>NC_057795.1:226871351-227241340 GCF_018294505.1 Triticum aestivum
TCTTCTTCTTCTTCTTCTGCTTCGTCTTCTTCTGCTGCTTCTTCTTCTCCTTCTGCTCTTCTCCTTCTGCTTCAGGACTCTTAAGCCACCATAATGGGTGCATGAAGCCTTGGACGATATATACAGGATGCCACTTCATAAATTTTGTCTAGAGGCTATTCTAGGTGCTGCGTCACCCTTATTATTGGGCCAGGCCCATGTAATTTCGAAATACATAAGTATAGGCTATTTTTAGAGTCCGTATGTGTGGGGAAACAAGAGATAGGGTTGATTTCGGACCCCTCCACCAAGCGCCACGAAATTCCCACCTCTTCCTCCATATATACAGCCCTTAGGGCACCGTTTAGACCTTGGGTTTTGTTTAGACTAAAGTTCGCCATAGCTGCAACTTCGCGTACTTCGTTTGTGTTCAATGACCATACAAAGGCGTCACAGAACCCCACCTTGATCAATAAAGCTTTCATCTTATATTCGCAATATCCAGATTGCAATCTCAGTTTCTTGCTTGTTCTTCATTTGCTCGCAGGAAATAGACCCTCGTGGTCAGGTTGATCATGCTCCGGCATGGTCAATAACCTCTCGGAGTTGGTTTAGCGATTGCTAAGGCGCGACGTCCTCGCACAATCGTAGTCGGATCGTCAAAGTAGACTTCCACCAAAGCGATATCCATCATCTCATCGAAAGACGGGACACCTTTGCCTCTATCAAGTGGTATCAGATTTCCAGGTTGCTCGGTGAGATTTTACAGTTTTTCGTAGTTTAGATCGAGTCTGTTCTTCATACCTATAGTCCACAAAAAAGCCAAAAAAAATTAGGGTTAGTTCATCCCATCCGAAACAATCTGAGCCTTTGCATAATCTTTTCTGTATTTGCTTTGTTGAATTTGCGGTTGCATCATCGTGTCCAGTTTCTGGTCTTAGCGTCTAGTCCTTTAGAGTTTCGAGTTCTGTTCACAGGTTGTCACGTCGTCGCTGCCATATACCACCACCACATATTCACCGCCAATCCGAGTCCATATACGCCACCACATATCTGCCGCCATCACGCCAATCCGAGTCCACCTGCAACATATATCCGCCACCAGTCCGAGTTCCACCAGATTCATCTCCGCCACCAGTTCGAGTTCCACCAGTTTCATCTCCGCCACCAGTCCTATTCCGAGTCCAGTATTTCCAGATCACGCAATACTCTGAGTCGTGACAGAGAAGGACTCCCCAACTTCCGTGCTACCCGCAGTAGAGAAATAGTTCCAAACTCAAAAAAAAGTGCAAAAAAAGGAAAAAAAATCAGAGTGTGCTCCTCCCTTTTTTACGTGTTGCGCCGTGATTTTGTTGGTGTTCTAGGCTCGCGTCTCTAGCACAGTCTAGCCTAGGACCAGCACAGTACCGTCATTGAGCGTTTATTCAACCTTGCATCTCTGAATTGATTATTGCTGACCCTTTTTGCTACCATATTATAAGCCTTCCCAGCTCCACATACATCTACGTTGTGCGTTTGACTCTCACTGGTAATCGCTCTATCCAAGCTTTGAGAGTTTTGACAACAACGGTAGCCGATCACCACCTGCTGCTGGGTAAGAACTGGTAAGAATTTGAGATTTGCTTGAAGGATTTGTGACACCCCACCACCACCGTATTCCAGTAGTCTGTAGGATCATATACTTGTCTGTTTCTATTGCTGCTAACTATGGCAGGAACACACGCCGACGAGATTGACTGGGAGGACATGACCAACAAGGACCTTCCTGATAAGTTTCATCAAATGTTGGGTCAACAGGTGGAAGACGTGATGGCTAGCTTTGGAAAGGCATTGGAGAGGATGGATGACATTGAGAAGACAATTGACACCAAGTTGGACGCCAAGTTCGATGAATTACTCAAACGTCTCCCACAACCAGCTCTACGCCGCGATACAGTAGGGCGAGCACAGCGTGTTCCTATTGAGCCAGGACAAAATTCTGGTGCCGCTGCTACAGCTGTTGGTGCTTCTGTAGCTCCTGCTATTGTTCCAGAGGTGGAGGACTATTACGAGGATGAGGTTGATCAAAATCAGAACTACGTGCAGCCACCAGCACCACCACCAGCAGGTCAACCTCAGGTATATATTCGCAACGGTAGGCCTGCACCACCACCTCAGGCATGAGATAATGACCATATTCCGAAACTGAAATTGAATATTCCACCATTTGAGGGTAGATATGTTCCTGATATATATCTTACTTGGGAGTTAGAAACTGAACAACGTTTTACATGTTTACAATATCTCGAGGAGAGACGGGTTGTTGCTGCTGTTTGTGCTTTCACTAGTTTTGCATGTGTATGGTGATCTTATCATTGTAGATTATATCCTATTCCTACTACTTGGGCTTCTTTGAAAACTGCTATGCGTACTCGTTGGGTTCCACCATACTATCAACGTGAATTGCTTCAAAAATTGCAGCGTTTAAGACAAGGAAAAAATTCTGTAGAAGAATATTATCAGGAATTACAAACTGGCATCATTAGATGTGGTATTGTTGAGGAGAATGAAGCTATGCTTGCACGTTTTATGGGTGGATTAAATAGAGAGATTCAGACCATTCTAGAGTATAAGGAGTATACTAATATCACTCGTTTATTCGATCTTGCTTGTAAAGCTGAACGTGAAGTGCGGGATCGACAAGCATTGGCGCGAACTAACTTTTCTGCAGGTCGACTTTCATCATGGACACCGTGTGCATCCTCTACTTCCACTACACCAGCACCTCCATCAGCTACTACCTCCAGCCGTGATACAAGAAAGCAGGCACAACCACCACTATCTGCCAAGAGCTGACCTGCCGGGCCTACACAGAGCTCTTCTTCTTCCATGGCATCAATTGGGCATACAAGTGATATTATTTGTCGTCGTTGTGAGGGAAGAGGTCATTATGCTAGAGAATGCAAATCTCAGTGTGTGATGATTGCTACTGAGGATGGTGGGTATGAGTCCGCTAGTGACTATGACGAGGAGACGTTGGCTCTTATTACACGTGAACAACACGGTGGAGATGATTCTGATCATGATACGCAATACATGGCTCCTGAAGACACTGGCAGGTATGAATGTTTAGTTGCTCAACGTGTTTTGAGTGTGCATGTCACACAAACCGAGCAAAACTAGAGGCATAATTTGTTCCATACAAAGGGTGTTGTGAAGGAACGTTCTGTGCGCGTCATCATAGACGGAGGAAGCTGCAACAACTTGGCTAGCATGGAGATGGTGGAGAAGCTATCTCTCACCACAAGACCACATCCACATCCTTACTACATCCAATGGTTCAACAACAGCGGCAAGGTTAAGGTAACACGTACTGTTCGTGTGCATTTTCGTATCTCTACATATGCTGATTATGTTGATTGTGATGTGGTACCTATGCAAGCATGTTCCTTATTACTTGGTCGACCATGGCAATTTGATAAAAATTCTATACACCATAGTAGAAGCAATCATTATACTCTGGTTCATAAGGATAAAAATATTACTTTGCTTCCTATGACTCCTGATTCCATTTTGAAAGATGATATTAATAGAGCTAATAAAGCAAAACAGGAGACAAATAAGAGTGAAAATCAGATTGTGGCAAAAGAATTTGAGCAACAAATGAAGCCTAATAGTAAACGATCTAGTGTTGTTTCTGAAATTAAATTGAAAAGTCCATGTTTACTTGCCACTAAATCTGATATTGATGAGCTAGATTTCAGCAAATCTGTTTGCTATGCTTTTGTGTGCAAAGAGGCATTATTTTCATTTGAGGACGTGCCTTCCTCTTTGCCCCCTGCTGTCACTAACATTTTGCAGGAGTTGCTGACGTCTTTCCACAAGATGTGCCACCGGGATTACCACCTATTCGAGGGATTGAGCATCAAATTGACTTAACTCCCGGTGCATCGCTACCCAACCATGCACCATACCATACCAATCCAGAGGAGACGAAGGAGATTATGCGTCAAGTACAGGAGCTGCTTGACAAAGGTTATATACGTGAATCCCTTAGTCCTTGTGTTGTTCCTATTATTCTAGTGTCGAAAAAGGATGGTACATCACGTATGTGTGTTGATTGTAGAGGCATTAATAATATTACTATTCGTTATCGTCATCCTATTCCTAGGCTAGATGATATGCTTGATGAATTGAGTGGCTCTACAATATTCTCCAAAGTTGATTTGCATAGTGGATACCATCAAATTCGTATGAAATTGGGAGATGAATGGAAAACAACATTTAAAACTAAGTTTGGTTTATATGAGTGGTTAGTCATGCCTTTTGGGTTAACTAATGCACCTAGTACTTTCATGAGATTAATGAATGAAGTTTTACGTGCTTTTATTGGACGAGTTGTGGTAGTTTACTTTGATGACATATTGATTTATAGCAGATCTTTGGAAGAACATTTGGAACATTTACATGTTGTTTTTATTGCTCTACGTGATGCATGTTTGTTTGGTAACCTTGGGGAGTGCACCTTTTGCACCGACCGAGTATCTTTTCTTGGCTATGTTGTTACTCCACAGGGAATTGAAGTTGATAAAGCCAAGATTGAAGCTATTGAGAGTTGGCCGCAGCCCAAAACGGTCACACAAGTGAGGAGTTTTCTTGGCCTCGCTGGATTCTATAGGCGTTTTGTGAGAGATTTCAGCACCATTGCTGCACCTCTCAATGAGCTTACAAAGAAAGATGTGCCTTTTCTTTGGGGTACCGCACAGGAAGAAGCCTTCACGGTATTGAAAGATAAGTTGACACATGCTCCTTTACTCCAACTTCCTGATTTTAATAAGACTTTTGAGCTTGAATGTGATGCTAGTGGAATTGGATTAGGAGGTGTGTTATTACAAGATGGCAAACCTGTTGCATACTTTTCTGAAAAATTGAGTGGGCCTACTCTGAATTATTCTACTTATGATAAAGAATTATATGCTCTTGTTCGGACTTTAGAAACATGGCAACATTATTTATGGCCCAAAGAATTTGTTATACATTTTGATCATGAATCTTTGAAACATATTAAAAGTCAAGCTAAACTGAATCGTAGACATGCTAAATGGGTTGAATTCATTGAGACTTTCCCTTATGTCATTAAACACAAGAAGGGAAAAGAAAATGTTATTGCTAATGCATTGTCTCGTCGCTATACTATGCTTTCACAACTTGACTTCAAAATATTTGGTTTGGAGACCATCAAAGATCAATATGTGCATGATGCTTATTTTAAAGATGTAATGCAGAATTGTAAAGAAGGAAGAATGTGGAACAAGTTTGTTGTTAACGATGGATTTGTGTTTCGTGCTAACAAGCTATGCATTCCAGCTAGCTTCGTTCGTCTTTTGTTGTTGCAGGAGACGCATGGAGGAGGATTAATGGGACACTTTGGCGTGAAGAAGACGGAGGACGTACTTGCTACACATTTCTTTTGGCCAAAGATGAGACGGGATGTTGAGCATTTTATTGCTCGCTGCACTACATGTCAAAAAGCTAAGTCACGACTCAATCCTCATGGTTTATATATGCCTTTGCCTGTACCTAGTGTTCCTTGGGAGGATATATCTATGGACTTTGTTTTAGGTTTACCTCGAACAAAGAAGGGGAGGGATAGCATATTTGTTGTCGTGGATAGATTCTCGAAAATGGCACACTTTATACCATGTCATAAAAGCGATGATGCTGTTAATGTTGCTGATTTGTTCTTTCGTGAAATTATTCGCTTGCATGGTGTGCCAAATACTATTGTTTCAGATCGTGATACTAAATTTCTTAGCCACTTTTGGAGATGTTTATGGGCTAAGTTGGGGTCTAAACTGCTTTTTAGTACTACTTGTCACCCCCAAACTGATGGACAAACTGAAGTAGTCAATAGAACGTTGTCTACTATGCTTAGGGCTGTTTTGAAGAATAATAAGAAAATGTGGGAGGAATGCTTGCCTCATATTGAATTTGCTTATAATCGTTCATTGCATTCTACTACTAAGATGTGCCCTTTTGAAGTTGTGTATGGTTTCCTACCTCGTGCACCTATTGATTTGTTGCCTCTTCCATCTTCGGAGAAGGTTAATTTTGATGCTAAACAACGTGCTGAATTGATTTTAAAAATGCATGAGTTAACTAAGGAAAACATTGAGCGCATGAATGCTAAATATAAACTTGCTGGAGATAAGGGTAGAAAACATGTTGTGTTTGCACCTGGAGATCTTGTTTGGTTACATTTGCGTAAGGATAGATTTCCTGATTTGTGCAAATCAAAGTTAATGCCACGTGTGATGAGGACATGACTACCTTGGATATGACCAAAAATATTGCATATATGCATATTTGTCAGGTGATTTCTAGTGCAAACTATTCAATAATCTATTTATGTTATCCAGAACAAAAATACTTCACACACTTTTGTGTTTTGTCTAATTGCAGGTGTATGGGACATTTGTACAATCCACATATGAAGATAAGGAAGAAAGAGATGTTTATTTGCTGTCCAAAAAGTTCTCTCACGTCACTTTTGGCCCAAGAGAAGATAGAGTCCAAGTCTCTCACGTTCTGGATTCAGATTCGGACTGCACAGACATACCTGACTCAAAACGCACACAAGTTTTTCATACGGACTCCGAATTGGGTGATTCTTTTTTTGTTGGAAACTAGATTTCGTGCACTTTCCAACCCAATTGGAATCACCTTCAAATTCGTCCGGAGCGTTGAGTTGTGGATGAAACAATCTGATGCTGCAGCAGAATCCGAGTCAAACTACAAGTCCAAAGGTGTTACATCAACTCCACTTGGGCCCATTGGCCTTGTACGACCTAGATTTAGTTTTAGGCTGCCTTGGGACGTCCTCCCACCTCCTTGGCCGCCACCCCTTGCTCCTATATAAGTAGATCCATCTAGTAGCTTTTCCTTGGGATTTGTTTAGTTAAAAGTTAGCCATTGCAACTTCGTGTACTTCGTTTGTGTCCAACGACCAGACCAAGACCGCTTCTGGATCACCACCATTATCAATACCTCATATATATTTACGATATTCAGATTGCTTTATCATATTCTTGCTCGTTCTTCGATTGCTTGCAGGAATAGACCTTCGTGGTCAGGCTGACCGTGCTTCCGGCATCGTCAGTAACCTCAGGAGATTGGTTTAGCGATTGCTAAGGCGCAACATCGTGCACGTTTGTAGTCGGATCGTCAAAGTCGTCTCCACCAAATCGATAGTTATCATCTCATCGAAAGATCGGGACACCCTCGCCTCTATCACACGACTCAATCCTCATGGTTTATATATGCCTTTGCCTGTACCTAGTGTTCCTTGGGAGGATATATCTATGGACTTTGTTTTAGGTTTACCTCGAACAAAGAAGGGGAGGGATAGCATATTTGTTGTCGTGGATAGATTCTCGAAAATGGCACACTTTATACCATGTCATAAAAGCGATGATGCTGTTAATGTTGCTGATTTGTTCTTTCGTGAAATTATTCGCTTGCATGGTGTGCCAAATACTATTGTTTCAGATCGTGATACTAAATTTCTTAGCCACTTTTGGAGATGTTTATGGGCTAAGTTGGGGACTAAACTGCTTTTTAGTACTACTTGTCACCCCCAAACTGATGGACAAACTGAAGTAGTCAATAGAACGTTGTCTACTATGCTTAGGGCTGTTTTGAAGAATAATAAGAAAATGTGGGAGGAATGCTTGCCTCATATTGAATTTGCTTATAATCGTTCATTCCATTCTACTACTAAGATGTGCCCTTTTGAAGTTGTGTATGGTTTCCTACCTCGTGCACCTATTGATTTGTTGCCTCTTCCATCTTCGGAGAAGGTTAATTTTGATGCTAAACAACGTGCTGAATTGATTTTTAAAATGCATGAGTTAACTAAGGAAAACATTGAGCGTATGAATGCTAAATATAAACTTGCTGGAGATAAGGGTAGAAAACATGTTGTGTTTGCACCTGGAGATCTTGTTTGGTTACATTTGGGTAAGGATAGATTTCCTGATTTGCGCAAATCAAAGCTAATGCCACATGCTGATGGTCCCTTTAAGTCGTTGGAGAAAATAAATGATAATGCATATAAACTTGAGCTGCCTACAGATTTTGGGGTTAGTCCCACTTTTAACATTGCAGATTTGAAGCCTTATTTGGGTGAGGAAGATGAACTTCCGTCGAGGACGACTTCATTTCAAGAAGGGGAGGATGATGAGGACATCAATACCATTGTTACACCCACAGCCCCTGCTGCTATACATACTAGACCAATTACTAGAGCTCGCGCACGCCAACTAAATTACCAGGTACTTTCATTTCTTGGTAATAATTCTAATGTTCATGAGAATATGATGCGGCCTAAATTGGATACATTTGTTTTGCTTACAAATGAAGGGCCTATCTTGGGGAAGGATGAACATTGGAGCAAGAACAAGCATGGAGATGATGGCATGCACAAGGGGAACAAGAACGGAGTTACAAGTGATGATTTCAGGACTCTGAAGCCACCATAATGGGTGCATGAAGCCTTGGATGAAATATGCGAGATGTCACTTCATAAATTTCGTCTAGAGGCTATTCTAGGTGCTGCGTCACCCTTATTGTTGGGCCAGGCCCATGTAATTTCAAAATACATAAGTATAGGATATTTTTAGAGTCCGTATGTGTGGGGAAACAAGAGATAGGGTTGATTTCGGACCCCTCCACCAAGGGCCACGAAATTCCCCCCTCTTCCTCCATATATACAGCCCTTAGGGCATCGTTTAGACCTTGGGTTTTGTTTAGACTAAAGTTCGCCATAGCTGTAACTTCGCGTACTTCGTTTGTGTTCAACGACCAGACAAAGGCGTCACAGAACCCCACCTTGATCAATAAAGCTTTCATCTTATATTCGCAATATCCAGATTGTAATCTCAGTTTCTTGCTTGTTCTTTGTTTGCTCGCAGGAAACAGACCCTCGTGGTCAGGTTGATCATGCTCCGGCGTGGTCAATAACCTCTCGGAGTTGGTTTAACGATTGCTAAGGCGTGACGTCCTCGCACGATCGTAGTCGGATCGTCAAAGTCGACTTCCACCAAAGCGATATCCATCATCTCATCGAAAGACGGGACACCTTTGCCTCTATCAGTTCTGGAGAAATATCACTAAGCACTTTGAGCAAGCAAGCCATTCTGCAATGAACTTCGCCAATGCCCTGCTCTGAATAGTTGAGGTGCTTTCATACTTTAAGCCAAAGTTTGACAGCTCTAGTGCCCATTCGACTATCCTGCCTGTGGCTTTGGGGTTCCTCAATATGCGCTCCAGTGGAAAACTGGTGATACATGTGATCTCGTGGGCTTGGAAATTGTGGCGTAGTTTCTTCGAGGCCATGATAAGGCCAAAGAACAGCTTTTGCACTCTAGAGTACCTTGACCTAGCCCCTTGTAACAAGGAGCTGACAAAGTATACTGGTCTTTGTACCACTTTCTTCATTGCTGCAGTTTTAGTATCGCCTTCGCTGGCTTGCTTTGCCTACCCTTGGTCTGTGTTCAGTCCTGCCGTGACTGGTTCAGTTCCATCTCCGGATGGTATAGTTCCTGCAACTGCTTCCTCATCCAGTTCTCGCTGCACCACCAACGCTGCAATAACCACTTGACTTGTTGCAGCTAAATATGCAACAACGACTCTTATGGTTTAGGCGTGACTAAGGTGGGAGCGGAGGAAAGGTAGGCTTTCAGGTATTATAGTGCAGCTTCTGCTTCTGGGGTCCACTTTATCGGACTTGCCTTCTTAAAGATTTTGAAGAAAGGCAGTGCACGCTCGACACACTTGGAGATGAACCTACTCAGTGCAGCAACGCATCCAGTTAAACGCCTCACGTCCTTAACAGTCTTGGGTGCTTGTATTTTCTCGATTACTCTGATCTTGTTGGGGTTGGCCCCTATCCCCCATTGGGACACAATGAAACCAAGGAGCTTGCCGGAGGGGACACCAAACACACACTTCTCAGGGTTTATCTTCAAACTGATCTTGCGCAAGTTAGCAAAGGTCTCTTCCAAGTTTTGAATAAGTGTCAATCTCTCCTTCGTCTTGACCACTATATCATCCATATAAGCTTCCATGTTCCTGTGCAGCTGGGCTCGAAACCAACTTGTACTACCCTTGCAAAAGTGGATCCGGCGATCTTTAACCCGAATGGAATTCTTACAAAGCAGTACATGCCACATGGAGTTATGAACGGGTCTTCTCTTCATCTTCCTTAGCCATAAATATCTGATGGTACCCGGAGTACGGATCCAAGAAGGACAACAAATCACATCTGGACGTGGAATCAACAATCTGATCAATGCGCGGCAGGGGGAAAGGGTGTTTTGGACTTGCTTTGTTCAAGTCCGTGAAATCAATGTAGAACCTCCATTCTATTTCGGCTTGCTGGCGGCTCGTGAGTTGTTCGACACGTTTCAGGCCCAACCTAGTTTTCAGCCTCCTAAAAGCCCATTGAGTTTTCTTGCGAAAATAGGGCCAGCGGTTTACTCGGCCTATTAAAGGCCCAAATCTACTAGTGGGTAAGTTCATATTTAGGCATGTTCATGGACCAAGATGACAGGGCCCATGATGCGGATCATACATAGTGATTTGCATGACGGCTCAATTATGTACCATAATTTTATGGTTTGGCCAGTTTACTGGGAAGATAGGATATATATATATATATATATATATATATATATATAGTAAAATAACTGCAACATCATGAATAAGAAAAAACCTAGATTATACAATAAAGAAATTACGGCATATTACATCCATTGGGCATCAAAGTTTGCCACTATGATAATAAAGCACAAGCAGACAGCAGATTACATACATTGGGCATCAAATATTGCCACTAGTGCAAATAAACACACCGACAAAATAATATACAAAACCGACAACACTTCAATAGAGTTAAAGAAAGGTTAGCCCTGCTCGGGAGATGCAACCCAAGCAGCTGAGCAAGCTGGTGAGACTGCGCTTGTTTGACACTTATATCCTCCTCACTGTGAAAGATAAACAAGCAGACAGATGACATGTTTTGCACATATAAGTATCAGTGCTGACAGTTCATCACATTTCTTACTGACGAATAAAGTGACACAATTTAAAATATCATTAACACAATATGGTATTGTTCAGGTCAAGACATGGCAGGAAATGATATTGCGAAGGAGTTGGCAGCTTCATGACACCACTGGATTACAGATCAAGAACTCATAAGAATCAATGGTTAGTGTGCTGTCAATTTATCCCATTTCAGATTGGCAAATAAAGAGCCGGTTTAAATAATAGTAGAATGATATGACATTGTTTATAGTTAAGACATTGCAGAATATGACATTGTGCTGTAGTTGGTAGGTTCACCACACCATTGGATTACGGATCAAGAACAGAAGCATACATGTAGTGCAAAAGAAGATCACTTGCTCTGTATAGTTTAATTTACATGGTATCAAGAAGGAACTTGGTTGTACAACTGAAAACTTAAATTGAGAAGGCCAAACTTTTATTTATAAACTACATAATAAACTTTAAACATGAAATTTG
Organism: Triticum aestivum; assembly: GCF_018294505.1. Lineage (NCBI taxonomy): Eukaryota > Viridiplantae > Streptophyta > Magnoliopsida > Poales > Poaceae > Triticum > Triticum aestivum. The sequence continues at coordinate 226,882,899 of NC_057795.1, forward strand.
ATGCAAACACCAAAAATAAATAGCTGTTGCAGTCATGCCTAACCAAATATACACAACAAAGTTTGAAGGCTTGAGAAGGACAAACTTACATTATTGGTGAAGATAGGCTCTATAAAGCCCTTGTCCAAGCTGATGGGGGGCAATTGAAGAAGTTTACCACAAAATCTTCTTCATAAGCATTGCCTTTATTCTACATTTTGTTAAGAGTTGATAATATAAGAAAGAATGGAGACTATTTAATATAAGATGAAGAGTGATGCTACATACCCAAGTAGCTATAAATGTAAGTACAACAATACAGGCAAAAGGTATAGCCAAGAGCAATGCAGAGCTAAACTTCTTCAGTACCATCGGTGTTATCCAATCTTATGGTAAGAGTAAATATACATCTACTGTGTAGAAAATGGAGGGCAAAGGAAAATAAGTTGCCTAATATAAGTAAATGTAATCAAATCTCTAAAAAAATATCCAAATGAGTGGTGCAACGCAAGGCACCTTATATTTTGGATGTTTTCTCAAAAATCTATACACCTTATATCAAGGAACGGAGGGAGTAGCACTTACACCTAAGTGGGACAAGAAGATGTGAAAATGGTGTTTGTCTTCACTATAATCTTCCCAAGATGGGAATAAATGCACGTAGTCCCTAACAACATTGAAAGCATTGTCTTTTGAACTGGGAATAACTGGAATGGGGTTCCAATCTGCAGGAATTGGCCGTCTCTGCAGTTGGGATAGGTCTTCGGCCGGTGGACTTGCTGTACTTTTTGCTGGAGTGGGATTTTTCTGTGGTACGGCTGGTGCTATGGCAACTGAAATCGGCATACCTTTTGCTAGAGTGCAGGTCCTATGTGGTGGGGCTAGTGGTGTGGCCAGTGAAGTATGGGTACAATATGCTGGAGTCGGTCCTACGTTTTGTGTCACTGGTTGTACAGCCAATATAATTGGGGTGCTGTCTGAATTCTCTGGAACCACAACGTTTTTCAAGGAATTTGCTGGTGCTCCTTCAGGTTCGGCAATCACCCTCTTCCTTTTTGATGTCTGATGCACGAGAACAACATTTGAGTGGAAAAACATGGTATGATGACAGATGTAATATGTATTGATAATGGATGGGCATGGCATCTCGACATATATGATGAGTGAACTAAGCAGACGGCGGTGCAATAAAGTTTGCAAGACAACATATGCAAGATACGCGCAATCAATAAAACCTTGCCAAATTAGAATAGGCACATTGATGGGGGAACAGGACAGGCCATCTACCTTTGACTCCTCGAGGTTAGAATAGTCATTAGGATCATATTCTGAACCAGAATCTACAGGTGGGGAGCGTATGAGTTCCATTGCATCCAGAATGGCACTCAATGCCTTGGTGACCATTTTGTAAGTCATTGCAGTGTTTAGCTTCAAGAGTGGACTGCTGCTAGTGCGACACAAAGTAGCTGCACAAACCATAGTGTAGATATAACGGGAAAACGTAAGCATCAGAGTAAAATTAGCAAAGTGGAACTTGCTGGAATATATGTGCTAGTATTGCCGGTACTGCTAGAAAGGCTTCGGATACCAGCTCTCTTCAACTAAAGGTGCGGTACTGTTAATATCAGTGTAACTCTCAAAGGCGACACAACTCCCCGCATTTCCTTGCTATTCTTATAGGATTCAAGTGGGCAGGCCACTACAAATCCTATTCCTATGTTTAGAAAATCCTATGAATCAAAGAGGCCCGAAGAGTTCAAAGTGTCCATCACAACCGACCGTATAGACCTCTACACTACAAATGTCCCTGCTCATCTTCACTACACGAAACATATTGTATTACTATCATACTCCCTCCGTTCCGAAATATAAGTCTTTGTAGAGATTTCCACTATGGATCACATACAGATGTATACAAATACATTTTAGAGTGTAGATTCACTTATTTTCCTCCATATGTAGTCCATGGTGGAATATATACAAAAACTTGTATTTACGAACGGAGGGAGTACTTATTAAAGAAAAACGGAAGAGGAACATGCTAAAGAAGAGTAAGCAGATTTTGGATAATAAAATGTTCGTTGCGCAGTGCACACACATGATGAACCAGAGCGCATTAAGAATGCAACTCCCTACTGTCTCTCTATATGTGGTGCGCGTGCTTTTCGAAAGTAAAGTAGGAACATTAGCTGACCAATTAAACATTATCTATTTTAGTAACATCAGCATCATATCAGATTCCTATTTGAGCAACAAGTTTGGAATTATGAGTGGCATGTTGTTTAGCTTGATGGATTCAGGAGCAGTGCTAAGCAGGTACGATGATGGTACTGAATATAAGGCATGTCTGCATGCAAGTCGCGTGACTTTTGTCATTTGGGGCAGTCGACCATTTCAGGCGGTTGGATGAAGATCCAATGTCTCCTAACCCTTCTTCTTCCTCATCTCTGATTCTTCCCTTACAGAACAATGCATAGGCCGCCGGCCGGACCACCGGCCCCCACCGCCTGTGTTTCTCCGCCACCCCACCCCCACACCCGCCCCCACCCACGTTGAGTTTTCTTCGTTCGGCGAGGCCCCACCATTGCCCCCCCACAACCACCTTCCCCACCCGAGCCCATTCCGTCGCACCGGCGAACTCCAGCGAGCTCTGGAAAATTGACTGATCCAATTTTGAAATTTAGTCTACTATCATTTAACTAGTGTGGAATATAAAAGGGGAAAACCATAAGCATTGCGAGTATAGTGTTGAGCGTGCCATGGCGGATCTGAAGGTGCAAACCGGACAAAGGCAACTTTGCAACCAATGTTTGATTTCAACTAGCAAGTAAGTGATGGACAAGAAATCAGAGTAAAGCAGTGGCGATCTATTTTCTTACTGTGATAAATAAGTCAAGAAGATACAAAATAGTACCGCCTCTGTTGCGGCGCCGTGTATGCATCTGCTGAGAATTTGACGGTGCTGCAGTAGCGATGGCTGTTGGCAGCCTGGAAGCAGATCTAGGAGGGTAGACGGTGGCGGCGGGGCACGGTGGAAGAGACGGTTGTAGGAGCGGCGCCGGCAAGGTGGACGATGGCGGGGATGAAGCAAGAGGATGGGATGCAAGGATCCCGGTCCGAAGCCATGGATGCGAGAGGTCAATCTCTTGTAATGGATGACGACGTCGGGGTATCAGCTCCGACATGGTGGAGGAGGACGACGGTGGATGGGGTGGCGGACGGAGGAGGCTGGGGTGGAGAGGGTGTTTTGGCGCCCACGGAGTACGAATGGGGAAATGGAGGGAGAGAGGAAGGGGGGAACCATGTCTTCTGGGCGCGCTTGTCTCAAGTGCGAGGAAATTTACAAACTTAGCCCCCGTTTCAAATTTCCTACATCACATCAATATTAGTCGGTTGGGGATAGGACGGTAATCTCACATACATCGAATATTTGCCGACGAGAGTTTGTTTTTGGCGCCCACCATGTATGAATCCGCGTGAGAGGCGGTTTGTCACATCCTAGCTAGTTTATGCATTAGAGTGTTGCATCATGTTTATTCTTTCATCAGAAACCTGAAATGGGGATGACAGAACCCCCAGCCCCCTCTGAAACCCATTAGGGTTTACTAAAAACTTTTTCAATGAACCTGAAATGCCCTTCTAAAATGCCCATCATTTTTGTCTTGGTTCAGAACCTCTGCCAGAAGTGATGCACATTTTCCTAGGCCATCTTAGGGTTTTTGAATTAAATCATAAATATTTGAATTTGGGCATTTAAAATTATATAAAATATTTAAATGCTCAAATATCTCCAAACTAAAATGTTTCATGTTGGAAATAATCCAACTATGGACCAGGAGTAGTTTGGTGATTTTAGGAGTTGCCTAAATATTTTATTTAATTCAACAAAGTTGCAGAAGTATTAAAAAACAGAAAACAGAAAAAAAAAATAGAAAAACCTTACCTGGCGCCCAGCACCCGGCCCACCTGCCGGCCCAGCCCAGCGCCGCTCCAGCGAGCTGCTTGCCGGCCAGGCAGGCAGACAGGTGCCCGACGGCGACCGTAGCGCGCGCCACGCACCTGCTCGCCGCCTCGTCGCTCCCCTCGCTCGGTGACGTCGTGGACCGGCCTCCCTCGCTCCCCGGAACCCCCCAGACACCCCCTCTCCTCTCCAGCTCCTCCCCCTCGCGCTCCCCCACCATGACCGACGCCACCATCGCCGTGCCTTCGTCGTAGCCGTGCTTCCCGCCGCCCGTGCGTCCTCTCATCGTGTCCAGGAGCTCCGCCGCTATCCACTCCATCGAGCAAGCCGAGCCCCGAGCGCTCGCAACGCCCGAGTCCACCGCAACGACCTCGCCCGAACCGCCGTCGCCGGAGATCCCCTTCAACGCCGTCGTCGCTCCGGTCCATCCCCGGCCGCACCAAGGGCCCCGTCGCACTCACTATGAGCTTAGCCATCTTTCCCCCCTTCCTTTGTTTGCTCCCGAGCCGTGTAGCGACCTCCCGGAGCTCAACCGCACCCACTGCCCTGGAGCTCGTCGCCGACGTGCTCCCGGTCACCCTCCGACCACTCCACGGTGTCCATCATGCTCACCATGTCACCTAGCACCTAGCTAGCCACTCCCCGAGCCTCATCGACCCCTCTAGCGTCAAGTTCGTCTTCGGCCGAACCCCGGTGGCCGCCAAAGTCGTCGCCGGCGCCAACTCCGGCCACCCCGACCCCAACGGACTCCACCAAGAGCTGCGGCTCGTCCTCAGCTCCACTCCGGTGGTCTCCGCGACCCATTTGGTGGCCGAAACAGCCAAAACCACTTCCGCCGCCGCGTCGGGCTCGCCGGCGGCTAAACACCGGTGCAGCCGACCCGGGTTTGACCGCGGGTGGGCCCTGGTTGACTCCCCTGAGTCAATGACAGGTGGGGCCCAGCCCTGTTAATTAAACAGGTTTAGTTTTATTTAAACTTTAATTAAATTAATCACCCTGACACGCGGGACCCACTGTCAGGTTTGACCTGGACATGTTCCGTTGACCGCTGACGTCACACTGACGTCAGGCTGACGCAATAATTGATTTTCTGGAATTAATCTAATATAGGAAATTCCAGAATATAGTTTAAACTTTAAAAATTCATAACTTTTATTCTGTAACTCCAAATCAGACAAATTATATATGAAAAATGATCAGAAAAATCCAATCTATCCATCTGTACTATTTTCATGCATGATTAAACAAGTTAACTTGATGTTTAATGCAGAACAAGGAAAAACACTTTAAAGGGCCATGTGTGAGTTTGAAATTTGAATCTTTGATTCAAATTGGTTCAAACCCTTCTGGTCTTAGCTGCATTAGCCCAACACACTCATATTGCTATGTTTCATGCATACATCATATTGTTGCACATTGTTTGGTGATGGTTGTGTATCGGTGTTCTTTGCGGCAGGATCTGCCTCCAAGGAGTACCGTGATTACCCTAACGAAGAACCGTATCAGTGCATCGAACCATCAGGCAAGCAACCAACCATTTGATCATATCGATACAATCCCATGTTCTCGCTCTTGCTCTCTTTTACTGCATTAAGACAACGCGTTTCAAACTGCTGTGTGCTATGGTAGTTGAACCCATTTCCTCTGCATGACCTGTCATTGCCACAGTAACTAGATGAAACCCACTAGCATGTGTAGGAGTTGATTGAGCCATATGTATGTGTTGTTCCTACCTTGCTATGCCTGCTATGCTTAGAGTCGTGTCAGGTCTGGTTCATCTGGTGATGGGCTAGAGTGAAATGATTACGTCGGTAATGAGAGTGGTGTGGTGAACACGATTTGGTAAAGGTATCGATGAGAGGCCATGTAGGAGTACATGGTGGGTTGTTTCATTGAAGCCGACCTTAAGCACTGAGATCTGTATGTGTGATTTAAGAATCAGCTACTACCATGCATTGGGCCCGAAACCAATGGACCCTCTCGGCTTCTTATTCACCCTAGTTCTCTGTCCAGGAGTTGCAAGTAGTTTCTGGTGTTTGTAGCCTACTAGAGGCCGTGGACAGCGCTGACCGTAGGGGTGGGCTGTGATGCGGTAGGTACGTGGCCGGGTGTACCGAATACCCGTTAGGTATCTCGGGAACCCTGTTCACATCGTTCGGGGCCGTATGGGAAACCTCGGCCGGACTCCCTGCGGATGGAACCTGGATAGGCGATAAACCTGGACTGGAGGCTTAGGTGATTAGGTAGGTCGTGGCCGACACCCATGTTGGGCTTCCGCTTGAAGGTTGCCGAGTACATGTCGTGTAAACGACGGTAAGTGGTGAGAGCGTGTATGAAGAAGTACACCCCTGCAGGGTTATCATGATCTATTCGAATAGCCGCGTCCGCGGTAAAGGACTACTTGGTTGCCTATACAGTTCATAGACAAGCAAATGGAAACTACTAAAAGCCTCAAGATAAGTGTGAGTGCCGAGGATGGCTCTTCCATAGGAAGACGGAGGTGGATCCTCGGTAGTGTATTGAATTGGTGAGTAGTGGACTCGTGTACGCAAAACCATTTCAAGTTGGAGTCTCGTAGGATAGCCTAGCCAAGAGTCAAAGCTGGCTTGCTGCAATAACTCCACCAACCCTTCTTGATAATATGCATGTATGTAGGATCTGATGTAAGTCTTGCTGAGTACCTTTGTACTCATGTTGCTATAATTTACATTTTCACAGAAGACGCTGCAACCCCTTCTGATGGGTTCTACGTAGACGTTGACCTCAATGAGTAGGCTAAGGCCCAGGTGGTGATCCTGAGCTTGTGAAGGACCATGTAGTATAGCTAGGCTTTCCAAGCCTCTTTTATTTTACTAGTTGTCTGTACTCAGACAAGTTACTTCCGCTGCTGGTTTGTATGACTGTGTAACTTGAATGCTGGGTCGTGTGACCCGTACCTTGGTGTATGTTATGTATGGCTCTCTAAGCCTTAAATAAAAGTACTTGTGTCATAGAGTCATGTTGTGATGCCATGTTGTATTTGCACATATCGAGCATATTGTGTGTATGTTATTGAAATGCTTGGTATGTGTGGGATCTGACTATCTAGTTGTTTATCTTTAGTAGCCTCTCTTACCGGGAAATGTCTCCTAGTGTTACCGCTGAGCCATGGTAGCTTGCTACTGCTCTGGAACACTTAGGCTGGCCGGCATGTGTCCTTCTTCGTTCCTGTGTCTGTCCCTTCGGGGAAATGTCACGCATTGAGTACCTGAGTCCTGTTAGCCCGCTACAGCCCGGTTTACCGGAGTCCTGCTAGCCCAGTGCTACAGCCCGGACCCACTTGCTGATGACCGACACGTTCGAAGCTGGGTCATGGATGCCTGTCCCTGTAAGTCTGTGCCACTTTGGGTTTACAACTAGTCATGTCAGCCCGGGCTCCTTATCATATGGATGCTAGCGACACTATCATATACGTGAGCCAAAAGGCGCAAACGGTCCCGGGAAAAGGTAAGGCGACACCCGTGGGAATACCGTGCGTGAGGCCGCAAAGTGATATGAGGTGTTACAGCTAGATTGATGTGACATCGAGTCGGGGTCCTGACAGCGTTGGCATCAGAGCTGGACTGCCTGTAGGTTCTCCAAGCCAAACTGGTCGATGTTGAGTCTAGAAATTCTTTAGTTATATGTAGGGGAATTGTTTGTGGGTTGGAACGTAAGGCTCTTTTTACTCCTTTATCTTATGACATTCTGATCTGAGTCAGTCTATTCTTCCACCGGGGGTTAAGGAATTAGGATCTATTCTCTCTATCAGGATCACGTGTTACTAATCAGTAGTACCTTATAGGTTTGATGAATACAAGCCTAGTTCAGTTCTACTACCACACTATGTTGTTAGGATGGACTCAGAACTTTGATATGATGATGTTGAGTGTGTATGAAATCCTTTGTCAAATGTCTCAAAATCCTTCCTGAGCATTTACAGCTGTTATGCTGCCAAAATTTTGCTAGAAATTCTAATGCCTTTGCATTATGGTTGTGCTTTCAGATGGCCACTCGCGACCTCAATCAAGTGGTTCGCCTGACTCGATGCCTAGATGTACCCGGCCATACTGCCATGTTGGTCAGGGTAATGACTGAGGCTGGATACCGTTGGTATCCTGAGTACACGGTCGAAGAGCAATTCCGAGACTTTAATCAAAGCCAGTATCTCTGCACTGTCAGGATATTTCCATCTTATCCTGGATCCACCGAGCCCCTTCACTGCTCCTATGGACTCGGGGTTACTATTGAGATGGCTGTGCAAGACGCCGCCTACTCTATGATGACCATCATGCGAGTCAGGTCTGGCCTATTTCGGGACTCTGATTTCCGGTATATGCCAGGATCACTTCCGAGAGCACAAGGGTATCTCCAGGCTATCTATGCTGACCCCACTCAGGAGGATTCACGGACTCGCACTACTGCTGAGATGCTCGAGGATAAGGACCGTGAAAATCGGGCCTTGAGGTTAGAGCTCTTCAATACCCGTGCTGACCACTGGGCCACATTGACTCGGTTTGCACCGGCGGTGCAAGCTGGATATTCGGATATGCGCGATCTCTATCCTGTGAGATCTGCTCTGCCAGACGTGATGGGTTGGCGTGATGTAGGAGGCATCACCCCACCTCGCGGTCCCCGCAGGCCACCGTCTGTTGGTCCAAGACCTCATCCTAGCCCCTATGGTCCACAAGCTCCGCGAGATCGTCTGTTTCCGGATGATCATGTTGAGCTTCCAGGCTATGGAGGTGACTTCTACAAGGACTACTATGGATCGGTCTGAGTTAGTGGTAGTATCACTAGTTCCTGTTAGCTGTGTCGTCTATCGTCCTGCATGACTTGTGGGATATGACCTAGTTTGTACCGCCTTCCGGAGGCGTTGAAAAATAATGTATAGGAGCTTGGGATGCCTCCGATGAGATGTAATCCTCTTTTCACCATAATAGTACCTTGTTTGGTCTTGTACTAAACCCTGTATGGTGTGTATGACGATGGAATAAAGAAGCAGTTTCTGTATCTACCATGTCATACGGATGATCATCTTGCATTCCGAGTTATTCCTTACATTTTGTATCCTATGTCGGAATTTTATCATTCTGACTAAATCATTGTCTTGTTTACCTAGGATGGTCAACACGCGCACTAACCATGCTCCTCAAGAGCAGGCCGAAGGCAGTGAAGTCAGGAATGCAAATCTGCCTCATCCTCCTTCCCTAGCCGAGGTTATGATGGAAGCCGAAAGAAACAAGCGGGAGACCAACCGTTTGTTGGAGCATATTGAACAGAACACAGCACACCATCAGAGGACTAACGTGGTGTCACTCAGTGATTTTATCAAGTTACATCCACCCACGTTCCACCACTCCGTCGAGCCTCTCGACGCTGATGACTGGCTTCGCAGTATCTCTCACAAGCTGCGTTCCGCGCTAGTAGCTGAGGCTGACAAGGTCACCTTTGCTGCATATCATCTTGAAGGCCCCGCCAGTCTATGGTGGGAGAATTATGGAGCTATGCGTCCAGCGGGCCATGTCACTACTTGGGCTGAATTCAGCGAGGCTTTCCGTGAACATCACATTCCGGAGGGTCTCATGGACCGTAAACGCGAGGAATTTTGCAGCTTCACCCAAGGCCGACTCTCTGTGGATGCTTACAGCCGGGAGTTTGGTAACCTCGCACGATATGCAACTGAGGAAGTTTCTACTGATGCCAAGAAGCAAGCAAGGTTCCGTAAGGGACTTAGTCCTGAGCTTCGCCGCGACCTCCGTCTGCATGAGTGCACATCTTTTCAGAAACTTGTTAACAAGGCCATCAGTGCTGAAACTGGTCAGACTGATTATGACGCAACACGCAAGCATGGCCGTGACATGGGATACTCATCCGGTGCTGGTCCTCAGAAGCGCCGCGTGTGGGTGCCCAACACCGCCCTGCCACCCAGGTTCACACCGAGGCCATCTTTCCAGGCGCCTCGCCCTGTTCAACAGTCTGCACCAGCCAAGCCCTATGGGGGTCCAACTAACAGTGCTCCTCCACGCACCAGTTCCGTGACTTGTTTCAAGTGTGGGGAATCTGGCCACTATATGCGTGAGTGTCCCCAGACCAACCCCAACCAATCTGCTAAAGCTGTTGGCCGTGGCAAGCCGACAGGGAAAGTGTTCCACGCCAAGCCGGCCACCGCTACACGTGGCCATGTCAACTGTATCTCTGCCGAAGAAGCTCAAGAGGATCCCAACGTCGTTCTCGGTACGCTCCTTGTTAATTGCCACCCGACATCTGTTCTTTTTGATACAGGAGCCTCTCATTCATTTATATCCGAGAACTATGCTCGTTTGCATAACACCGCATTTTGTGACATGCCATCCACTATGGAAATTTCTACTCCTGGTTCTAGATGGCAGACCTCCAGGGTAAGTTATGGAAACGAAATCCAAGTCGACAGACTTGTTTTCCTTGCATCTTTGATAGCTCTCAAATTTTCAGATATTAATATCATTTTGGGTATGGACTGGATGTCAGCTCATCATGCCAAAATTGATTGCTTCTCTAGGACTGTTCAACTCACTCACCCTTCGAGGAAGATAGTCAATGTTTTGACCCGATTAGCCAAGCGACAATTATATTCTCTCAACGCCAGCCCCTTGCCAGACCTTGAGGATGTTCCGGTAGTCCGTGACTTTCCGGATGTCTTCCCAGAGGAATTGCCAGGTGTTCCACCTGACAGGGATGTTGAGTTCGTAATAGACCTCATTCCAGGAACCGTTCCGATTGCTAGAAGACCCTATAAGATGGCACCACTAGAACTAGCCGAGCTTAAGAAACAACTCGATGAGTCCTTGAAAAAGGGTTTCATCCGACCTAGTTCATCTCCGTGGGCTTGCCCCGTCCTCTTCGTCAAGAAGAAGGATGGTACGGACCGGATGGTTGTAGATTACCGACCTGTCAATTTGGTCACAATCAAGAACAAATATCCGCTCCCTAGGATCAACGACCTGTATGATCAGCTCGCTGGATCCTCAGTCTTCTCCAAAATGGATTTGAGGTTGGGCTACCATCAAATCAAAATCAGAAACGGGGACATTCCTAAAACGGCTTTTGTTACTCGTTATGGCCAATACGAGTACACCGTCATGTCCTTCGGTTTAACCAACGCTCCAGCCACCTTTTCTCGGTTAATGAACTCAATCTTCATGGAGTATTTGGATAAATTCGTTGTGGTTTATCTCGATGATATACTCATCTACTCCAAGAACGAGCAAGAACATGCCGAACATCTAAGGCTAGTGTTGAAGAAACTTCGAGAGCATCGCCTTTATGCCAAATTTTCTAAATGTGAATTCTGGTTGTCAGAAGTGACCTATCTGGGTCATGTAATATCTGGTAAAGGTATTGCTGTTAACCCTGAGCGAGTTCAAGCCGTCCTTAATTGGACTCCACCTGAATCGGTCAAGCAAGTTCGGAGTTTTCTGGGCTTAGCGAGCTATTGTCGTCGCTTTGTCGAGAACTTCTCCAAAGTTGCTAAACCTCTAACCGAACTCCTCAAGAAAGATAAAAAGTTCGAATGGACTCCACAATGTGAGCACAGCTTTTGGGAACTGAAAAGACGCCTGACTTCTGCTCCCGTACTGGTACCGCCAGACTTCTCCAAGGACTTTGTTATCTACTGCGACGCCTCGCGACAAGGACTAGGTTGCATTCTCATGCAAGATCGACATGTAATTGCTTACGCTTCACGGCAATTGCATCCACATGAGGAGAATTATCCTACTCATGATCTAGAGCTTGCAGCCGTAGTCTATGCACTTAAGACCTGGCGACATTACCTCCTCGGTAACCGTTGCGAAATATTCACTGATCACCAAAGTCTGAAGTACATTTTCACCCAACCGGATTTGAATCTCAGGCAAAGACGTTGGGTTGAGTTAATCACAGATTTCGACTTAGGAATAACTTACACCCCAGGGAAAGCCAATGTCATGGCTGATGCGCTAAGTCGTAAATCTTATTGTAACAACCTAATGTTACAACAAAGTCAACCGCTTCTCCATGAGGAATTTCGGAAGCTTAACCTTCACATTGTTCCTCAAGGTTTTCTTTCCACCTTGGTGGCGAAACCTACCCTTACGGACCAGATCGTCAAGGCACAGAAGGTAGATCCGGGAATCTCCCGCATCAAGAGAAACATCAAGAAAGGAGTTGCGAATTGTTTCTCCATTAATGATCGAGGGGTCGTATACTTCGGGAATCGACTAGTGGTTCCCAAAGTGCGAAACCTGAGGCGATTGATCCTTAAGGAGGCTCATGAATCTCCTCTCACCATTCATCCCGGTAGTACTAAGATGTATCAGGACCTACGCCAGAGGTTCTGGTGGACTAGGATGAAGAGAGAAATTGCTCAGTATATTGCTAATTGCGACGTCTGCCGTCGTGTAAAAGCAGAGCATCAACGGCCTGCTGGCACCCTTCAACCCTTAGCTATTCCTGAATGGAAATGGGATAAAATTGGTATGGACTTCATTACCGGTTTTCCCAGGACCAAAAGAGGGAATAATGCTATCTTCGTCGTTGTTGATCGTCTTTCCAAAGTGGCCCATTTCTTACCTGTTCGCGAGAGTATAACCGCTAGTCAGCTGGCAGACTTATACATCTCCCGAATAGTGTCTCTCCATGGTGTTCCCTTGGAAATTAACTCGGATCGAGGAAGTCTTTTCACCTCTCGATTTTGGGAAAGTTTCCAAAATGCTATGGGAACCCGCCTTTCCTTTAGCACCGCTTTTCACCCTCAATCGAGTGGTCAAGTGGAACGCGTCAACCAGATTCTAGAAGACATGCTTCGAGCCTCTGTTATCTCATTCGGAATGGATTGGGAGAAGTGCCTTCCATTTGCCGAATTCGCTTACAACAACAGCTACCAATCTAGCTTGGGTAAAGCCCCTTTTGAAGTTCTCTATGGACGACGGTGTCAAACACCCCTTAACTGGTCAGAGACCGGGGAAAGACAATTCTTTGGCCTGGATATGATTCAGGAAGCAGAAGAACAAGTTCGCATCGTTCGTGAAAAGTTGAAAACAGCCCAATCTCGTCAAAAGAGTCAATATGACCGAAAACATAAGGCTATGACTTTCGAGGTTAACGAGAAGGCTTACCTTCGGGTTACCCCTCTGAAGGGAACCCATCGTTTCGGTATTAAAGGCAAATTGGCTCCTCGTTACATTGGACCTTTTCGCATTCTCACTAAACGAGGAGAAGTTGCCTACCAGTTGGAACTACCTCCGCACCTCTCCAGAGTCCACGATGTCTTCCACGTTTCTCAACTTAGGCGTTGCTTCTCGGATCCTATCCGTGGAGTGGACCACGAAACGCTTGATCTCCAAGATAATCTCACATATCGAGAGTACCCCATTCGTATCCTCGATCAGGCCGAGCGTACCACTCGACGTCATAATATCAAGTTTCTCAAAGTTCAATGGTCGCACCATTCTGAGGATGAAGCAACTTGGGAAAGGGAGGATCGTCTTCGACTCGAGTACCCCGCCCTCTTTCCGGAGGAACCCAAATCTCGGGACAAGATTCTTTTGAGTGGGGGTGAGTTGTCACATCCTAGCTAGTTTATGCATTAGAGTGTTGCATCATGTTTATTCTTTCATCAGAAACCTGAAATGGGGATGACAGAACCCCCAGCCCCCTCTGAAACCAATTAGGGTTTACTAAAAACTTTTTCAATGAACCTGAAATGCCCTTCTAAAATGCCCATCATTTTTGTCTTGGTTCAGAACCTCTGCCAGAAGTGATGCACATTTTCCTAGGCCATCTTAGGGTTTTTGAATTAAATCATAAATATTTGAATTTGGGCATTTAAAATTATATAAAATATTTAAATGCTCAAATATCTCCAAACTAAAATGTTTCATGTTGGAAATAATCCAACTATGGACCAGGAGTAGTTTGGTGATTTTAGGAGTTGCCTAAGTATTTTATTTAATTCAACAAAGTTGCAGAAGTATTAAAAAAACAGAAAACAGAAAAAAATAGAAAAACCTTACCTGGCGCCCAGCACCCGGCCCACCTGCCGGCCCAGCCCAGCGCCGCTCCAGCGAGCTACTTGTCGGCCAGGCAGGCAGGCAGGTGCCCGACGGCGACCGTAGCGCGCGCCACGCACCTGCTCGCCGCCTCGCCGCTCCCCTCGCCCGGTGACGTCGTGGACCGGCCTCCCTCGCTCCCCCGAACCCCCCAGACACCCCCTCTCCTCTCCAGCTCCTCCCCCTCGCGCTCCCCCACCATGACCGACGCCACCATTGCCGTGCCTTCGTCGTAGCCGTGCTTCCCGCCGCCCGTGCGTCCTCTCATCGTGTCCAGGAGCTCCGCCGCTGTCCACTCCATCGAGCAAGCCGAGCCCCGAGTGCTCGCAACGCCCGAGTCCACCGCAACGACCTCGCCCGAACCGCCGTCGCCGGAGATCCCCTTCAACGCCGTCGTCGCTCCGGTCCATCCCCGGCCGCACCAAGGGCCCCGTCGCACTCACTGTGAGCTTGGCCATCTTTCCCCCCTTCCTTTGTTTGCTCCCGAGCCGTGTAGCGACCTCCCGGAGCTCAACCGCACCCACTGCCATGGAGCTCGTCGCCGACGTGCTCCCGGTCACCCTCCGACCACTCCACGGTGTCCATCAAGCTCACCGTGTCACCTAGCACCTAGCTAGCCACTCCCCGAGCCTCACCGACCCCTCTAGCGTCAAGTTCGTCTTTGGCCGAACCCCGGTGGCCGCCAAAGTCGTCGCCGGCGCCAACTCCGGCCACCCCGACCCCAACGGACTCCACCAAGAGCTGCGGCTCGTCCTCAGCTCCACTCCGGTGGTCTCCGCGACCCATTTGGTGGCCGAAACAGCCAAAACCACTTCCGCCGCCGCGTCGGGCTCGCCGGCGGCTAAACGCCGGTGCAGCCGACCCGGGTTTGACCACGGGTGGGCCCTGGTTGACTCCCCTGAGTCAATGACAGGTGGGGCCCAGCCCTGTTAATTAAACAGGTTTAGTTTTATTTAAACTTTAATTAAATTAATCACCCTGACACACGGGACCCACTTTCAGGTTTGACCTGGACATGTTTCGTTGACCGCTGACATCACACTGACGTCAGGCTGACGCAATAATTGATTTTCTGGAATTAATCTAATATAGGAAATTCCAGAATATAGTTTAAACTTTAAAAATTCATAACTTTTATTCTGTAACTCCAAATCAGACAAATTATATATGAAAAATGATCAGAAAAATCCAATCTATCCATTTGTACTATTTTCATGCATGATTAAACAAGTTAACTTGATGTTTAATGCAGAACAAGGAAAAACACTTTAAAGGGCCATGTGTGAGTTTGAAATTTGAATCTTTGATTCAAATTGGTTCAAACCCTTCTGGTCTTAGCTGCATTAGCCCAACACACTCATATTGCTATGTTTCATGCATACATCATATTGTTGCACATTGTTTGGTGATGGTTGTGTATCGGTGTTCTTTGCGGCAGGATCTGCCTCCGAGGAGTACCGTGATTACCCTAACGAAGAACCGTATCAGTGCATCGAACCATCAGGCAAGCAACCAACCATTTGATCATATCGATACAATCCCATGTTCTCGCTCTTACTCTCTTTTACTGCATTAAGACAACGCGTTTCAAACTACTGTGTGCTACGGTAGTTGAACCCATTTCCTCTGCATGACCTGTCATTGCCACAGTAACTAGATGAAACCCACTAGCATGTGTAGGAGTTGATTGAGCCATATGTATGTGTTGTTCCTACCTTGCTATGCCTGCTATGCTTAGAGTCGTGTCAGGTCTGGTTCATCTGGTGATGGGCTAGAGTGAAATGATTACGTCGGTAATGAGAGTGGTGTGGTGAACACGATTTGGTAAAGGTATCGATGAGAGGCCATGTAGGAGTACATGGTGGGTTGTTTCATTGAAGCCGACCTTAAGCACTGAGATCTGTATGTGTGATTTAAGAATCAGCTACTACCATGCATTGGGCCCGAAACCAATGGACCCTCTCGGCTTCTTATTCACCCTAGTTCTCTGTCCAGGAGTTGCAAGTAGTTTCTGGTGTTTGTAGCCTACTGGAGGGCCGTGGACAACGCTGACCGTAGGGGTGGGCTGTGATGCGGTAGGTACGTGGCCGGGTGTACCGAATACCCGTTAGGTATCTCGGGAACCCTGTTCACATCGTTCGGGGCCGTATGGGAAACCTTGGCCGGACTCCCTGCGGATGGAACCTGGATAGGCGATAAACCTGGACTGGAGGCTTTGGTGATTAGGTAGGTCGTGGCCGACACCCACGTTGGGCTTCCGCTTGAAGGTTGCCGAGTACATGTCGTGTAAACGACGGTAAGTGGTGAGAGCGTGTATGAAGAAGTACACCCCTGCAGGGTTATCATGATCTATTCGAATAGCCGCGTCCGCGGTAAAGGACTACTTGGTTGCCTATACAGTTCATAGACAAGCAAATGGAAACTACTAAAAGCCTCAAGATAAGTGTGAGTGCCGAGGATGGCTCTTCCGTAGGAAGACGGAGGTGGATCCTCGGTAGTGTATTGAATTGGTGAGTAGTGGACTCGTGTACGCAAAACCATTTCAAGTTGGAGTCTCGTAGGATAGCCTAGCCAAGAGTCAAAGCTGGCTTGCTGCAATAACTCCACCAACCCTTCTTGATAATATGCATGTATGTAGGATCTGATGTAAGTCTTGCTGAGTACCTTTGTACTCATGTTGCTATAATTTACATTTTCACAGAAGACGCTGCAACCCCTTCTGATGGGTTCTACGTAGACGTTGACCTCAATGAGTAGGCTAAGGCCCAGGTGGTGATCCTGAGCTTGTGAAGGACCATGTAGTATAGCTAGGCTTTCCAAGCCTCTTTTATTTTACTAGTTGTCTATACTCAGACAAGTTACTTCTGCTGCTGGTTTGTATGACTGTATGACTTGAATGCTGGGTCGTGTGACCCGTACCTTGGTGTATGTTATGTATGGCTCTCTAAGCCTTAAATAAAAGTACTTGTGTCATAGAGTCATGTTGTGATGCCATGTTGTATTTGCACATATCGAGCATATTGTGTGTATGTTATTGAAATGCTTGGTATGTGTGGGATCTGACTATCTAGTTGTTTATCTTTAGTAGCCTCTCTTACCGGGAAATGTCTCCTAGTGTTACCGCTGAGCCATGGTAGCTTGCTACTGCTCTGGAACACTTAGGCTGGCCGGCATGTGTCCTTCTTCGTTCCTGTGTCTGTCCCTTCGGGGAAATGTCACGCATTGAGTACCGGAGTCCTATTAGCCCGCTACAGCCCGGTTTACCGGAGTCCTGCTAGCCCAGTGCTACAGCCCGGACCCACTTGCTGATGACCGACACGTTCGAAGCTGGGTCATGGATGCCTGTCCCTGTAAGTCTGTGCCACTTTGGGTTTACAACTAGTCATGTCAGCCCGGGCTCCTTATCATATGGATGCTAGCGACACTATCATATACGTGAGCCAAAAGGTGCAAACGGTCCCGGGAAAAGGTAAGGCGACACCCGTGGCAATACCGTGCGTGAGGCCGCAAAGTGATATGAGGTGTTACAGCTAGATCGATGTGACATCGAGTCGGGGTCCTGACACGGTTATGTCACGTTTGAGTGATATTACAAACCTACCCCTATCGAAACCTATAGAAATCGTGCCGATAGGCTTTGCGTGTCAGGGATAGGCAGTAATTTCCTTCTCGCAGATTTTGGTTTCAGGCGGTTACTGCGACTTTCCCCACTTCTTTCAAATTTTTGCATAGCAAGAGTGCACGTTTACCGTGCCAACTCAATTTGAATCTCGTTTGTATTCTATTTATGTTCGTGCAGGATCCATTTTCGATTGGAATAAAATTCTATATACATCATTTTTTTATATATACTTTCAAAAGCGCAACACCTTTTATACATAAATATGGTTTACAAATGGCATGATCTCAGATTCATAAGGCTCTATCCATCTTAATTTGGATTTTCAAATATTTGAAACCACTTTATGTTGAAATCCAATGTATGCATTCCTCGCTAACTGTCTCCAATTAATGTGTGTTTTATGCGGGTTTTTTTTACTTCTCAAACATGTATAATGTGTTTCACACACGCAACATATAGTGTAATCCCGTTTAGAAATTAATTCCATATAAACCATGCACTGTTTCTAATTAAAGAATCTATGGATCACTAATATTGATAAACTATATGACATTACACGTGTCCCCAAATTCAAATGAATATGCATGTTTGATACACCAATTTGCGTTATGATATTATTGATGTCGTGGTCTCCAGTTTAAATATTTAAATCCCCTTTAATCCAGATATTCGTCTCATATAGCTATCACTCATGCTTATATAGGAGTATCTCTCTCGACCTATACGCGTTGATTGTCTCTCGGGTATCTCTCGTGCTACCTGCATGTCGATAATGATATTTTATCTTCATAACACACTGACGGTACTCTCTCCCCCGACCTTCATCACTCTCTCTCTCTCTCTAAGTATATCTCGCTCCCTGCTATGTGTCTCTAACTATGATTCTCCATGTGGAATCTCCTTCTCTCACACAAACATAAACTTTGTCTCCCGGGGTCTCATTTCTCCCTACTATTCCCCTGTGTGCCACTCGCACACCCCCTCTCACACAGAGATGTCTTCCACTCCTTAGGTATGAGAAGCTACGACTCTTCCTCTTAAATATCTTTTTCTCACACACGAACACAAACTCTGTCTCCCAGGATCTCATATCTCTCGACCATTCTCTTGTATGTCGCTCACACACACACTCTCTCCCTAGAGATATCTTGCGTTCCCTCATATGTCCTCTAGATATCACTCTCGTTGTGAAATATCTTTCTCTCTTGCGGACACAAAACTCCGTCTCTCGAGATCTCATTTCTCTCTGATATTTGTTTGTATGTGACTCACATGCACCCTCTCTCTATCTCTCTCACACCCACACACATAACTCAGCCTTCTAATCCACTCGACTCCTATCTCTAACGCACACTAGTTAGCATCTTTATCTTTCTATTTATATGTTTCTACATCAACCTTCTTTCTCGCCCTCACTCATGCTTCCTATCACGCACACTACATATGTTTCTCTCTACATGCAGTCAAGTGCCCTCTTTTTGTCTTTCTCTCACACACACATAACTTCACCCTCTGAACCACCCGGCGGTCATCTCCAACACACAAACTAACGGATGTCCCTCTAGCTAGCATCTTCATCTCTGTATCTATCTGTAGTTTCCCCGTCAACATTTCTTTCTTGCACGCACTCTTGCTTCCTATCACCCACACTATATATGTCTCTCCATACATGCATTTATAGGTTGATCTCTTTTGCACAATCATTTTGTCTCACTCCCTCTGTTCGCCATAGATGCATGCTCCAGCCCACGCCACTATCTCTTAAAGACAAAAACACATGCTCAATTGTCGGGCCTTCTTCCCTGCACTCTCACATGCATGCATATTGTCATACCGATCTGTCTCTTTCATGTCGTTGATCTTATGACTTATGTCTTCTTTCTTTTATCTCGATTATGCACGCGCACACACACACACATCCCACGTATACATGTATACCTCTCGCACATGCATGTTAATGGTCTCCATGTCTCCATACGTAGTTAACTACCCTCAACCCTAACACCACATCAAATCGTTCTCTTCTTGTGTGCACATAACTTCCGCCTGGATGGGTAAAACACACACTCACACTTAACAATCACCTTCTAGCTACCCTCCCCCCTCTCACTCTTCCCCTATATCCCCGAAACCAATAAGACCATCTCTTCGTTTAATTCCCGCCTACATGCACCATCGATATATAGTAGTCTTCCTCGGTGTCTCTCGAACAAACACGTTCTCTCGATGTTGACTCCTCTCACGCGCACACACCTTCTCTTACCTCACTACGGCCCTTTTCTCTCTCGCACCACATTGTTGGTGGCCTCTGACATACACATCACCTCTCTATGATTAAGACACACACACTTGAATTACATCTTCCACCGAGGACCCCGCGTCACACACACACACACACACACACACACAGAGAGAGAGAGAGAGAGAGAGAAAGAGAGAGAGAGACACGCGCGCGCGCACCCACCCACCCACACACACAAACACACACACACGCACGCACCCCCCCCCCCACACACACACTAAGGCTCCATCACACACAAGCACGCACGCACTCACACACACACACAGAGACTCCATCTCACACACACATGCTCTAGGCGGAGCATTAGTTCCTACCACCCTTCATCCAACCTGACCCGTATGATAAACAATCACCTTAATTTACTTGTATAACATGGACAAATTCCACTTTACTTTAGTAGTTAGAAAACTTATCATCTCTACTCTTATAAAAAACCGAGTTGGTGACGATGGTGTGCCTGCCATCTTGTAATATAGACCGTCCGATCTATATCTGATGGATAGAAAGCAAACTATGATAATTTTACAAAAGATACCCGCACCTCTCTCCACATCCTTATCTCCCACAACCTCATTGCTAAGCAATTAAAAAAGGAAGTCTCTGGAACAATCTAGCATGGTGGCTGCTGCCGCCTGCCGGTGCCATCTATCCCCATGCCTCTACCCAGTCCAACCACCAGTCACCACCATGCTCCACTCCTCCTTACCTTATCTCTCATCTTTCATTTTTTCAATGAAATTCTCGAGATACCAGTTTTCGATAAAAAAAAATTGAGATATCATTAGTGTTTACACATGGGATTACTCCTGCATGGGTCAATCACAACAGGTGTTTTGTAAAAAAACATGCATATTGATGTTCCGTGCAATGCACGAGCATCTTGCTTGTAATTATATAACGCTAATCACGAGCAGGAAGTGACATTTTGTTTAGACAACCACATTAACATGGCCACGTAAATCACTAGCTAAAGTGTAATACCATTATACTTATATCCCGATGCAAAAGGTTGAGTACATGTCCGAAGAGTAGAGTCGCACACACGCACTCTATCTCTCAAAATCTCTCACACACACCAGTTACGTCATGCCCACTTAAGCAGACACGATTATGCACCCGCGGGTACATGGGATGGTGTGCATTTATTTAGGCCGGATGGTGAACCCAAACAGTACCTGCATTCATTCCCCTCCCGCCGCCTCTTCTCTGGTCGCCGTTGGCCGGTAGCCATGGCCCGGCCGAAGGTAACGACATACACCATACTCCCACCGAAGCTGCGCTTTAATCTGGAAATTTTAGTGGTCATGCATGCATATTTTTGTGCTAGCACTCCTATATAAGGGTTGACTGGTGTTCTTGAACATTGTTCCGTTATCGCTCTGAACCTTCTTGATCTTCACTTAAAATTGGTTTTGGGCCTTCCTAGTGAAGTTCTTGAAGATCTATTGGACCTGTGATTTATCATCAAGAAAGAACACCCATGTAAATCTTGAAAAATCATCAACAATGACGAATCCGAACAAGTTACCACCGAGACTCTTGTAGGCGTTGGGACCAAAAAGATTCATATCGAGTAGCTCAAGCGGTCTTCTCATGGTCATGATGTTCTTCACGGGATGACTTCCTCCAACTTGTTTTCCTGCTTGACAAGCACGAAAAAGTCTATCCTTGTCAAATAGGACATCTTTAACACCAAGGATATGATCACCTTTAATTAGATTATCAAGATTTCGCATGCCCACGTGACCTAGCCTTCTATGCAACAACCAACCTTCAGAAGATTTAGCAATTAAGCAAGTTCTAGGTTGAGCCTTTTTAGTGAAATCAACAATTTATAGATCACCTCTTCGTATATATGTAAAGACCATATTATCATTATCTCTTTGAAACACTTGGCAATCTACTTTAGTGAATAGAACATTAAAACCAAAATCAGCAAGTCTAGATATGGAAAGTAAATTGTAGCCAATAGATTCAACAAGCATAACATTTTGGATAGAGCTATCATGTGAGATGGTCACATTACCAAGGCCAACCACCTTACCTTTTGAGTTATCACCGAAGGTGACATACTTTCTGGGACCATCATTTTTGGCAACCTCATGAAACATGTCCTTATCTCCGATCATGTGATTGCTACATCCATGTCGGTGTCCAAAAGTAGGGGCTCTCCCTTTTGACCCCTTTACTTGTGCACGGGCAGTCGGAGCCACGCGCCATGGCCGCACATAGCAGGGCAAAGGAGGGAAGATGGAGAGAAGCCGAAGGCACGAGACAAACAAGGCGACATCAAGGACCGAGGCCACAGAGAGCAGATGGGCGGAGCGGGTTCCCTCGGCAAGACCCTTGCCGGGGCTACCCTTGCCCGGGGCAGCCTTAGTAGCCCCGGCAAGCCCCTTGCTAGGGCAGCTCACCCACACCAGCAGAGTGGGCCACCCTCGAGCCCACGGTCTCCAACACCACCAACCACGTTGCGCCAGGGGTCGAGAGGAACCTCCATGGTGGCATGCAGATCTTTGTGAAGACAAAGAATATCCAAGATCAGATGAGGATTGGGAGGCAACAATCCTCGTCAAGATTCTTACCAAGGAAACTCACAAGACCCCCGGCAAGGTCCTTGCCGGGGATGACAGCGCGCCACGGCAAGACCCTTGCTAGGCCACCCAGCAAGTCCCTTGCTGGGCCACCCGGCAAGACCCTTGCCGAAGGCGACAGCGGGGTGATGTCTACT
Organism: Triticum aestivum; assembly: GCF_018294505.1. NCBI lineage: Eukaryota > Viridiplantae > Streptophyta > Magnoliopsida > Poales > Poaceae > Triticum > Triticum aestivum. Next base: position 226,905,582 of record NC_057795.1, read on the forward strand.
ACACAACCTTCTTCTTGTAGATGTTGTTGGGCCTGCAAGTGCATGGGTTTGTAGGACAGTAGCAAATTTCCCTCAAGTGGATGACCTAAGGTTTATCAATCTGTGGGAGGCGTAGCATGAAGATGGTCTCTCTCAAACAACCCTGCAACCAAATAACAAAGAGTCTCTTGTGTCCCCAACACACCCAATACAATGGCAAATTGTATAGGTGCACTAGTTAGGCAAAGAGATGGTGATACAAGTGCAATATGGATGGTAGATATAGGTTTTTGTAATGTGAAATAATAAAAACATCAAGGTAACTAATGATAAAAGTGAGCGTAAACGGTATTGCAATGGTAGGAAACAAGGCATAGGGTTCATACTTTCACTAGTGCAAGTTCTCTCAACAATAATAACATAGATAGATCATATAACAGTCCCTCAACATGCAACAAAGAATCTCTCCAAAGCCAGCAATAGCGGAGAACAAACGAAGAGATTATGGTAGGGTATGAAACCACCTCAAAGTTATTCTTTCGGATTGATCTATTCAAGAGTTCGTACTAGAATAACACCTTAAGACACAAATCAACCAAAACCCTAATGTCACCTAGATACTCCATTGTCACCTAAGGTATCCATGGGCATGATTATACGATATGCATCACACATTCTCAGATTCATCCAACCAACACAAAGTACTTCAAAGAGTGCCCCAAAGTTTCTACCAGAGAATCAAGAAAACGTGTGCCAACCCCTATGCATAGGTTCATGGGCGGAACCCGCAAGTTTGTCACCAAAACATACATCAAGTGGCACGTGATATCCCATTGTCACCACAGATAAACACGACAAGACATACATCAATTGTTCTCAAATCAAAGAGTCAATCCGATAAGATAACTTCAAGAGGGAAACTCAATTCATCACAAGAGAGTAGAGGGGGAGAAAAATCATAAGATCCAACTATAATAGCAAAGCTCGCGATACATCAAGATCGTGCCATAGAGAGAACACGAGAGAGAGAGAGATCAAACACATAGCTACTGGTACATACCCTCAGCCCCGAAGGTGAATTACTCCCTCCTCGTCATGGATAGCACTGGGATGATGAAGATGGCCACCGGTGATGGGTTCCCCCTCCGACAGGGTATTGGAACGGTCTCCCGAGAGGTTTTTGGTGGCTACAGAGGCTTGCGGTGGTGGAACTCCTGATCTATCTTTATTTTTGATGTTTTTAGGGTATATGGGAATATATAGACGAAAGAAGTCGGTCAGGGGAGCCTCGACGGGCCCATGAGAGGGTAGGGCGCGCCCCCTATCTCGTGGCCTCCTTGATGATCTTCTGACGTGAACTCCAAGTCTCCCGGATCATATTCTTCCTAAAAATCACACTCCCGAAGGTTTCATTCCGTTTGGACTCAGTTTGATATTCCTTTTCTTCGAAATACTGAAACAGGCAATAAAACAGCAATATGGGTTGGGCCTCCGGTTAATAGGTTAGTCCCAAAAGTAATATAAAAGTGTATAATAAAGCCCATAATCATTCAAAACAGATAATAAAATAGCATGAATGCTTCATAAATTATAGATACGTTGGAGACGTATCAGCATCCCCAAGCTTAATTCCTGCTCGTCCTCGAGTAGGTAAATGATAAAAGAAAGAATTTATGAAGTGTGAATGCTAGAAGGTGCAGAAGTTTGATCAATGATAATTTCAATCACCTTTTCTAGCATGATTATATGTCATAACAGTAGTTCATCTCATAAAACTTCTCACGAACAAGTAACAAGCAATTCACATGTTAAAGCATAGACCATAAACTTTCTTGAAAACTAGCAAACTTCATTCTTAGTCATCAAACAATTGCAATTCATCCTATTTTCAGGAATAGCAAACTCCACATACTCAACTATCATATAGTCTTCTATAATTGCTAACACTCATGCAATACTAATGGTTATGGAGTTTTAATCGGACACTGAGAAAGATAGGGGCTTATAGTGTTGCCTACCAACGTATTCACATTTGGGTGATGTCAAATAGTTCATGCTAACTTACATCCAATTGGATATATATATATCAGGATCTTTCCAACACGAGGTGCTTGCCAAGGATAAAATGAAAAAGGGAAAGGTGAAGATCACCTTGACTCTTGCATAAAGTAAAACACATAAAGTAAAAGATAGGCCCTTCGCAGAGGGAAGCTGAGGTTGTCATGCGCTTTTAGGGTTGGATACACAAAATCTTAATGCGAAAGAACGTCACTTTATATTGCCACTTGTATATGGACCTTTATTATGCAGTCCGTCGCTTTTATTGCTTCCATAACAAGATCGTACAAAGCTTATTTTCTCTGCACTAATAAGTCATGCATATTTAGAGAGCAATTTTTATTGCTTGCACCGATGACAACTTACTTGAAGGATCTTACTCAATCCATAGGTAGGTATGGTGGACTCTCATGGCAAAAACTGGGTTTAAGGATATTTGGAAGCACAAGTAGTATCTCTACTTGGTGCAAGGAATTTTGGCTAGCATGAGGGGGAAAGGCAAGCCCAACATGTTTGAATTATCCATGACAATATACTTTAATTGAGATGCGCAAAAACATAACCCATTACGTTGTGTTCCTTGTCCAACATCAACTCTTTAGCATGTCATACTTAATGAGTGCTCCCAATTATAAAAGATGTCTAAGATAGTATATTTATATGTGAAATCTCTCTTCCTTCAATATTCTTTCATGAATTGTTCAAATGACCAATAAGATGCTTGCTAACCTTCAATAAATTTACAACCTCTACTTCTTAGATGTGAAGTCATTACTCCCCATGGAATAAGCAATGAGACATATATAATTTCAGATTTGTGACATTCAACTCATTCAACCATTTACTCAAAGGATATAAGTGAAGCACACGAGTAAATGAAAAACTACTCCAAAAAGATATAAGTGAAGATCAATGAGTAGCTAAATAATTATGTAGCTATATGAAGACTCTCTCCCATTAAAGAATTTCAGATCTTGGTATTGTATTCAAAGAGAAAGCAAAACAAAATAAAATGACATTGCAAGGATAGCACAACTCATGTCAAGAAGCAAAAACTTAGGCTCAACCGATATTAACCGATAGTTGTTGAAGAAGAAAGGTGGGATGCCTACCGGGGCATCCCCAAGCTTAGATGCTTGAGACTTCTTGAAATATTATCTTGGGGTGCCTTGGGCATCCCCAAGCTTGAGCTTTGTGTCTCCTTAATTCCTCTCATATCATGGTTTCTCTTTTTATCAAAAGCTTCATCCACACCAAACTCAACAAGAACTCGTGAGATAGGTTAGTATAAACCAATGCAAAACCTTATCATCTTCTACTGTAACAAATCACTAAAATTATTATTCAACACTGTATACCAAATGCTTCTGCATATTTAACACTCCTATCCTCAAATAGAATCATCAAACAAGCAAACATATGCAAACAATGCAAACATAACAACAATCTGCCAAAACAGTACAGTCTGTAAAGAATGCAAGAGTATCAATACTTCCCTAACTCCAAAAATTATGAGAAAAATACTACGCTGTATAAGATTTATCAGAGCTCATTATGCAAAAAGTTTCAACATTATATCATTCTCTTACTTTTCTAGGGAATTTTTGAAACAGCGGTAAACTTTCTGTTTTCAAACAGCAACATGTATACTAGCAAAATAAGCATTGCAAAGGCTATCCTTGACTTTTTTATTGAAACTAAAGATTCAAAACATTATTATAAATAACAGCAAGCAAAAACTAACAAGATAAAATGACGCTCCAAGCAAAACCGATATCATGTGGTGAATAAAAATATAGCTCCAAGTAAAGTTACCGATGAACGAAGACGAAAGAGGGGATGCCTTCCGGGGCATCCCCAAGCTTAGGCTCTTGGTTGTCCTTGAATATTACCTTGGGGTGCCTTGGTCATCCCCAAGCTTAGGCTCTTGCCACTCCTTATTCCATAGTCCATCGAATCTTTACCCAAAACTTGAAAACTCCACAACACAAAACTCAACAAAAAACTCATAAGCTCCGTTAGTATAAAAAAATAAAACCACCACTTAGGTACTGTAATGAACTCATTATGAATTCATAATGGTATAATACCTATTGTATTCCAACTTATCTATGGTTCATACCACCTAATACTAGCCATAGATTCATCAAAATAAGCAAACAACACATAGAAAATAGAATCTGTCAAAAACAGAACAGTCTGTAGTAATCTGTATCAAACGTATACTTCTGGAACTCCAACAATCCTACCAAATTAGGAAGACCTAAGAAATTTGTGTACTAATCGATAGCAAAAAGAATCAGATCAAGAGCACGTTTCTGTGAATTAAAAAAAACTAATTTACGGAGTGCAAAAGTTTCTGATTCTCAGCAGGATCAACACAACTATCACCGTAAGCTATCCTTAAGGTCTTACTTGACAATTTATTGAAACAAAAGCTATAAAACATGATTAATACAGTAGCATAATCATGTGAACACACAAAAACAGTAAGGATAAATATTGGGTTGTCTCCCAACAAGCGCTTTTCTTTAATGCCTTTCCAGCTAGGCATAAAGATGACAATGATGCTCACATAAAAGATAAGAATTGGAACATAACGGGAGCATCATGAAGCACATGACTAGCACATTTAAGTCTAACCCACTTCCTATGCATAGGGATTTTGTGAGCAAACAACTTATGGTAACAATAATTAACTAACATAGGAAGGTAAAACAAGCATAGCTTCAAGATTTCAAGCACGTAGGGAGGAAACTTAATATTTTTGCAATTCCTACAAGCATATGTTCCTCCCTCAAAATAATTTTCAGTAGCATCATGAATGAATTCAACAATATAACCAGCACCTAAAGCATTCTTTTCATGATCTATAAGCATAGAAATTTACTACTCTCCACATAAGCAAATTTCTTCTCATGAATAGTAGTGGGAGCAAACTCAACAAAATAATTATCATGTGAGGCATGATCCAATTGAAAACTAAAATCATGATGACAAGTTTCATGGTTATCATTATTCTTAATAGCGTACGATTCATCACAATAATCATCATAGATATCAACTTTGTTCTCATAATCAATTGGAACCTCTTCCGAAATAGTGGATTCATCACTAAATAAAGGCATGTCCTCTCCAAATCCACTTTCATATTCATCACAACAAGATTCAACATCCTCCAAAATAGTGGGATCACTACTTCCTAAAGTTGACACTCTTCCAAACCCAATTTCATCAATATAATCATCATAAATAGGAGGCATGCTTTCATCATAATAAATATTCTCATCAAAACTTGGGGGACTAAAAATATCATATTCATCAAACATAGCTTCCCCAAGCTTGTGGCTTTGCATATCATTAGCATCATGGATATTCAAGGAATTCATACTAACAACATTGCAATCATGCTCATCATTCAAAGATTTAGTATCAAACATTCTATAGATTTCTTCTTCTAGCACTTGAGCACAATTTTCCTTTCTATCATACTCACGAAAGGTATTAAAAAGATGAAGCGTATGAGACAAACTTAATTCCTTTTTTTGGTAGTTTTCTTTTATAAACTAAACTAGTGATAAAATAAGAAACAAAAAGTTTCGATTGCAAGATCTAATGATATACCTTCAAGCACTCACCTCCCCGGCAACGGCGCCGGAAAAGAGCTTGATGTCTACTACACAACCTTCTTCTTGTAGACGTTGTTGGGCCTGCAAGTCCACAGGTTTGTAGGACAGTAGCAAATTTCCCTCAAGTGGATGACCTAAGGTTTATCAATCCGTGGGAGGCGTAGGATGAAGATGGTCTCTCTCAAACAACCCTGCAACCAAATAACAAAGAGTCTCTTGTGTCCCCAACACACCCAATACAATGGCAAATTGTATAGGTGCACTAGTTCGGCGAAGAGATGGTGATACAAGTGCAATATGGATGGTAGATATAGGTTTTTGTAATCTGAAATAATAAAAAAAGCAAGGTAACTAATGATAAAAGTGAGCATAAACGGTATTGCAATGGTAGGAAACAAGGCATAGGGTTCATACTTTCACTAGTGCAAGTTCTCTCAACAATAATAACATAGATAGATCATATAATAGTCCCTCAACATGCAACAAAGAGTCACTCCAAAGCCACTAATAGCAGATTACAAACGAAGAGATTATGGTAGGGTACGAAACCACCTCAAAGTTATTCTTTCGGATCGATCTATTCAAGAGGTCGTACTAGAATAACACCTTAAGACACAAATCAACCAAAACCCTAATGTCACCTAGATACTCCATTGTCACCTCAAGTATCCATGGGCATGATTATACGATATGCATCACACAATCTCAGATTCATCCAACCAACACAAAGTACTTCAAAGAGTGCCCCAAAGTTTCTACCTGAGAGTCAAGAAAACGTGTGCCAACCCCTATGCATAGGTTCATGGGCGGAACCCGCAAGTTGGTCACCAAAACATACATCAAGTGGCACGTGATATCCCATTATCACCACAGATAAACACGTCAAGACATACATCAAGTGTTCTCAAATCAAAGACTCAATCCGATAAGATAAATTCAAGAGGGAACTCAATTCATCACAAGAGAGTAGAGGGGGAGAAACATCATAAGATCCAACTATAATAGCAAAGCTCGTGATACAGATCGTGCCATAAAGAGAACACGAGAGAGAGAGAGAGATCAAACACATAGCTACTGGTACATACCCTCAGCCCCGAAGGTGAATTACTCCCTCCTTGTCATGGATAGCGCCGGGATGATGAAGATGGCCACCGGTGATGGGTTCCCCCTCCGGCAGGGTACCAGAACGGGCTCCCAAGAGGTTTTTGGTGGCTACAGAGGCTTGCGATGGAGGAACTCCCGATCTATCTTGATTTTTGATGTTTTTAGGGTATATGGAATATATAGGCGAAAGAAGTCGGTCGGGGGAGCCTCGAGGGGCCCACGAGAGGGTAGGGCAGGCCCAGGGGGGTGGGCGCGCCCCCTGTCTCGTGGCCTCCTCGATGATCTTCTGACGTGAACTCCAAGTCTCCCGGATTATATTCTTCCTAAAAATCACGCTCCCGAAGGTTTCATTCCGTTTGGACTCCGTTTGATATTCCTTTTCTTCGAAATACTGAAACAGGCTATAAAACAACAATATGGGCTGGGTCTCCGGTTAATAGGTTAGTCCCAAAAGTAATATAAAACTGTATAATAAAGCCCATAATCATTCAAAACAGATAATAAAATAGCACGAATCCTTCATAAAATTATAGATACATTGGAGACGTATCACGGGGCCACTGCCAGGCCCGCACCAACCAAGTCCCCACCGCCGTTCGCATGCGGTTGCCAGCCCAACCAGCGGTGCAGGCACCTACGTGGCAACACGCAGCTTCCAGGCCAACTCAGCACATACCTATGTGGTGGCATGTAGATCCTCGTGGAGGCTCCACCACCGCGCCACCTCAGGTGCCTGCCTACCTACATGGCACCGCATGCATCGCTGGACAGGGCGCGTGTCGAAGCGAGGAGGGGCGGCGACGAACGGGACGGGCCTTGCTCAAGTCCCCGATAAAGCAATAGGACACCTAAGCTGCGCATTAAATGCGTCTTGTCCTATAATACGAGCGATAAGCTCTCAGCACTGTAGGCCTTTCCACCTCCTGTGTGCCACTGTGGCAGCCCCTTTCGCCTATAAAAGGAGGCCCATGGCATACTGGAGAAGGATTCGGCTTTTTCGAACCACACAACACCCATAGCTAGTTCAAGAGCTCAAGAACACTCAATACATCCACCACAGTAGGACTAGGGTTTTACGCATCCCCGTGGCCTGAACCTGGGTAAACGACCCTTGTGCTGACTGTTGATCCTGCTCTTCTCATAACGCCGTGCCCCGCAACCATAGTAGGGATTCTTGTGATCCCATAGGTGTCGTTTCCCACCGACATATTTGGCGCGCCAGGTAGGGGGTGCAATTGTGAGAATCTGGTCCAGTAGTTGGCCTAGCAGTTCTTCATCACCACGGCTCCCGCGGAGAAGGTGGCCAAGGGAGCGATGCTGCCTGCGAGCATGAAGGATGCCAGGGCGGTGATGAAAAAGCTAAGTCATGCCAAACTTTAAACATTTCTCCTTAATATAAGGTTATCGTCCTCGGAGACTCGGCCTATGTATGGGAAACCTGTGCACAGAGGGGCTCTCCTGCAATTGGCAACGCCCTTGTTCTGTTTCGAGTCCGCTCAACTGCTCAAGTAGCCGCGTCGAGGGCGGCAGGGTAGCCTTCCGCGATTAGCAACGCTCTCAACTTTGACTTGAGTCAAGCTCGACATATCAATCGGCCGTGTTAAGGGCGGTAAGGTGGTTCGCCCGGCAGCAAGCGCACCCGGCAGGCTAATGGGGATCCGTCCTCAAGACGCCGCCCTGGGTTTACGCGCCGACAAGCCTACCTAGTTAACGTAGGGTGGACGTACAAAGGAAAATCGAACAGGAAAATAACATGCATAATGTCAGAAGTACTGCAGAGTTATATTACATAAATTGCCGCCGCGGTTCTAACTAAAGATAGAAATTGTCTTGGTCATGAAACTGCAGAGACGATAAGGAACGGGGTGCCTAGTCCCGGCGTTGGTCCTCCAACCGCTTGATTTTGTCGATGCGGCTGAGGATGGGCTTGATACGCTCATTGAGCACCGTGATGTCAGCATCCTCCGGCAAGCTCTTCAGTGCAGCTTCGAAGTCGAGGTCAGGATGCCAATGCGCTATCTTGGCAAGCACCTTGGTCATGACATCCCGGCAGAGCATCCGGGACTCCTCAGCCAGGGAGGCCGTCCAACTAGAGTGAAGCCGCTCCAGGGCGCCGATGACCCTCTCAAAGTACAGGGTCAGGTTGGCGTTGGGGCTCAGGCTCGCCTCTGGGGCGTACCTCATGTCCGGCATCCCCATGGTGCCCAGCTGTGTGGCGGCCGAGTTCGCAACGGCAGCAAGGCGTTCGAGCCAATGCTTCTTGCCCGCCACGTGGTCGTTAAGGTTGGCGGTATCGTTCATCCGCAGCTACTTCTCTGTCTCCAGGTCCTTGGTCAGTATCCCCTCTTGGGCTTTAGCCTCCGACAACATCTTCTCGAGATCCCCCAGCTTCAGCTTAAGGTCTCTGATGGAGTTGTTGGCTTCGGAGAGTTCTCCGGCCTTGCTGACGACCGCGCCTTGTGCCTCCACAAGGGCGCCGTTGAGCGTGTCCTTTTCCTTGGACATCTTCAAAGTTTGCTCCTCCAGCTCCTTCACCTTGCCGGCGTGAACCAGAGCCTGGGCATCGAGTGCCTCCTGATGCCTCTGCTCCAACTCTTGGGTCCGCTATACGACGAGCTTGTCCACCTCTTCATCCTTGCCAGGGAGCGTAGCGGCAAGCTTCTCCTCGTGCGCGGCAAGATCCTCCTCCTCGGAGTTCAGTGCGACCTCGTGCTAGGTCCGGACGGCTTCGGCTTCGGCGGCCAAGTTCTTCTCCGTCTCTTGGGCCTTCTCAACGTCGGCCAGCTTCATGGTGAGGTCCACGTCATGCTTGGCCAGCTCGCCCTGGGCGGCCTTCAGCTCATCTTGAGCCTGGCGGAACCAGTCTTGCGCCTTGGCGACGCGCCCTTCGAAGTCCGCCTCTGCCTTCTCCACCACCGCCGTCCTGGACTTGGCCTTGTCCAAACAAGCACGGTGGAGCGCCCGGAGCTTCCGGAAGCTGGCGCCCATGGCCTGGAGCAGCCGCTCCTCCTGGGAGCCGTCACCACCAACGCTCGGCACGTCAACGACCTCGAGCTCGGCAGCGTCAAGCACCTCATCGTCAAACACCTCCCCGTCAATGGGAGCCCTGGTGCTCGACGCGCCTGGGGGATGGACAAAGAGGTCATTGCTCACCCTCAGGTACCTGCCGGAGCCGGAGGAGGAGGGCTGGTCATCGACCACCACCTCCTCGGCAGTGGCCTTGCCGGCCTCCATGGCAGGCCCCTTGCCGGGCTCCTCGGCGAGCCCCTTGGCGGCGTCCTCAGCAGCACCCTTGGCGCTCTCCTCGGCGGCGATCTTCTCGGCCTACGCGACGGCATCCTCGGTGACATCCTTGATGATGGTGTCGACGTTCTCTGGGTCCATCGAGGAGAAGTCTGAATGCCAAGAAGGGGACAGGGCAGAGCCAAGATCAAAAGCCAGTAAAAAAGAAGAAAGAAAGAACTCAAGTAGAGACGAAAAGCGAGTGGCTTACCCTTGCCAGGACGAGAAGCAGAAGTCCCTTCTCCGCCAAGGTTCGGCGTCGAGGCGAAGCCACCAGCGCCCGCGTTCTCCTCCTCCTCCTCCGTGTGCATGGGCTCGGCGCTTGGTGCCCCTGCCAGGGATGCCCCTCGGGGCGGTGTGGTCGACGGGAGCGGCACGTTGGGAGAAGTCCTCTGCGGCTCCCCTTGCTGCTGCTCCCCTCCTACATCAACGACATGGTTAGTACCAAAGTAACGTACCGCTAGCACATGTCGACGAAGGATGGGTGATGGACTCACGCTGGGGGCTGGGCTGGGGGCTGCTGTCCGGGCTGCTCAACACCACCAGTGGCGTGCTGGAGGTGCCTGCCGGGGGCTGGCCGCTCGTCAAAATCTGGCCTTCTTCGCCCTCTGGGCCAGCGTCTCCACGTCCCTGCAAGATAAAGATAATTCAGAATGGGCGGCACCATTGGAGGAAAAAGGAAAAAGCAGGGGGAAAGCAGAGCTTACTCTTCCTCCTTCTCCGGGCTGAGGGGTCCAAAGTCAAACGCGATCCCCGCGCCAATGTCTGCCGGCGAAGGGGGAGGCGATGGTGTCCGGACGCGCTTGGACAATGAAGAAGCGGATGCCTTCTTCTTCGCCGCCTTCTTCGTTGCCGCACCCCTCGTTTGGCGCACAGGCGCCTCCTGGGCCTGCCGCAGCTGTGCGGCCCGGTCGGGGCGGACCGGCTCGCCGGAGGTGGCCCGCCGCAGGACTCGTCCTCTTCCGGCGATTGGAGAGTCGGTGGTCGCGGTCTCCTCCCCCTTGCCCTCCTCTTCCGACGACTCATCGACCACGTCCTCGACGAGGGGAGCCCCGATGCCGGCGCTACTGGCCTCCCCAGTGGCTGCCGCCTACCGTGCGAGCTCTTCCTCCTCTGCTTCTGCCGCGGCCTTGTCCTCCATGCCGTCGGTGCTGCCGGCCTCCTCGGCGAGCTTTGCCCCCTCCTCGGCAAGCCTTGCCTCCTCCACCCTGGCGGCGATGTAGTCCAGCTCTGCCGGAGAGGTGTCCTAGATAAGCCGCGGCTCAGCGGTGACGTACCCCTGTGCAAGGTGTCGAAGAATTCCTGCACTTTGAGCTCGTCCGACTCGACCCAGCTCGGGTCAAGGCCATGCGCGTTGAAGAGTGGCATCATGGCGATAATCTCGGACCGGCGAGAATTGTTGCACAGCGGGACCACTCCTGCCGGCAACTTGAAAACGGGCTCTTTGGCAACCTTGCCAACCTTCGCGGCATCCCTCGCAGCCTTGCCGGACCGCTCAACCTCGCCTTCGTCATTGACCATGAGCTGGAAGATCCGTTGGCAGAGATGGGCATGCCTCAGCACCGTCAGGTTGTGGTCGAGGCCGGGGCGGAGCCTCATGATGTCAGCGGCATTCACAAAAAGCCAGGCCAGCCTCCCCTTGTCGTGCAAAGGAGCGATTAGGCGCCGGATGAAGTCCGCACCGATCATTTCGAGGGTGAGCCCGGACTGTGTGATCCGAAGGATCCTGGTGGTTGCGATCGTGAGCTTCGTGTCGTCGGCATCGATGTCACCCTAATTGCTTCCACGGACCGGCGTCTCCTGGCGGACCTTGCAGAATGCTGGCGGGTCCTTCTCCTCAATCCAGCACCACCGGCCCCGCCACTCTTCCCACCTCTCCATCATGGCGCCCTCCGGGTACGCCCCCTTGGCCCTCGTAATCCAGGCGACGCAGCCAGAGATGGCACCCCCTTTTTGGATCCGAGGGGAGAAGTAATGGCGGAAGAGCGTTGTGTTGGGGTGCACCGCGGCGAAGCCCTCGCAAAGGTGTGCGAAGAGAGCCATGCACACCACGACATTCGGAGTGAAATCCAGAAGGCAGAAGCCGTAGGTGTGCATGATGTCCTTGAAGAAATCGGAGAAGGGGGGACAGAGCCTGCAAGAGAAGTAGTCGACAAAGAAGGGGTACCGATTTGGGGCGGCCCTGGCGCTGGCAGGAACGACATGCGTGGCTAGATGTCTCGTCTTCTCTCCTCCCGTCTTCACCCCCCACAGAGCTTTGAAGAACTCCCGGAGCTCGGACACATCGACCGTCGAGGGGAAGTAGGCGAACTGCGCTCATCGTGCCACCAGATCGCTCTCTGGCTGCTCCGTCGCCCCGGCGTCTTTAGCCACTCCCTTGCGTTTGATAGATTTGGGCGCCATGGCGGTTGCAAGAAGCAAGAAAGCAGAGGATGGTGGAAGCGCAGCGATGGTGGACAAAGACAGGGGGCTCGAGAAGGAGGAAGAAAGGGTGTGGCGGTTCTAAGATCAGAGAAGGCGCAAGGATGGGGTAAAGTGAGCAGTGCGCCCGTGGTTATTCCTTTTTACGGGGAAGGCACGGGCCATCTCCTTTCCCATTTAACTGCGATACGACACATGCGTGCGGGAACCGTCCCACGCATGCCTCCCACATCACGCACGCTCCTCCACGACGCGCGTTCAACGCGGGTCATGGGGAAGCGCAACGAACGAGACAATTACCCTGGTGAAATCAGCCCCGCCTACCCGCGCACCGTTCTGGGCCTGGCCCAACAACGTGTCGTGCTTATGTGTGACAAAAGTAGGGGCTCTCCCTTTTGACCCCTTTACTTGTGCACGGGCAGTCGGAGCCACGCGCCATGGCTACACATAGCAGGGCAAAGGAGGGAAGCTAGAGAGAAGCCGAAGGCACGAGACAAACAAGGCGACATAAAGGACCGAGGCCACAAAGAGCAGATGGGCGGAGCGGGTTCCCTCGGCAAGACCCTTGCCCGGGGCAGCCTTAGTAGCCCCGGCAAGCCCCTTGCTGGGGCAGCTCACCCACACCAGCGGAGTGGGCCACCCTCGAGCCCACGGTCTCCAACACCACCAACCACGTTGCGCCAGGGCTCGAGAGGCACCTCCATGGTGGCATGCAGATCTTTGTGAAGACAAAGAATATCCAAGATCAGATGAGGATTGGGAGGCAACAATCCTCATCAAGATTCTTACCAAGGAAACTCACAAGACCCCCGGCAAGGTCCTTGCTGGGGACGACAGCGCGCCAGGGCAAGACCCTTGTCGGGCCACCCATCAAGTCCCTTGCCGGGCCACCTGGCAAGACCCTTGCCGAAGGCGACAGCGGGGCCACTGCCAGGCCTGCACCAACCAAGTCCCCACCGCCATTCGCATGCGGCTGCCAGCCCAACCAGTGGGGCAGGCACCTGCGTGGGAACACACAGCTTCCAGGCAAACTCAGCACATACCTGCGTCGCGGCATGTAGATCCTCGTGGAGGCTCCACCACCGCGCCACCTCAGCTGCCTGCCTGCCTACATGGCACCACATGCATCGCTAGCCAGGGCGCGTGTCGAAGCGAGGAGGGGCGGCGACGGACAGGACGGGCCTCGCTCCCGTCCCCGATAAAGTGAGAGGACACCCAAGCTGCACATTAAATGCATCTTGTCCTGTAATACAAGCGATAAGCTCGCAGCACTATAGGCCTTTCCACCTCATGTGTGCCACTGTGGCAGCCCCTTTTGCCTATAAAAGGAGGCCCATGGCGTACTGGAGAAGGATTCGGCTTTTTCAAACCACACAACACCCGTAGCTAGTTCAAGAGCTCAAGAACACTCAATACATCCACCACAGCAGGACTAGGGTTTTACGCATCCCCGCGGCCCGATCCTGGCTAAACGACCCTTGTGCTGACTGTTGATCCTGCTCTTCTCACAATCCCGCGCCCAGCAACTATAGTAGGGATTCTTGTGATCCCATAGGTGTCATTTCCCACTGACAATCCACTATCAAGAACCCATTCCTTTCCTCCTGCCATGTAACCACGAAGGTTTTCCATAAGACCAAAGTGTCTCATTACTCATCAAGATCAAAGTTACTATCATCATCCTCATCATAGTATCCATGTTCAGCATCATCTAGCGAATGATCATCACCTAGAGAGAGTGATTCATTAGATTTATGAACATGACAATGTGCATCTTTATGAATTCTAATGACTTGTGAGATGATGCTACTAATGACTCCAACATCTCCTTTGGTACGCATAAGATCACGAATCTCAAGTATACAATCATCAAATTTAGGATCACTAGGTTTCATTTTATGAAAAGTTTTGGACTTTTGAAGTATCTCATCTATATTTTTCAAGGAATAGTTTGGAAAGCGCTCCTCAAGATATCTCCATATAGTATAAGCACAGTCAAATGTAGGCAAGCATACAAGCAAATTTCTAGGCAATCCTCTCATGATAAGATCAATAGTTCTAAGATTGCGGGTCATGTCAAGATACTCATCGGGGGTAGGATGCAAGGGATAAATAGGGGGCACACAAGGGCTAGTAACATACTTGTTCAAGTTATATTCATTGAAAATATCAAGCATCTCATTTTTCCAAGTACTATAGAACTCTCCGTCAAGCATAGGCACTCTACATCTAATACTCCCAATCATAGACTCATCCATCTTCCTCCAATGGTGATTAAAGCAAAGCAATGGAGACCAATGCTCTGATACCTATTGAAAGGATCGAGAAGACGGGTCTAGAGGGGGTGATTAGACTCTCAACAAGCAAAAGTGACAGTTTTTAAGTTCTTCAAGTTGAGGTGGAGTTTTAGCACAAGTTTAAGCATTTGCAATACATTTCAAGCATGCATAGCAAGAGTATAAGCAGCGGAAAGAGTAAAGCCTGCTAGTTGCAAGAAAGTAAAGGGATGGGATTGGAGTGTGCAAACGCAATGTAGACACGGAGATTTTTGGCGTGGTTCTGATAGGAGGTGCTATCGTACATCCACGTTGATGGAGACTTCAACCCACGAAGGGTAATGATTGCGCGGGTCCACGGAGGGCTCCACCCATGGAGGGTCCACGAAAGATGATTTGAGTCAAAAGCAACTTGGGGAAGGCTAGAGATCAAGATTCTTGTTGTTGGATTGGAATGTCTTGATCTCAACACATGAGTAGGTGGTTCTCTCTCAGAAAATGAGTAGTGGAAGTGTCGGCACGTTCTGATGGCTCTCTCACAAATGGAGGAAGAGTGGAGGGGTATCTATAGCCTCCACACAAAATCCAACCGTTACACACATTTGACCCAACTCGGTCAGACCGAATAGGAGAACTCGGTGAGACCGATTTAGTTCAAAATGTGAACGTTAGGAACTCGGTGGGACCGATTGGAACAACTCAGTGGAACCGATGTGCAAGAGCTAGGTCAAACCCTCATCTCGGTGAGACCGATTGCATGAACTCGATGAGACCGATTTCTGCAAAGATCAAACAGAGAGTTGGTCAAGGAAAATCGGTAGGACCGATTGCACATTTCCGTGAGACCGAAATAATTACAACATGCAACAGAGAGTTTGCAAGGCCATCTCAGTGATCCCGAGATCTGTATCGGTGTGATTGAATTGTCTAGGGTTTCTGGCAGTGGCTATGTCAACTAAACTCGGTGGCGCCGAATAGATCAAATCACTGGAGCCGAGTTTGACTTTGAGTTTTGGACATATGTGGAAATGAGAAAGTGGTTGAGGGTTTTGGAGAAATATCACTAAGCACTTTGAGCAAGCAAGCCATTCTGCAATGAACTTTGCCAATGCCCTGCTCTGAATAGTTGAGGTGCTTTCATACTTTAAGCCAATGTTTGACAGCTCTAGTGCCCATTCGACTATCCTGCCTCTGGCTTTGGGGTTCCTCAATATGCGCTCCAGTGAAAAACTGGTGACACATGTGATCTCGTGGGCTTGGAAGTTGTGGCATAGTTTCCTCGAGGCCATGATAAGGCCGAAGAACAGCTTTTGCACTCTAGAGTACCTTGACCTAGCCCCTTGTAACAAGGAGCTGGCAAAATATACTGGTCTTTGAAAGTGCGTTATGTCGACTAGAGGGGGGGTGAATAGGCGATTTTTATGAATTCTTCACTGAGGAATTTGCCGGTGAGGAAATTCCTTAGCGAAGAACTATTAGCAGCAGAATAAGTACTCAGAAGTAAGCATAACAGAATACAAGCATGGTCATCATGATGAAATGAAGACTAGCACAGAGTACAGAAAGCGTAATCACCGGATAACACAAGATGAAGACAAACAGACTGAAGAAATTGAACTGAGGAAATTGAGAAAGTCTTCAGTCAAAGTCTTCAAACACAGATATGAACAAACACTCAACACAGTAATGAGGAAATGAAAGGGTTGAGGAAATAGAACCAGTTAGGTTGGTGAAGACAATGATTTGGTAGACCAGTTCCAACTGCTGTCTCAGTTGTACGTCTGGTTGGAGCGGCTGAGTATTTAAACTCGAGGACACACAGTCCCGGACACCCAGTCGCTGAGCACGCAGCTCAGGACACCCAGTCCTCACCGTATTCTCCTTGAACTAAGGTCACACAGACCTCGTCCAATCACTCGTGGTAAGTCTTCAGGCGACTTCCAAACCTTCACAGACTTGGTCACTCGGCGATCCACAATTCCTCTTGGATGCTCTAGACCTTGACGCCTAACCGTCTGGAAGAAGCACAGTCTTCAAAGGTAACAAGCGTCGGATCCACGCAGGATCAATTTCTTCAGTGATGCTCAATCACTTTGGGTTTGTAGGGGTTTGGTTTTGGGTTTTCCTCACTCGATGATTTTCGCTCAAAGTCCTCGGAGGATGGGTTGCTCTCAAATGACAAGTGTCAAGTTCTCTCGGAGCAGCCAACCAGCTAGTGGTTGTAGGGGGCGGCTATTTATAGCCTAGGGAGCAGCCCGACATGATAAGACATAAATGCCCCTCAATGATATGACCGTTAGGTGGATAAGATATTTTGGGACAGCTGGCGCGCAGCACAGCAACGGTCGGAAATTTGACTCTCAAATTCCTCAGGGCTATCATGTTCCTCACTGTGTAGGTAATTCGCACTGACGAATTCCTAACTCCTCAGTCAGAACAAATTCATCAGCGACCAGAAGAACTTCGTCTCTGTCACTGAAGAAAGTGACTGAACTGTATGAGATTTCCAAAGGCTTCACTCGAAGGGATTGGTAGGTGTAGGATTTTGAGTTGAGCATCACATGGAAATTTTTCCTTAGTATTTCCTCGACCCCCTTTAACAGTACGGTGTTTCCTATGACTCAAGAAAGAGAAAATGAAACTACGAAAACAAAAGTCTTCACGCTTCATGTTCCACAAATGAATACCAAGTCTTCAAGGTCACACCAATTTCTTCACTTTCAAAGTCTTCAGAAAGTCTTCAGAATATCAAAGTCTTCAGTTGAAGAACTTCATTTTTAGGGGTCGACTTTCTCTGTAAATATCAAACTCCTCATAGACTTATAGACCTGTGTACACTCACAAACGCATTAGTCCCTTAACCTATAAGTCTTCAATACACCAAAATCACTAAGGGGCACTAGATGCACTTACAATCTCCCCCTTTTTGGTGATTGATGACAACATAGGTTAAGTTTTCAACGGGGATAAACATATGAAGTGTATACACTGATATTGAGGAATTTGATTACAAGATATAGAAGAACTCCCCCTGAAGATGTGCATAGTGAGGAATTTGCTTTTGAGGCAATGCACATTTGAAGAGTTGAATCATGGAGATCTCCCCCTATATCTTGTAATTCATACACGCATTTGATATATAATATGAAGAATTTGAAATGCATGATGAAATATGGTGCCTGATGAGATTCAGCATGCGTGCAATGTCATTAACGAGGAATAAGCATGCAAAGCATAATGCAACAAAAGTATCAGCGCACCATCGGGTTTAAGATTACAACTCGATCCAAATAAAAGTTTCAGAAGAACGAGAGTTGTAACTTAAAAAAATGCCCTTAATATAGACCCGCTTGAAGACTAACTCAGATTTCTCCCCCTTTGTCATCAAATGACCAAAAGGATTGAAACTGAGGACTAACGCCCCTGAAGAATTTCAAGTCGATGGAGGAGCGCCAGCGTTGTCGGGGTTGTTTGTTGTAGCAGGGCCTGCCGCAGTGTCGTCCAAATCTTCATACTCATCAGTGTCACGCGATGAAGAATAAGAGCTGGCCACCAGTGGAGGAATTTTGACCCTCTTGAATTTCTTCGGAGGAGGTGCAGACCAGTCAAATTCTTCCTTGAGACCCATAGTCTTCAGTTCTTCAGCGCTATAGACATGAGTGAGGACAGCCCAGGTGCGGTTGAAGGTTTCATGAAGGTAGTATTGGTTCTTCTTCACTGCATTGTGTGTTGAGGTCATATTGTGAAGAAGTGCACCAAACTGACGCTTTACCCATTTGTGATTGCGATCAACCTTCTGATGAAGACTGAGGAGTAACTCACGGTCAGTCATCACCCTGGGTGCTGTGGCTTGAGGATTTTGCTTGGCTGAGGTATTTGCGGCAGAGTCATGTGTGGCAGAATCGTCATTGGTAGAGTAAGATGCAGCCTTGCGAAATTGACCATCCAATGGACGAATGCCTTCATCGATCACAGCAGCGGCCTTGCCTTTATCATCAGCTGATGAAACTGTCCGTTTGAGGACTTCAATGGGAGGCAAGTAGCTACCGTGGTTCAGAGTGTCAGCTTTGTAATTCAGTGAAGATCTTGCCCTGATGAATCTCATAATCCAAGGAGCATAGGGCTTCAGCTCGAATGGTGACATAGCAATATTGGCCAGAGTCCTCATGAAGAAATCATGGAAGTTGACGGGAACGCCATGAATGATGTTGAAAAGCATATTCTTCATGATGCCAACGACTTCTTCATCATTTGAGTCGTGGCCTTTGATAGGACTCATTGTCTTCGTCAGAATTCGATAGACAGTCCGAGGCACATAGAGTAATTCCTTGACGAGGAATTTGGTTCGTGGGGCCTGCCTTGGCTTCAAAGGCTTCATCAGCACTTGCATATAGTGATTTGAAAGTTCTGGTTCGTTGTAGATACAACGAGCACCATCAAGTGGAGGACTGAGTGGTAGAGCACGAAGCAATTCAGTTGCTGGTGCCTTGTAGTGAGTATTTTCAGACATCCAGTCTAATACCCATGAGTTCACGTCTTCAGCGTCTCCGGTGATGTGCAGAGTTGCATAGAATTGAAGAATGAGTTCTTCATTCCAGTCACAGATATCAGTGCAGAAATTCAGAAGTCCTGCGTCGTGAAGAACACTGAGGACTGGCTCAAAGCCGGGCAGAGACTCCATGTCCACATGAGGAATATGTGCATGATCGAAGACTTTGTCTTTGTTGAAGAGCACTGAGGAATAGAAATTGGCTTGGCTGGCAGTCCAGAAACGCTTCTTCCTTATGCGAGCAGAATCATATGGATTATAATCAGTGAAGAATACGTGCTCGGCAAAGAAATCTTCAGCCTTGAACTTCTGTTTGCTTGAGAACGGATTCTTTGGCTTTGGCAGAGGGGTGTCAGTGAGTTGCATCACCACCTCAGGAATCGCGAGCTCAGGTTCTTCAGGCTGAGGAATTTCTTGTTCCTCAACAGGTGCAGTCTGAGGATCAGCAGCAGCAGGTTCATCAGCACTAGTGGCTGGAATTTCTTCATGGACAGATGAAGTGGGATGAGTTTCTTCAGAGCCCATTTGAACAGTTGGAGCAGGGGACTGAGGTATCTGTTGGATTGGGGTGAAGAGTGGAGAATTTGGATGCTGACTTTCCCAAAAGTCATCGTTCATCACTGGCGTTGTGCTTCCAATATCCACATCTTCTTCAAGTTCCTCAACACCGGCCTCTTCAGCTGTGAACTGAGGCATAGGCGAGGAAATGATTGGGGTTGAAGGGATTGCTTCCACTTCAATTTCTTCATCAATCTGCTCTGACGAAGCAGCAGAATGATTTTCTTCATCAGATCCGCTTGGGATCTCATAGTCTTCTCCAAAAGGAACAAGGTCCTTTGATGGCATGGAGGAAATCGGAACAGCATCAATTGGATTTTCGAGTGAGCTGGTCATTGGCTTCATTTTCTTCGCAGCCGAAGAGTTTGACGCAGCTGATGCCTTCCTTTTCTTCACTGCAGCTCGCTCTGCAGCCTTGGTCTTCTTCACATCAGAAGCAGATGGAAGAATTGGAGTTGGTGTGGGCGCAGGAGGAGCTGAGGAATCTGGTTCATTTTCTTCAGGCGCAACTGATGCAGTTGCTCCGATCTCTTCAGTTTCTTCAGGCGCACCACTAGTGGATGCCCTGGCAATTTCTTCAGCGGCTGGAATTTCTTCACCAGCCCTGGAACGAGCATGTTCTTCAGCAGGCTGAAAGTCATCAGCGGTGCTGGCATGTTCTTCAGCAGGCTGAGCAGAGTCTGCAGCCTGAAGATTTTCTTGTTGCGATGGGGCTGCAACATTTGTGAATTTCTTCGTCAGATTGACGAATCTTACTTTAGCTCCTTGCCAATCAGCATAGTAGGCATCAAAGTCTTTGCTGAGGGCTTGAATTTCAGACTGAGCCTGGAGAAGTTCCTCAGGTGTCATTCTGACAACGTTTTTCTTCAGGAGCTTCTCCTTTCTGTATTGAGCTTTCCTGATCTCTCTTGCCTTTTCAAACTTCCATTTCTCTTCAGTGATGAAATGGGTCAGCATGTGACTTTGACCAGGGGTCAGATGAAAATCAGGCATAGGGGTGTTAGGATCCTTGTGCCAGAGATCAATGTAATCGAGGATTTTTCTCGGATCCAAAAGCAGTGGCACAGATGTGCCTTTGGCTCTAGCGGCCTTCACCTGTCTGTCTCTGATGATTTCTGCAAGTTCATCATCAGAAGCTTCATCATCAGAAGGCACATGGAATGCGACCTGTTTCTTCTTTGGACTTGGCCGAGGACCTCGTCCAGCTGTTGCTTTGGTCTTCAACAGTGTGGGGCCTGATGAGGAAATTGGTGCAGCTGAGGAACTTGCTGAAACACCAGAGGCAATCGAGAAACCAGCAGTCCTTTGACATGTAGCCAGATGCACAGGAGCTGAGGACTTTGAAGGAGCAGTGTGAGGAATTTGCGTGAGGGCATTGCTGAGGAATTGGCCGTGAGGGCGCTGTTGGTGAAGCACTTGGCTTACGAGCAGGCTTCTTTGGCATGGATTTCCTCGGTTTGACCGAGGCCTCAGTAGCAGTAGCAGTGGCAGAATCCTCATTGAATTTCTTCACTGCCTCCTTGGCTTGTCTTGCCAATTTAGCTTGGCGCTTAGCCCATTCTTCAGGAAAGTCCTCACCACGTTTGATGCTTGTGGGGTCAGCTACTTGGCCAGGTGCCAATGGAGCTCTTGGGCATGGAGGATTGAGGGCGAATTTCCTCATGTACTTTGGAGTCACATATCTGTATTCCCTCCATTCCCTTGCCCATCTCCGTTCAATCCTCTGAATGCGCACCTTGCGCTGATTTTTGTTTTCTTTGCCAAATTTTGCTTCATCAGGTGTGCAATAGTCAGCATAAATTTCCTCAGGGATTTCAAACGCAGTCATAACCTCAGGTTTCTTTCCTCCTTTCTGCGGCTTCTTACCGTCTGCCATATTCTTCAGTTGAGGAATTTGAACAATCGAGTTCTCTGAAGAAGTATGCAGTTTTTCTTCGAGGAACGCTGCAAATGAGTTAAGTTGATGAGAACCTAGTGATTCAGCAGCAGACATGAGTACCTGTGAACAGAGTACAGGTGCGAGGAATTCGGAGAGGTCATATGCGTTCTGAGAAGGTTTTTCGAAAAGAACAAGTTTTGAGGAATTTGACCAGATGAACCTTGAGGAATTTCACTAAGCGTTCTTGTCTTAGGTTCCAGAGTTGTACAGATCGAAGATCCACACAATTAGGGAATCTTGAAGAAAATGATTGCTTAGAGAAACAGTTCAAGATCATATGATGTGAGGTGTTCATATGTGTGAAGATTTGAAGAATAAACACCTTTGAAGATTTTCAGGAAAGTTTGAGAATCAAAGTGAGTAATAAAAGTAACTTTTAATTACCCGAAGTGAAGAACACGACGAACTGAGAAGAACAGATGTGAAGTTCGTCAGGTTAGATCTCCCACGCCCTAACTTGGCAGAGGAAGACAGCTACGGCGGCGGCGGAGTGAAGATTTCCGCGGTCGGCGTGAGTACGACGGCGACGAGGTCGAGGCAGCGAAGCTCTTCCTCACCGGCGACGATGGAGTAGCGGCGGCGCTAGGGTTTGAGGAGCTCGAGTGAGAGAGTAGCGATCGAGCGGAGTAAATGAAGTGAGGAAGGGGAGAGGGGTATTTATAGACACGGTGAAAAACTGTTCGCCCGAAGATTTGGGACGAACGTGCCCCTGCCCTTTCTCCTTCTCGCGACATGTGTCACCCACGTACTGTGTAGTTGAGATCGTGTACGATCGTGGGTGAATAGAATAATGCATTGTGGGATGCGGAACGGTTTGAGCGGCAAAACCGAAAATTTGGATAAGATTTGTTTTAAAGTTTCGTTCGCAATTTCTTCAGCTGACAAGGACACAGTGAAGATTTTGAACGAGTTTCAAATAGAACGCATATGAAGAATTTGTGAATAGATTGGGTTGAGTATAGCATAGAGGGGGAAGGGTCCGATCACATTCACTTAGCAGAAAAAGCAACTTGAAGAAATAGCTATAAGTGAATGCTGTAGAGGACATAAACTCATATATATATATATATATATATATAGCCAATGAAGAAAAACGAAGGAAACAGTGAAGAATTTGAAAAGTTGAAGAATTTGAAAAACTGAAGAATTTCAAAACTGAGGAAAAACTCAAATTGAAGATTTTCAACTTTTTGTGGTGGCGTGACCCACCGTATAAGAATGATGATTTCAGACACCGCGTACAATTGTCGTAGGGTTCTGAGAATCAAATTCTTCATTAATTTCTTCACACTTAGAGTGTTATTCTTCATTGATTGAAGAAAAACGTTTCTTCATGTGTTGCACATCTAAGTCATCAATTTTGCATAAGTGTTAGGATGTGTGTCCTTTTCAAAGAACATTCGAAGATTCTAAGATATTTAGCTCACACCGCAACTTGCTAAATCTCTTCTCATCCAAGGGCTTAGTGAAGATATCAGCTAGCTGTTCTTCAGTCTTCACGTGCTCGATGGAGATGTCGCCCTTCAACACATGATCACGAAGAAAATGATGACGAATCTGAATGTGCTTTGTCTTCGAGTGCTGAACTGGGTTGTGAGCAATCTTGATGGCACTCTCATTGTCGCAGAGGAGAGGCACATTCTTCACGTTGACGCCATAGTCCTTGAGTGTTTGCTTCATCCAAAGCAGTTGAGCACAGCAAGAGCCAGCAGCAATGTATTCAGCTTCCGCAGTGGACAGTGATACGCAGTTCTGTTTCTTCGAGGACCAACAGACCAAAGATCGTCCGAGGAAATGACAAGTGCCAGAAGTTGACTTGCGGTCCACACGATCACCAGCATAGTCAGAGTCAGAATATCCAATGAGATCAAAAGCAGAGCCCTTGGGGTACCATAATCCTAGTGTTGGTGTGTGAGCTAGATATCGAAGAATATGCTTCACAGCCTTATGGTGTGATTCCTTCGGTGCAGCTTGAAATCGGGCACACATGCAAACACTAAGCATTATATCTGGCCTAGATGCACATAAGTACAATAAAGAACCAATCATGGAGCGGTATACCTTGTGATCGAAGTCAATACCATTTTCATCAGTGCATAGATGGCCATTTGTGGGCATAGGAATTTTGACGCCTTTGCAATCTTGCATGCCGAATTTCCTCAGTACATCTTTGAGGTATTTCTCCTGAGATATGAATATGCCATTGCGCTGTTGACGAATTTGAAGACCTAAGAAGAATTTCAACTCTCCCATCATAGACATTTGATATTCTTCACTCATCATATAGGCAAATTCATCACTATAACGTTGGTCAGTACAGCCAAAGATAATATCATCAACATATATTTGGCACACAAACAGTTCACCATCATAAGATTTAGTAAAGAGAGTAGGGTCGAGTGAACCGGGTGTGAAGCCATTCTTCACGAAGAATTCCTTCAATGTATCATACCACGCCCGAGGGGCTTGCTTGAGGCCATAGAGGGCCTTATTAAGTCTGAAGACTTTGTCAGGATTCTTTGGATCTTCAAAACCTGGGGGTTGAGCAACATATACTTCTTCCTCAAGCTTACCATTGAGGAATGCACTTTTCACATCCATTTGATATAAGATGATATCATGATGGTTAGCATAAGCAAGTAATATGCGAATAGCCTCAAGTCTAGCAACAGGTGCAAAAGTTTCATCGAAATCAATTCCTTCAACCTGTGTGTAGCCTTGAGCTACCAGTCGTGCCTTATTCCTCACCACAAGGCCATTTTCATCTTGCTTGTTGCGGTAGATCCACTTTGTGCCAATGATATTATGCTTGCGAGGATCTGGACGTTTGACCAGTTCCCAGACATTGTTGAGCTCGAACTGATGTAATTCTTCTTGCATAGCCTGAATCCACTCCGGCTCCAAAAATGCTTCATCTACCTTAGTGGGCTCTGTGATAGAGACAAAAGCATAGTGCCCACAAAAGTTAGATAAATGTGAAGCTTTTGAGCGTGTGAGAGGACCTGGTGCTCTAATGTCATCGATGATCTTCTCCACTTGCACTTCTTTTGCAACGCGAGGATGAGCTGGTTGTCGCTGAGGAGTTTGATCAGCATTTTCTTCAGCACCATTTTCCTCAGCATTTTCTTCAGGTGTATCAGCTCGATGTTCTTCATGAACTGGAATGAATTCTTCAGCAAATTCTTCAGTAGGAATGACATCCTCAGTTGCCTTGAACTTGATAGAATCCTCAGGTGCTGGTTCATCTAACACAGAAGGTAGGTGCTCTCTTTGCGAGCCATTAGTTTCATCGAACCGCACATCTACAGTGTCAACAATCTTGTGAAGAACAATGTTGAAGACTCTGTAGGTGTGCGAGTCCTTTCCGTAACCAAGCATAAAACCTTCATGTGCTTTCGGTGCAAATTTAGAATTGTGGTGAGGATCTCTAATCCAACATTTAGCACCGAAGACTTTGAAATAACTCACATTGGGTTTCTTGTCAGTGAGGAGTTCATAGGCCGTCTTCTTGAAGAATTTGTGAAGATATACTCTGTTGATGATGTGGCACGCAGTATCAATTGCATCAATCCAAAAACGATGAGGCGTTTTGTATTCATCAAGCATAGTGCGAGCCATCTCAACAAGAGTTCTGTTCTTGCGCTCCACGACGCCATTTTGCTGAGGAGTATAGGGAGCAGATAACTCATGAGTAATACCAAGTTCATCAAGATAGTCATCAAGACCGGAATTCTTGAACTCAGTTCCATTGTCACTTCTGATGTGCTTGATCTTCACACCAAAGTTGGTTGAAGCCCTCGAGGAAAAACGTTTGAAGACTTCCTGCACTTCATGTTTGTAAGTAACAATGTGTACCCATGTATATCGAGAGTAATCATCAACAATGACAAAACCATATAGAGATGCATCATTAGTGACTGCTGAGTAATGATTAGGTCCGAAGAGGTCCATGTGAAGCAATTCGAATGGACGAGTAGTGGTCATGATAGTCTTCGCTGGATGCTTGGCCTTGGTCATTTTTCCAGCTTCACAGGCTCCGCATAAGTGATCCTTGAGGAATTTGACATTCTCAATGCCAATGACATGCTTCTTCTTCGCAAGCGTGTGCAAATTCCTCATGCCTGCGTGACCAAGTCGTCGATGCCATAGCCAGCCTTCTGAAGCTTTTGCAAGTAGACACACGGCTGGTTGTGGTCCTGTAGAGAAATCAACAATATACAAATCTCCTCTCCTAAAGCCTTCGAAGACTTTGGAATTGTCAGCTTCCATAATCACAACACAGCGATACTTGCCAAAGACAACAACCATATCAAGATCACAAAGCATTGAGACTGACATGAGGTTGTATCCTAAGGACTCAACAAGCATGACTTTGTCCATGTGTTTATCCTTAGAGATCGCAACCTTACCAAGACCCAATACCTGACTTTTGCCTTTGTCAGCAAAGATGATGTGCTTCAGATGTGACGGTGATAAGGGAGCATCCATCAAAAGATTCTTGTCACCAGTCATGTGATTTGTACATCCACTATCGAGGACCCATTCAGTGGTTTTGGGTTGATCATCCTGCAGATGAATTAGTGTAACTTACAATCTCATATGCTTCATCAATGAAGAATATGATATCAAGTTCATCAGATGAATTTCATCAAGCAGTAAACAGATATAGCAGTAGGAGGACGTGTGAAAGTTTATTTCATCATGATTCGCCTGCGTCCTTTCAGGCAATTTTGTCAGGTCCCCAGCAAATTCTTCAGACGTTAAGGCACGTCTGGAGACCTGACCCTGCAGAAGAGATTAGTTCTTTTTCTTCACCACCCACATCTGAAGGGGTGGCAAAGAGTTCATCACTCTGCGAGCACCATACGAGAATGGTGGCATAGAAGCCAAACCATTTCGTTTCACATAAGAGGGGTTAGGGTAAGCATATGAATAAGCAGAGAAATTCTTCGAGGACTTATGAACATAATGGTTTGAAGAATAATGCACATATTCATAGCCCTTAGCTCTACCCTGCGAAACAGAGTTGTTAGCACGATGATAATCATATGAGGACTTTGATCCATTTGAGGAATTTGATCCATATGAAGAATTTGATCTGGGGTTCCTGTTCTTCACTGGTGGTGTCATGAGGACATTCACCTGAAGACTTTCAAGGCACTTCTTGGGAACCCAGATTTTCTTCATAGGAGAACCGTTCCTGCAGTTAGTGCCAACATATCTAGCAAATACTTCACCATTCTGATTTTTGAACAGTTTATAGTTGGAGTCAAATGACTCATCAGAAGGATGAGGAGATTCACATGTAAAGCCAGATAAGTTAGATGGATCAACTGGAGGTCCCTTTGCAGCAACCCATGAGGTTTTGGGGTACTGCTCAGGCTTCCAATATGTTCCATCAGCATTAAGTTTCCTCTCAAAGGCGATACCCTCTTTCCTAGGGTTTCTGTTGAGGATCTGCTTTTTAAGCACATCACAAAGAGTCTGATGCCCTTTGAGGCTTTTGTACATGCCTGTCATGTACAATTCCTTCAGCCCTGCATCGTCAGTGATACTAGCAATGTCCTCAGATGAGGAATTAGTGATAGCAGAGGCAGGTGAAGAATTTGTAACAGTTGAAGCATTTGAACATTCAGGTGAAGAATTAGCAGATTCACGTTCAATGCACTTTAAGCATGGAGGAACAAATTCTTCCTGAGAAGCGCTGATTTGTTGAGCTAGTAATGAATCGCGCTCCTTCTGAAGATCTTCATAACTCACTCTTAGCTTCTCAAGATCTTGCTTTCTTTGAAGAAATTCATAAGAAAGTTTCTCATGATCAGATAAGAGAGTGTTATGATGACTTTGAAGGTTATCAAACCTAGACTGAAGTCTCTGAAGATTTTCAGTCAGGGCTTTAGTGCGATCCATTTCTTCACCCAACATATCATCACTTTTGTCTAGCATGTTTTGAACCTTTTCAAAAGCCCTTTGTTGTTTTACAGCAATCTTAGCAAGTTTAGAGTAGCTGGGCTTGAGATCCTCATCAGATTCATTTTCACTAGATTCAGAGGAGGTGTATTTGAGTACCTTTGCACCTTTTGCCATGAAGCAATAGGTGGGAGCGTAGTCATCATTATCTTCATCAGGCTTGTCGGTGGGGTCAGTTTCTTCAGTGTTGAAGATGGACTTGCTAACGAAAGCAGTAGCGAAGGCCAGACTCGCCACACCAGATTCGGATTCTTCAGACGCCTCCTCTTCCTCATGTTCCTCAGATTCAGCTTCAGAGTCCATTTCCTTGCCAATGAATGCCCGAGCCTTCTTGGAGCTGCTCTTCTTGTGAGATGAAGACTTCGAGGATTTTGATGACGAAGATTTTGACGATTTCTTCTTCTTCTTCGCATCATCAGAACTGTAATCCTTGTATTTCTTCTTCTTCAATTCCTTTTCCCACTGAGGACAATCTTGAATATAATGACCAGGTTTCTTGCATTTGTGGCACAGCCTTCTCTTATAGTCACTTGATGAGGAATCACTGCTTCTTGAGGATTTTCCAAAGCGACCACGTCTTGAGAACTTCTGGAATTTCTTCACGAGCAGTGCTAGCTCCTGGCTCAATTCTTCAGGATCACCAAGGCTACTACCAGAATCCTCACATTCAGACTCAGACACAACCTTGGCCTTCAGGGCACGTGGTTTGCCATAGCTCGAACCATAGAGATCTCTCTTTTCAGCAAGCTGGAACTCGTGAGTATTTAGCCTTTCGAGGATATCGGCAGGATCAAGAGACTTGTAGTCAGCCCGTTCTTGTATCATCAGACCCAGAGTATCAAATGAGGAATCAAGCGATCTCAACAGTTTCTTCACCACCTCATGGTCAGTGATGTCAGTGGCACCGAGGGCTTGAAGCTCATTTGAGATGTCAGTGAGGCGATCAAAGGTTTGTTGGACATTTTCATTGTCGAGTCTTTTGAAGCGGTTGAAGAGATTCCGAAGAACATCAACTCGAGAGTCACGCTGAGTTGAGACTCCTTCATTCACTTTGGACAGCCTATCCCAGATAAGCTTAGCAGTTTCCAAAGCACTCACTCTTCCATACTGTCCTTTACTCAGATGGCCACATATGATATTCTTCGCTTGAGAATCGAGTTGCTTGAATCTCTTCAGATCGGTAGCGTTCAGTGAGGGTGAGACAGAGGGAACACCATTTTCCACAACATACCAGAGATCGTTGTCAATTGCCTCGAGATGCATTCGCATCTTGTTTTTCTAGTAGGGGTAGTCCGTCCCATCAAAGGTAGGACACCCAGCCGAGACCTTGATCATACCTGCGGTCGACATAACAAAAACTCCAGGCGGTTAAACCAAAATCACACAAAACAAGGGAGTACCTTGCTTTGATACCAATTGAAAGTGCATTATGTCGACTAGAGAGGGGTGAATAGGCGATTTTTATGAATTCTTCACTGAGGAATTTGCCGGTGAGGAAATTCCTTAGTGAAGAACTATTAGCAGCGGAACAAGTACTCAGAAGTAAGCATAGCAGAATACAAGCATGATCATCATGATGAAATGAAGACTAGCACAGAGTACAGAAAGCGTAATCACAGGATAACACAAGATGAAGACAAACAGACTGAAGAAATTGAACTGAGGAAATTGAGAAAGTCTTCAGTCAAAGTCTTCAAACACAGATATGAACAAACACTCAACACAGTAATGAGGAAATGAAAGGGTTGAGGAAATAGAACTAGTTAGGTTGGTGAAGACAATGATTTGGTAGACCAGTTCCAACTGCTGTCTCAGTTGTACGTCTGGTTGGAGCGGCTGAGTATTTAAACTCGAGGACACACAGTCCCGGACACCCAGTCGCTGAGCACGCAGCTCAGGACACCTAGTCCTCACCGTATTCTCCTTGAACTAAGGTCACACAGACCTCGTCCAATCACTCGTGGTAAGTCTTCAGGCGACTTCCAAACCTTCACAGACTTGGTCACTCGGCGATCCACAATTCCTCTTGGATGCTCTAGACCTTGACGCCTAACCGTCTGGAAGAAGCACAGTCTTCAAAGGTAACAAGCGTCGGATCCACGCGGGATCAATTTCTTCAGTGATGCTCAATCACTTTGGGTTTGTAGGGGTTTGGTTTTGGGTTTTCCTCACTCGATGATTTTCGCTCAAAGTCCTCGGAGGATGGGTTGCTCTCAAATGACAAGTGTCAAGTTCTCTCGGAGCAGCCAACCAGCTAGTGGTTGTAGGGGCGGCAATTTATAGCCTAGGGAGCAGCCCGACATGATAAGACATAAATACCCCTCAATGATATGACCGTTAGGTGGATAAGATATTTTGGGACAGCTGGCGCGCAGCACAGCAACGGTCGGAAATTTGACTCTCAAATTCCTCAGGGCTATCATGTTCCTCACTGTGTAGGTAATTCGCACTGACGAATTCCTAACTCCTCAGTCAGAACAAATTCATCAGCGACCAGAAGAACTTCGTCTCTGTCACTGAAGAAAGTGACTGAACTGTATGAGATTTCCAAAGGCTTCACTCGAAGGGATTGGTAGGTGTAGGATTTTGAGTTGAGCATCACATGGAAATTCTTCCTTAGTATTTCCTCGACCCCCTTTAACAGTACGGTGTATCCTATGACTCAAGAAAGAGAAAATGAAACTACGAAAACAAAAGTCTTCACGCTTCATGTTCCACAAATGAATACCAAGTCTTCAAGGTCACACCAATTTCTTCACTTTCAAAGTCTTTAGAAAGTCTTCAGAATATCAAAGTCTTCAGTTGAAGAACTTCATTTTTAGGGGTCGACTTTCTCTGTAAATATCAAACTCCTCATAGACTTATAGACCTGTGTACACTCACAAACGCATTAGTCCCTTAACCTATAAGTCTTCAATACACCAAAATCACTAAGGGGCACTAGATGCACTTACAGTCTTTGTACCACTTTCTTTGTTGCTGCAGTTTTAGTATCGCCTTTGCTGGCTTGCTTTGCCTACCCCTGTTCTGTGTTCAGTCTTGCCGCGACTTGTTCAGTTCCATCTTCGGATGGTACAGTTCCTGCAGCTGCTTCCTCATCCAGTTCTCGCTGCGCCACCAACGCTACACTAACCACTTGATTTGTTGCAGCTAAATATAGCAACAATGGCTCTTGTGGTTTAGGCGCGACTAAGGTGGGAGCGGAAGAAAGCTAGGCTTTCAGGTCTTATAATGCAACTTCTGCTTCTGGGGTCCACTTCATCGGACTTGCCTTCTTCAAGATTTTCAAGAAAGGCAGTTCACGCTTGACACACTTGGAAATGAACCTACTCAGTGCAGCAATGCATCCAGTTAAACGCCTCACGTCCTGGACAGACTTGGGCGCTTATATTTTCTCGATTGCTCTGATCTTGTTGGGGTTGGCCCCTATCCCCCATTGGGACACAAAGACACCAAGGAGCTTGCCGGAGGGGACACCAAACACACACTTCTCAGGGTTTAGCTTCAAACTGATCTTGCGCAAGTTAGCCAAGGTCTCTTCCAAGTTTTGAATAAGTGTCGATCTCTCCTTCGTCTTGACCACTATATCATCCATATAAGCTTCCATGTTCCTGTGCAGCTGGGGCTTGAAACCAACCTGTACTGCCCTTGCAAAAGTGGATCCGGCGATCTTTAACCCGAAAGGAATTCTTACAAAGCAGTACATGCCACATGGAGTTATGAACGGGTCTTCTCTTCATCTTCCTTAGCCATAAATATCAGATGGTACACGGAGTACGGATCCAAGAAGGACAACAGATCACATCTGGACGTGGAATCAACAATCTGATCAATGAGCGGCAGGGGGAAAGTGTCTTTTGGACATGCTTTGTTCAAGTCCGTGAAATCAATGTAGAGCCTCCATTCTCCATTTTCCTTGCGCATCACCACTGGATTTGCTAACCAAGTCAGATGCAATACTCCTCTGACAAAACCATCTGCTTCAAGCTTCTTGATTTCCTCGGCAATAAGCTACTACCGCTCTACAGCTTGCTTTCTGACCTTCCGCTTGATGGGCTGAGCATGAGGACATACAACAAGGTCATGTTCAATTACCTCCCTCGGAACACTGGGGATGTCGGATGGCTGCCAAGCAAACACATCGATCTTTGCCCGCAGGAAGGCAACGAGCACACTTTCGTATTTGTCATCAAGGGTGGTGCTCATGGTGAAGGTACCGTCAGCGCCATCCTGTCTTGTCGAGACCTTCTTCACAGCAGGTGAAGCAATGTTGGGTCTCTTGCTAGTGGACCTCTCCAGCAGGTCATCATCAGTTACATCGCACTCCGAAGAGGCGCGCTTCCCGGAGTCCCTGCCGGCATCTCTGCTAGCCTTCTTTCCCTTCTTTGTTTCCTTGGCGGGAGCTGGGGCTACAACTGCCTCGGCTGCTACCGCGTCTCCATACATCTTGTCTACACATATGATCGCATCTTCCTTATGTGATGGGACGGAAATGATGCCCATTGGCCCTGGCATCTTCAAGGTGTTGTAGGCATCACTACAAAGAAAATACACTTCCCTGATGATACGTGTTTGTCACAGTAGGTCACATTTTCTGTCATGCATGTACATCCATGACGATTTTATGATAGAATGAAGATAGTCGTACATGTGCTGTCGTAGAAGTGTTCCATGACATTACCAAAATTATCATCACGGAAGTGTCCACTTCCATGACAATAAATCGCGCGTCATAGAAGTGCTTTCGTCAAGGGTGACCAACACGTGGCATCCATTGTAAGGAGATGTCGTTAAGCTATCGGGTCTGCTTTTGGATCCGATAACCCGCTAACAGCCACGACCAATGCCGATTTTCCACGTGTAAACTTCTCATTGGCCGAAGGAACCACGTGTCAGCTCCGCGTTGGCACAGGTGTCACTCATTCAATGGGCGAGATGCGCCTATGATATGTTGACACGTGGACCGGCCAAAAAGTGGCCCATAAATATTAAATGGGCCGGCCCAACTAAAGGCCCACAAGATTTTGTGGACCATAATGGGCCGGCCCAGCTAAAGGCCCACAAGATTTTGCAGACCATAATGGGCCGGCCCACCTAAAGGCCCACAAGATTTAGCGGACCATAATGGGCCAGCCCAGCTAAAGGCCCATGAGATTTCGCCGACCATAATGGGCTGGCCTAGCTAAAGGCACAAAAGATTTTTAGGACACTAGTGGGCCGACCCATTAACAGGTTGCCATGTTTTGGACCAAATACCGGCCCATATTTGATCCGGTCCATTAACACTTTGCCATGTTCCAGGCCTAATAAAGGCCCATATGAGATCCGGCCCGTTAAAAGCCTACCATGTTCTGGGCCAAATTACGTCCCAGATCAGATCCGTCCCATTAAGTGGCTTTGGGCTAAATTATGGCCCATATCAGATTCGGCCCGTTAATTAGACACTATGCTTTTGGGCCCACTTGCTAAAGGACCATTTCGTAATTTGGCCTGATATTAGTTTCGTCCTGTTAAAGGCCCGTTTAACATTTCGGCCTATTAAAAGCCCGTCATATAGTTGGGCCTAACTATGGCCCAGTTTGCATCCGGCCTGCTCACAGCCGATAATCTGATTCGGCCAAACAAGGACAGAGACAATTTTGGCCTGTTAACGGCCCTTGATGTGATTGGCACAATCATGGGCCGGGGTCTATTTCGGCCTAC
The DNA here is from genome assembly GCF_018294505.1 of Triticum aestivum. Lineage (NCBI taxonomy): Eukaryota > Viridiplantae > Streptophyta > Magnoliopsida > Poales > Poaceae > Triticum > Triticum aestivum. The sequence goes on from NC_057795.1 coordinate 226,939,050, forward strand.
TGGCGGCTCGTGAGTTGTTCTGCACGTTTCAGGCCCAACCTAGTTTTCAGCCTCCTAAAAGCCATTGAGTTTTCTTGAGAAAATAGGGCCAGCGGTTTACTCGGCCTATTAAAGGGCCGAATCTACTAGTGGGCAAGTTTATATTTAGGCATGTTCATGGACCAAGATGACAGGGCCCATGATGCGGATCATACATAGTGATTTGCATGACGGCTCGATTATGTACCGTAATTTTATGGTTTGGCTAGTTTACTCCGAAGATAGGATATATATATATATATAGTAATATAACTGCAGCATCATGAATAAGAAAAAACCTAGACTATACAATAAAGAAATTACGGCATATTACATCCACTAGGCATCAAAGTTCGCCACTATGATAATAAAGCACAAGCAGACAGCAGATTACATACACTGGGCATCAAACATTGCCACTAGTGCAAATAAACACGCCGACAAAATAATATACAAAACCGACAGCACTTCAATAGAGTTCAAGAAAGGTTAGCCCTGCTCGGGAGCTGCAGCGCAAGCAGCTGAGCAAGCTGATGAGACTGCGCTTGTTTGACACTTATATCCTCCTCACTCTGAAAGATAAACAAGCAGACAAATGACATGTTTTGCACATATAAGTATCAGTGCTGACAATTCATCACATTTCTTACCGACGAATAAAGTGACACAATTTAAAATAGCATTAACACAATATGGTATTGTTCATGTTAAGACATGGCAGGAAATGACATTGTGAAGGAGTTGGCAGCTTCACGACACCACTGGATTACTGATCAAGAACTCATAATTATCAATGGTTAGTGTGTTGTCAATTTATCCCATTTCAGATTGGCAAATAAAGAGACGGTTTAAATAATAGTGGAATGATATGACATTGTTTATAGTTAAGACATTGCAGAATATGACATTGTGCTGTAGTTGGTAGGTTCACCACACCACTGGATTACGGATCAAGAACAGAAGCATAAATGTAGTGCAAAAGAAGGTCACTTGCTCTGTATAGTTTAATTTACATGGTATGAAGAAGGAACTTGGTTGTACAACTGAAAACTTAAATTGAGAAGTAATAACTTTTGTTTATGAACTACATAATAAACTTTAAACATGCAATTTGAGGCAAACACCAAAAATAAACAGTTGTTGCAGTCATGCCTAACCAAATATACACAAGAAAGTTTGAAGGCTTGAGAAGGACAAACTAACATTATTGGTGAAGATAGGCTCTATAAAGCCCTTGTCCATGCTGACGGGGGGCAATTCAAGAAGTTTACCACAAAATCTTCTTCATAAGCATTGCCTTTATTCTACATTTTGTTAAGAGTAAATATAGATGTGATAATATAAGAAAGAATGGAGAATACTTAATATAAGATGAAGAGTGATGCTACATAACCAAATAGCTATAAATGTAAGTATAGCAATACAGGCAAAAGGTACAGCCAAGAGCAATGCAGAGCTAAATTTCTTCAGTACCATCGGTGTTATCCAACCTTATGGTAAGAGTAAATATAGATCTGTTGTGTAGAAAATGGAGGGCAAAGGAAAATAAGCTACAGAGTGATGGTACATGAACAACTACCTGTCAATATAAGTACACTGATAAAGGACCATAGGTACCTACAAGAATAATGCGGAGCTAAAAATTTTCATTAGCATTGGATAAATTCTACACTAATGTAACCATTCATACAGATCATATAATTTGGAGTGAACAATTGATAAGCAAGCTATCATGCATACTCCTGTCACATAATGAACCAGGTATGTATGCAAGTACAGTGATACAGGACAACAGGTACTAACAAGAGCAAAGCAGCGGGCAGCATATTTGCAATATCCTGTCATTCCTTTCAAACCAGAATTCTTCTTCGAGCAGATTTCCTGCAAAAAAGATCCGTAAGGCACATGCGGAAAAGTATAAGTTCAAATTATCATGTGATATCATAGACAGTACCTCATTCGGGGAAAGAGACCAGTGCATAATTTTTTTCCATTCAATGTGTTCTAAATTTAGCACAAGAGACTTCACTGGAAATTCGTTTACGGACTTGCCATCAAAGTGTGATTTCCTCAGGTAACACCGATACTGCTGCAATGCTTCCTTGAAAAGCACAAGCAAGCTTTGCTCGTCATGACTATCCAGATTGACCCTCGCCTACTTACAACAATGTAATGTAAATTATTGATGTGTTCAATCAGTAGAAAACAGGAAAATAATCACCATGAATAATAGCACTTAGACGTAAGTGGGACAGGAAGATGTGAAAATGGTGTTTGTCTTCACTATAATCTTCCCAAGATGGGAATAAATGCACGTAGTCCCTAAGAACATTGAAAGCATTTTCTTTTGAACTGGGAATAAATGGAATGGGGTTCCAATCTATAGGAATTGGTTGTCTCTGCAGTTGGGATAGGTCTTCGGCTGGTGGACTTGCTGTACTTTTTGCTGGAGTGGGATTTTTCTATGGTACGGCTGGTGCTATGGCAACTGAAATCGGCATACCTTTCGATGGAGTGCAAGTCCTGTGTGGTGGGCCTAGTGGTTGATAACCCACAAGTGTAGGGGATAATTGTAGCCTCTTTCGATAAGTAAGAGTGTCGAACCCAACGAGGAGCTAAAGGTAGAACAAATATTCTGTCAAGTCCTATCTGCCACTGATACGACTCTACGCACGCTTAGTGTTCGCTTTACCTAGAACAAGTATGAAACTAGAAGTACTTTGTAGGTGTTGGTGGATAGGTTTGCAAAATAATAAAGAGCACGCAAATATAAACTAGGGGCTGTTTAGATAAAGAAGCAATAAAGTAAATATAGCGAGTGTGGAGAAGTGGTGGTAGGAGTTGTGAAATTGTCCCTAAGCAACTGACTACCTTACTAGACTGATAATCACTACTGCAATTTTATTTGGGGGAGACGCATAAGCTAACATACTTTCTCTTTTTGGATCATATGCACTCTAGCAAGCATCCACAACTACTAAAGATCATTAAGGTAAAACCCAACCACAACATTAAAGTATCAAGTTCTCTTTATCCCATACGCAAACAACCTACTTACTCGGGTCTGTGCTTCTGTCACTCACGCCACTCACCATAAGCAAATTATGAACATATTGCAAACCCTACAGCGGGGAGCCCTCACGCTTGTGCGACACGGAGAGCACCATAGGACAGCACCAATAATAAAACATGCAACTCGAACCAATCATAGCAATTCATCAATCACCGGTAGGACAAGGAAAATCTACTCAAACATCATAGGATTGCAACACATCATTGGATAATAATATGAAGCATAAAGCACCATGTTAAAGTAGAGGGTACAGCGGGTTGCGGGAGAGTGGACCGCTGGATATAGATGGGGGAAGGTGATGGAGATGTTGGTGAAGATGATGGAGGTGTTGGTGAAGATCGCGGTGATGATGATGGCCCCCGGCAGCGCTCCGGCGCCATTGGAAGCAAGGGGAGAGAGCCCCCCTTCTTCTTATTCTTCCTTGACCTCCTCCCTAGATGGGAGAAGGGTTTCCCCTCTGGTCCTTGGATCCCATGGCTTGGGAGGGGCGAGAGCCCCTCCGAGATTGGATCTATCTCTCTATCTCTCTCTGTTTCTGCGTTCCCAGATCCTTCCCGTTCACCATTTCTTTTATATCCGGAGATTCGTAACTCCGATTGGGGTGAATCTTTCGCCCAGATTTTTCTCATAAAATTAGCTTTCTTGCGGCAAAAGAAGAGCTTCAACCGCCTTACGGGGTGCACACGAGAGTCCAGGGCGTGCCTGCCCCCCTGGGTGGCGCCCCCTATCTCGTGGCCCCCTCGGGCACCGTCTCGCGTTGATTCCTCCTCCCAAAAATCACAAATATTCCAAAATAATTCTCCGTCCGTTTTTATCCCGTTTGGACTCCGTTTGATATTGGGTTTCTTCGAAACATAAAACATGCAACAAACAGGACCTGGCACTGGGCACTGGATCAATATGTTAGTCCCAAAAAATAGTATAAAAAGTTGCCAAAAGTATATGAAAGTTGAATAATATTGGCATGGAACAATCAAAAAATATAGATACGACGGAGACGTATCAGCATCCCCAAGCTTAATTCCTGCTCGTCCTCGAGTAGGTAAATGATAAAAAAGATAATTTTTTATGTGGAATGCTACCTAGCATAATCTTGATCATATGTCTAATCACGGCATGAATATTAAGACATGAGTGATTCAGAGCAACAGTCTACCATTTGACATAAAAATGATAATACTTCGAGCGTACTAATAAAGCAACCATGTCTTTTCAAAACAACATGGCCAAAGCAAGCTTATCCCTACAAAATCATATAGTTTGGCTATGCTCATTTTCATCACACAAAATGCACCCATCATGCACAACCCCGATGACAAGACGAGCAATTGGTTCATACTTTTTAACGCGCTTCAGCGTTTTCAACCCTCACGCAATACATGACCGCAAGCCGTGGATATAGCACTATAGGTGGAATAGAATATGATAACGGAGGTTTATGTGGAGAAGACAAAAAGTGAGAAAGTCTCACATTGACGTGGCTAATCAACGGGCTATGGAGATGCCCATCAATTGATGTCAGTGCGAGGAGTAGGGATTGCCATGCAACGGATGCACTAAGAGCTATAAGTGTATGAAAGCTCAAACTGAAACTAAGTGGGTGTGCATCCAACTTGCTTGCTCATGAATACCTAGGGCATTTGAGGAAGCCCATCTATGACAGCCTGGTTTTGCCCTCTTTTTCTTTGCCTGGTTTTCAGTTGAGTTAGTTTTGAATTTGGAGTTTTGAATCATTTCATTTGGACTTAACCACTTGGGTACCCCTTGGCTTTCACCCAAGTGCTTCTTCTCCTTCTCAAACCATCACTTCACCTCTTGATCATCTCAAGATATTTCTTGGAATATTTTTCTTAAATGAAAAATATTCATTTTGCCCTCCAAAACCCTAGCTAGCACTTTGTGCTCCAAAGCAACCCTAATTTTTCTTGCCCCAAAAATCCTGAGAAAAATCCCAATTATTCTTTGAACCCTAGGGCACCTTTGTGAGCAAAACATATTTCATCACTCTTTGGAATATTTTGGCTACAGAAAATAATTTCATTTCTGGACAGAAATGGTAGTTTCTACAGCAACTACCATTTTACTAGCTCCATTGTAGTTGGTTTTTCTTGTGCCTATTTACCTTAGTAAGTGTAAGTAAGCCTCCAAAGTTCAGCCCTTAACTCCTTGCAGTTTGACCACAGTAAACCTCCAAAGTTACTGTCCAGAAACTTGCTAGCAGTACAAATCCATTTCTACTGCACCTGGAACCAAGCCCAACCGTGGTTACACTCCAAACTACCAAGGACTACACGACAGGCATCAAGTTAGCGCTTAGGGTGGCCTGATGTCATAGTTCACGCGGTGACCGCGTTCGTCCGGGTGTGCTGGCATGCAAAGCACGCGCTCTGCGTGCCGCCTAGTGCTCTGTTGAGCTCGGGCTCGCTGCCCAGCCTGCCCGAGCATGCCAAACCTCGCCACCATCCCCGTCTCCACTCCCTTAACTCCCCCCTGGCACTCGCCGACGCCGGAGCTCGCCGCAGCGGGCATGGGCACGGTCTGGCCAATGACACAGTGTGCAGCGCACTGTGCTCGTCGTCTTCTCCCTTGCCCATGTGCCCATCCAAGCCCGCCAATAGTTCCCGCGTGATCTCCGTCCTCTTCCCCCTCTCTCATTGGTGTCGTTCGTCGCCGGGCGCCGTGGACAGGTGTCCTCCAGCAGAGCCCGAACCCCTCTCGCCGCTCTCCTATAAATGCCGCCACCCCCAGCCTCCTCGAGCACCCGCAGCTACTCCCACACCCTCCACAAGCCAGTAGGAGCCGCAGCCCGACCGAGCAGGCCGCAAGCTGCCGTCCCCAAGACTGAGCTTGCCGGCGATCCCCTTCGAATTGTCCCCGTAGCTCCAACCCCAACCAGGCCAGGGCGACCCTGCCAGGGCCTCCGCCACTCTTCGGTGAAGCCATTCCACCCTGTTGGAGCCCCCGGAGCCGCCCCGAGCCGCCGTCGTCTTCGTCTCCGGTGACCGCTGCCCTCTGCCCCCGCTGGAGAGGTAGTTTCTGACGCCGTCCGACCACCTCTAGCCACGCTACGGGTACGGGCAGGTGTGCCATCTTCTTCTCCTTCGACCCCCCTCTCGTTTGGCCCCAAGATCCCTCGCTGCCGGCGTGCACTCCGGTGAAGCTCCGCTTCTCTCTGTTTCGCTCTCCCCCTCCTTCTAACCTGAGTAGTGGGGCCCGCTAGTCAACCACTCAGTACGCGCGCGAAGCGGTATGAGCGGTGGCGCCCTGGGCTTTTACACCTTCGACATCATCCCCCCCAGTCTGTTTTATTTTTATTTCAAATTCATTTAAATCTAGGAAACTTCAAACAACCATAACTTTTTGTCTATAAGTCCAAATGCATTGATTCTTTTTGCATTGTGTTCTTTGTCCAAAAATCTAACAACACCCAAAATATGGGATTTTTCCTTGCTTTCTAGATTTTCTGGTAATTTTCAGAAGGTTTCTTGATGTTTTCTTTTTGTGGTTTTGTACATTTTCAGAAGAGCAGGCTTGTCTTGAGGATCACCAGGAGGTTTGTGAACCTCATCTGCACTAAGGCAAGCCACAACAACATTTTCATAGTGCCACTTCAATATTTGTGATTTTCCTACTTGAATTTATGATTATTCATGCATTTAAATTATTATTATGATAATTATATTATGTTAAATGCTTGTCATGTTAAATATGCTTGATTTACAGAAATTTTGAAGTGAATCTTGTTGATAAGCTAACAAGAACTTAGTTATGAGTAATGGTAAAATGATATGATCATGGAGATAAATAGTCCGTTAAAGTTATTATTCTTGCATGATGAAAAATGATGAGGTTGCTAGAAATGATTCTGGTTTAAGTGAGGTTAGGTCTTAACCAGAGAAGTATCATGTTGATGATAGCTCCGTGGGAGTGTAGTTGACTTAGTTATTTTCATGGATATGTGATGCATATGTTGGTGATGCATGGCATGGCATTATGACACCGGTTACTTTCACTTTAAGTTGAACCTGATAAATAACTCAACTTGAACATGTTGTTAACCGGGTCATGGTGCCGCTGAAACGAATTTCTCCCAGTGCAACCACATTTGCCGGTATGGGACGGCCTTAATGCGTTTCATTGTCGTGCCTCTGGTCGGTGCCTCCATCTAGGGAAGGTTATGGGTGTGCTGTACCCTGGCCCGGTAAGCAGGCATAACCTTGTGAGCCCGTTGTTAAGTTAAGTTTTTGGTACCGGGTCCCTGAGTGGATCGTGGCCACGACGGTGGTCGAGGTGTCTTGAAATAGACACGGGGCCACCCAGGACTAGCCCGATGGGGATTGAGTCGGAGTGGCCGGGAGAGTGTCATGACAATGAAGTGGTTTCGTCGGAATGCCGTTGGTCCACCCAAATGTGAGTGTGAGGCCATGGGTTCCGTAGTGTGGGTCCAGTGTGCTACCTCTGTAGAGTGTATTAATCTATCGATAACCAAGTCCACAGTTATGGACACGCTCGAAAGTAGGGTACACCATGGGTCAACAGTTAATAAATTTGCACACTAAGTTTGCACTGAGGATGGTACTAAGGCCATCGTGTTGAGTTGGCCCAGGTGTGGTCGGGCTGTGATCATCGTAAGGATCACGGGCCATGTATTGGTCGGGTTGTGATCGCCGTAAGGATCACGGGCCATGTATACGTCGGGTTGTGATTGTCGTAAGGATCACGGGCCATTTATTGGTCGGGTTGTGATCGCCATAAGGATCACGAGCCATGTATTGGTCGGGTTGTGATCGCTGTAAGGATCACGGGCCATGTATTGGTCGGGTTGTGATCGCCATAAGGATCACGAGTTTGTTTTTGAGATCATCACGTTTGTGTTCAAGAAATGATCACGTCCGGACGCCAGTCCAAGGGACGAGTAACACTTGAGCATAGTCACATCATGTTGGATATGTTGTTGCATTGTTAATAAATGGTTAAATATCATGATATTGTTTCTCATTATGTTTATGCTTGTTGTGAGCTTGCAAGTACATTCAATGTACTGACCTGGCATGTCAAGCCAGATTTCAGGAAAGTCTCGTTGGAAAGGAGTGTTGTCCGAGTCTAGATCGTGTCCACATCGGTGTCCCTGTGCTATGGAGTCCCGCTATGACGTTGTTCCGCTACCGCGTAGTTGTCATGATCGAGGCCCCTTTATGTTCACTAAATAATGTACATATTGTTCAGCCGCACCGTGTGTGCAGCTTGGCCTCGCTAACTGTTGTAATATGAACTATGCTCCGCTAGCATAAATAAAGCGATTTTTTTTCTGTACCAAGTTGTTGTGTGTTGCCAGAAGACAAGGTCTCTGGGCTGGCAATACAAGGTAAACCAGTCGCTCTGAGCTGGGGTACCACACCATCGCTGGAATATACAAGCCAAGTTCTATAATGAAAAATTCCCACTAGTATATGAAAGTGACAATATAGGAGACTCTCTATATGAAGAACATGGTATTACTCTAAAGCACAAATGTGGTAAAAGGATAGTAACATTGCCCCTTTTTTCCTTTTCTTTTTGCAGGCTTCTTTGGCCCCATTTTTTTATTTAGGCTTCTTTGGCCTCTTTTTTCTTTCTTTTTTTTCATGGGGCAATGCTCTATAATGATGATCACCACACTTTTATTTACTTACAACTCAATATTACAACTCGATACTAGAACAAAGATATGACTCTATATGAATGCCTCCGGCGGTGTACCAGGACATGCAATGATCTAGCATAGCAAAGATATCAAAAAACGGACAAGCCATGAAAACATCATGCTAGCTATCTTACGATCATGCAAGGCAGTATGACAATGAATGCTCAAGTCATGAATATGATGATGATGGAAGTTGCATGGCAATATATCTCGGAATGGCTATGGAAATGCCATGATAGGTAGGTATGGTGGCTCTTTTGAGGAAGATATAAGGAGGTTTATGTGTGATAGAGTGTATCGTATCACAGGGTTTGCATGCACGAGCGAAGTTTGCACCAACTCTCGAGGTGAGAAAGGGCAATGCACGGTACCGAAGAGGCTAGCAACGATGGAAGGGTGAGAGTGCGTATAATCCATAGACTCACATTAGTCATAAAGAACTCATATACTTATTGCAAAAGTTTATTAGCCCTCGAAGCAAAGTACTACTACGCATGCCCCTAGGGGGACAGATTGGTAGGAAAAGACCATCGCTCGTCCCTGACCGCCACTCATAAGGAAGACAATCAAAGAAACACCCCATGCTTCAAATTTATCACACAACGGTTACCATACGTGCATGCTATGGGACTTGCAAACCTCAACACAAGTGTCTCTATAATCCACAACCACCCACTAGCATGACTCTAATATCACCATCTTTATATCGCAAAACTATTGCAAGGAATCAAACATATCATATTCAGGGATCTACAAGTTTATGTAGGATTTTATGACTAACCATGTGAATGACCAATTCCTGTCATCTCTCTAAATAGATATAAGTGAAGCAAGAGAGTTTAATTATTTCTACAAAATATATGCCCACGCTCTAACAAATATAAGTGAAGCAAAAGAGCATTCTACAAATGGCTATTTTCTATGTGAAGAGAAACACACAATCCAGACTTCAAATGATATAAGTGAAGCACATGAAGCATTCTATAAATCCATACTCAGAAGATTTAAGTGAAGTGCAATGAACATTCTATAAATCAACAAAGGACTATCTCATACCAGCATGGTGAATAAAAGAAAAGTGAAAACTAAATGCAAAAGACGCACCAAGACTTGCACATATCGCATGAACGAAACGAATCCGAAAACATACCGATACTTGTTGAAGAAAGAGGGGATGCCTTCCGGGGCATCCCAAGCTTAGGCACTTGAGTCTCCTTGAATATTTACTTGCGGTGCCTTGGGCACCCCCAAGCTTGATCTCTTGCCTCTCTTCCTTTTCCTCATATCGAGACCTCCTCGATCAAACACTTCATCCACACAAAACTTCAACAGAAAACTCGGTAAGATCCGTTAGTACAATAAAGCAAATCACTACTCTAAGTACTGTAGCAAACCAATTCATATTTTGTTTTTGCATTGTGTCTACTGTAACATAAATTTTTTATGGCTTAATCCACTAATATAAATTGATTGATTCAACAAAACAAGTAAACTATGCATCAAAAACAGAATCTGTCAAAAACAGAACAGTCTGTAGCAATCTGAACATTCACCATACTTATGGTACCCCAAACATTCTACAAAAATTAGTAAAAATAAACAATTTGTACATCAAGACAGTGCAAAAAGAATCAGAACCATTTGACGTTCCAGCAAAAAATGTAAAATTGCGCACTACAGCCAAAGTTTCTGTCCTGCACCGTACAAACCAAACAAGCATTGTAAACATCCTAAAGGCAAACCTTGGCACATTATTTTTATAATACAATGGAATTTTACAAGGGGATAATTATTTTTGATGAAAAGTTTCTGTAATTAAGATTCACAAAGTTTCCGTGAACATGAACAAAGTTCAAGGAGCTCTCCCACTTCAACAATGCTTGTCTTTCTCACTTTCACTTCCCTTTTTGAAAAGTTTTGGGTTCCCCTCTTTTTTTTGTTTTTAGACTATATAAAAGCACTCAACAGAAATAAATGACTCTCTGAAACTTCCGGGTTGTCTCCCTGGCAATGCTTTCTTTAAAGCCATTAAGCTAGGCATATAGTGTTCAAGTAATAAATCCACCCGAATCCCAAGGTATATCAAAGCCAATTTTAATTAACAACGATTTGTAATTTAGTAGTGAGCACAAAGTAACATATATCATGTAACAACGAAGTATAACTCTCTTCCTATGCATTGGCATGTCATAAAAGAACAATTCATGCACACCTAGTAAAGGCCAATGCATAGTATAAGTAGTTTCTTGCAATTTTATCATATTGGAAACATAGAGAGGTGGAGATATAGTTCCTCTATCATAATAATTGCAAGTAGGAGCAGCAAGCACATGCATATTATATCTATCAAAATCATCATGTCCAACAGTAAAAGGCAACCCATCAATATAATCCTTAATAAGCACAAACTTCTCTGATATAGTGTAGTTTGGAGAATTCAAAAAGATAATAGGACTATCATGCATGAGTGCAATAGCAACAATTTCACGTTTAACATAAGGAACTATAGCAAGTTCATCTCCATAAGCATAATTCATATTCGCATCTTGGCCACAAGCATAGCAAACATCATCAAAAGGGGGTATTTCAAGAGAATCAACGGGATCATAACAATCATCATAGCAATCATCCTTCGGTAAGCAGAAAGGGGAATTAAACAATGTGTGAGTTGAGGAGTTACTCTCATTAGAAGGTGGGCACGGGTAGCTAATCGGCTCTTCCTCCTTTTGTTCTTCGCTCTCCTCATCATCTTTTTCATCCAATGAGCTCATAGTTTCATCATTTTCTTCTTCCATGGACTCCTGCAAAATATTAGTCTCTTCTTGGACAGCGGAGTAGTCCTCAATATATAGTTTAACATAGGCATTAGAAGCATTATTATCATAGCAATATTCAAGTATGGCAAAATTTTCAGATTCGTAGAGAGTAGCATCATACTTTTCAATCAAAGAAGCAATTTCATAAGCACCCTTAAAAGCAACAAAGTCTTCAATTTGTTGAACATCATAGTAATTATAAACACCCTTAGCATACGAAGATACTATTCCACTATCAATAAACTCACATTGCTAGGGAAGGTGTTTCTTAGGGTTTTTAGAACAACAAGTAACATCATAAATTTCACATAAATTCCAAGCATAGCATTGCAAACGATGAATTTGATCCAGTAACAGTTTCCTTTTTCAGATATACGATGTCGCACATGACAAGCATGCTCATCTAAAGATTTGCCCTCAAATAAGCTAGTTGGGGTTTCAGCACGAGCACAAAGGGATCGAAGATGATCCAAGTAAAAAGCTTTAGGAGTGTGATAGATTTTGAGTGGTTCTTCAACCACTGGTGTAGTAGGTACAACTAATGTTTTTGGTATTTTGCATTTCCTACCCAAAACTAAAGATAGAAAAAAACTAAGAACAGCAAATAAAATTACTTAGTGATAAAGCAAACAAGCACACACGAGAATATTCACCCCACGCTATGACTCCCCGGCAACAGCGCCAGAAAAAGGTCTTGATAACCCACAAGTGTAGGAGATAATTGTAGCCTCTTTTGATAAGTAAGAGTGTCGAACCCAACGGGGAGCTAAAGGTAGAACAAATATTCTCTCGCGTCCTATCTGCCACTAATACGACTCTACACACGCTTAGTGTTCGCTTTACCTAGAACAAGTATGAAACTAGAAGTACTTTGTAGGTGTTGTTGGACAGGTTTGCAAGATAATAAAGAGCACGCAAATATAAACTAGGGGCTGTTTAGATAAAGAAGCAATAAAGTAAATATAGCGAGTGTGGAAAAGTGGTGGCAGGAGTTGTGAAATTGTCCCTAAGCAACTGACTACCTTACTAGACTGATAATCACTATTGCAATTTTATTCGAGGGAGAGGTATAAGCTAACATACTTTCGCTTCTTGGATCATATGCACTTATGATTGGAACTCTAGCAAGCATCCGCAAATACTAAAGATCATTAAGGTAAAACCCAACCATAGCATTAAAGTATCAAGTCCCCTTTATCCCATACGCAAACAACCTACTTACTCGGGTCTGTGCTTCTGTCACTCACGCCACCCACCATAAGGAAATCATGAACATATTGCAAACCCTACAGCGGGGATCCCTCACGCTTGCACGACACGGAGAGCACCATAGGACAGCACCAATAATAAACATGCAATTCAAACCAATCATAGCAATTCATCAATCACAGGTAGGACAACGAAAATGTACTCAGACATCATAGGATGGCAACACATCATTGGATAATAATATGAAGCATAAAGCACCATATTCAAGTAGAGGGTACAATGGGTTGCATGAGAGTGGACCACTTGATATAGATGGGGAAAGGTGATGGAGATGTTGGTGAAGATGATGGAGGTGTTGATGAATATCGTGGTGATGATGATGGCCCCCGGCAGCGCTCCGGCGCCACTGGAAGCAAGGGGGAGAGAGCCCCCCTTCTTCTTCTTCTTCTTCTTCTTCTTCCTTGACCTCCTCCCTAGATGGGAGAAGGGTTTCCCCTCTGGTCCTTGGCTCCCATGGCTTGGGAGGGGCGAGAGCCCCTCCGAGATTGGATCTATCTCTCTATCTCTCTCTGTTTCTGTGTTCCCAGATCCTTCCCCTTCACCGTTTTTTTATATCCGGAGATCCTGAACTCCTATTGGGATGAATCTTTCGCCTAGATTTTTCTCATAAAATTAACTTTCTTGCGGCAAAAGAAGAGCTTCAACCGCCTTACGGTGTGCCCACGAGTGTCCAGGGCGCGCCTGCCCCCCTGGGGCGCGCCCCCTGTCTCGTGGCCCCCTCGGGCACCGTCTCGCGTTGATTCTTCCTCCCAAAAATCACAAATATTCCAAAATAATTCTCCTTCCCTTTTTATCCCGTTTGGACTCCGTTTGATATTGCGTTTCTGTGAAACATAAAACATGCAACAAACAGGAACTGGCACTGGGCACTGGATCAATATGTTAGTCCCAGAAAATAGTATAAAAACTTGCCAAAAGTATATGAAAGTTGAATAATATTGGCATGGAACAATCAAAAATTGTAGATACACCGGAGACGTATCAGTGGTGTGGCCAGTGAAGTATGGGTACAGTCTGCTAGAGTCGGTCCTATGTTTTGTGTCACTGGTTGTACAACCAATATAAGTGGGGTGCTGTCTGAATTCTCCGGAACCACCATGTTTTTCAAGGACTTTGCTGGTGCTCCTTCAGGTTCGGCAATCACCCTCTTCCTTTTTGATGTCTGATGCACAAGAACATCATTTGAGTGGACAAACATGGTATGATGACAGATGTAATATGTATTCATAATGGATGGGCATGGCATCTCGACATATATGATGAGTGAACTAAGCAGATGGAGGTGCAACAAAGTAGAAGAAATGCAAGACACCATATGCAAGATACGCGCAATCAATAAAACCTTGTCAAATTAGAACAGACACATTGATGGGGGAATAGGACAGGCCATCTGCCTTTAACTCCTCAAGGTTAGAATAGTCATTAGGATCATATTCTGAACAAGAATCTACAAGTGGGGAGCGTATGAGTTCCATTGCATCCAGAATGGCACTCAATGCCTTGGTGCCCATTTTGTAAGTCATTGAAGTGTTTAGCTTCAAGAGTGGACTGCTGCTAGTGCGACACAAAGTAGCTGCACAGACCATAGTGTAGATATAACGGGAAAACGTAAGCATCAGAATAAAATCAGCAAAGTGGAACTTGCTGGAATATATGTGCTAGTATTGTCGGTACTGCTAGAAAGGCTTCGGATACCAGCTCTCTTCAACTGAAAGTGCGGTACTGTTAATATTAGTGTAACTCTCAAAGGAGATAAAACTCCCAGCATTTCCTTGCTATTCTTATAGGATTCAAGTGGGCAGGCCACTACAAATATTATTCCTATGTTTACAAAATCCTATGAATCAAAGAGGCCCGAAGAGTTCAAAGTTTCCATCACAACCAACCATATAGACCTCTACACTGCAAATGTCCCTGCTCATCTTCACTACAAGGAACATACTGTACTACTATCATACTCCCTCCATTCTGAAATATAAGTCTTTGTAGAGATTTCCACTATGGATCACATACAGATGTATACAGATGCATTTTACAGTGTAGATTCACTCATTTTCGTCCATATGTAGTCCATGGTGGAATCTATACAAAGACTTGTATTTAGGAACGGAGGAGTACTTATTAAAGAAGAACGGAAGAGGAACATGCTAAAGAAGAGCAAGCAGATTTTGGATAATAAAATGTTCGAGCGCATTAAGAATGCAACTCCCTACTGTCTCTCTATATGTGGTGCGCGTGCTTTTCGAATATAAAGCGGGAACATTAGTTGACCAAATAAACGTTATCTATTTTAGTAACATCAGCATCATATCAGATTCGTATTTGAGCAACAAGTTTGGAATTATGAGTGGCACGTTGTTTAGCTTGATGGATTCAGGAGCAGTGCTAAGCAGGTACGATGATGGTACTGAATATAAAGGCAGGTCTGCATGCAAGTCGCGTGACTTTTGTCATTTGGGCCAGTCGACCATTTCAGGCGGTTGGATGAAGATCCAACGTCTCCTAACCCTTCTTCTTCCTTGTCTCTGATTCTTCACATACAGAACAATGCACGGGCCGCCGGCCGGACCATCGGCCCCCACCGCCTGTGTTTCTCCGCCACCCCACCCCCACCCCCGCCCCACCCGCGTTGAGTTTTCTTTGTTCGGCGAGGCCCCACCATCGCCCCCCACAACCACCGTCCCCACCCGAGCCCCTTTCTTCGCATCGGCAAACTCCGACGATCTCTGAAAAATCGACTGATCCAATTTTGAAATTTAGTCTACTGTCATTTAACTAGTGTGGAATATAAAAGGGGAAAACCATAAGCATTGCGAGTATAGTGTTGAGCATGCCATGGCAGATCTGAAGGTGCAAACCGGACAAAGGCAACTTTGCAACCAATGTTTGCTTTCAACTAGCAAGTAAGTGATGGACAAGAAATCAGAGTAAAGCAGTGGCGATCTATTTTCTTGCTGTGGTAAATAAGTCGAGAAGCTACAAATAGTACCTCCTCTGTTGCGGCGCCGTGTATGCATCTGCTGAGAATTTTACGGTGCTGCGGTAGCGATGGCTATCGGCGGTGTGGAAGCAGATCTAGAGGGTAGACAGTGGCAGTAGGGCACGGTGGATGAGAAGGTCGTAGGAGCGGCACTGGCAAGGTGGACGATGGCAGGGATGAAGCGAGAGGATGGGATGCAAGGATCCCGGTCCGAAGCCGTGTATGAGAGAGGTCAATCTCTTGTAATGGATGACAGCGTCGAGGTATCAGCTCCGACATGGTGGAGGAGGACGGCGGTGGATGGGGTGGCGGACGGAGGAGCCTGGGGTGGAGAGGGTGTTTTGGCGCCCACGGAGTACGAATGGGGAAATGGAGGGAGAGAGGAAGGGGGGAACCATGTCTTCAGGGCGCGTTTGTCTCAAATGCGAGGAAATTTACAAACTTAGCCCCCATTTCAAATTTCCTACATCACATCAATATTAGTCGGTTGGGGATAGGACGGTAATCTCACATACACCGAATATTTGTCGAAGCGAGTTTGTTTTGGCGCCCACCGTGTATGAATCCGGGTGAGAGGCGGTTATGTCACGTTTGAGTGAAATTACAAACCCACCCCGATCGAAACCTATAGAAATCGAGCCGATAGGCTTTGCGTGTCAGGGATAGGCAGTAATTTCCTTCTCGCAGATTTTGGTTTCAGGAGGTTACTGTGACTTTCCCCGCTTCTTTCAATTTTTTGCAGAGCAAGAGTGCACGTTTACTGGCCAACTCAATTCGAATCCCGTTTGTATTCTATTTTTGTTCAGGCTGGATCCATTTTCCATTGGAATAAAATTCTATATACATCATTTTTTATATATACTTTCAAAAGCACAACACCCTTTATACATAAATATGGTTTACAAATGGCATGATCTCAGATTCATAAGGCTGTATCCATCTTAATTTAATTTTTCAAATATTTGAAAACACTTTATGTTGAAATCCAATGTGTGCATTCCTCGCTAACTGTCTCCAATTAATGTGTGTTTGATGCGGGTTTTTTTACTTCTCAAACATGTATAATGTGTTTCACACACGCAACATATAGTGTAATCCCGTTTAGAAATCAATTGCATATAAACCATGCATTGTCTCTAATTAAAGAATCTATGGATCACTAATATTGATAAACTATATAACATTACACGTGTCCCCAAATTCAAATGAATATGCATGTTTGATACACCAATTTGCGTTATGATATTATTGATGTCGTGGTCTCCAGTTCAAATATTTGAATCCCCTTTAATCCAGATATTCGTCTCATATAGCTATCACTCATGCTTATATAGGAGTATCTCTCTCGACCTATACGCGTTGATCGTCTCTCGGGTATCTCTCGTGCTACCTGTATGTCGATAATGATATTTTATCTTCATAACACACTGACAGTACTCTCTCCCTCGACCTTCATCACTCTATCTCTCTCTAAGTATATCTCGCTCCCTGCTATGTGTCTCTAACTATGATTCTCCATGTGGAATCTCCTTCTCTCACACAAACACAAACTTTGTCTCCCGGGGTCTCATTTCTCTCTACTATTCCCATGTGTGCCACTGGCACACCCCCTCTCGCACAGAGATGTCTTCCGCTCCTTAGGTATGAGAAGCTACGACTCTTCCTCTTAAATATCTCTTTCTCACACACAAACACAAACTCTGTCTCCCAGGGTCTCATATCTCTCCACCATTCTCTTGTATGTCGCTCACACACACACACCCTCTCTCCCTAGAGATATCTTGCGTTCCCTCATATGTCTCTCTAGCTATCACTCTCGTTGTGAAATATCTTTCTCTCTCGTGGACACGAAACTCCATCTCTCGGGATCTCATTTCTCTCTGATATTTGTTTGTATGTGACTAACATGCACCATCTCTCTATCTCTCTCACACCCACACCCACATCACTCAGCCTTCTAATCCACTCGACTCCTATCTATAATGCATACTAGTTAGCATCTTTATCTTTCTATTTACATGTTTCTCCATCAACCTTCTTTCTCGCCCTCACTCTTGCTTCCTATCACACACACTACATATGTTTCTCTCTACATGCAGTCAAGTGCCCTCTTTTTGTCTTTCTCTCACACACACATAACTTCACCCTCTGAACCACCCGGCGGTCATCTCCAGCAATCAAACTAGCGGATGTCCCTCTAGCTAGCATCTCCATCTCTTTATCTATCTGTAGTTTCCCCGTCAACATTTCTTTCTCGCATGCACTCATTCTTCCTATCACCCACACTATATATGTCTCTCCATACATGCATTTATAGGTTGATCTCTTTTGCACAATCATTGTGTCTCACTCCCTTTGTTCGCCATAGATGCATGCTCCAGCCCACGCCACTATCTCTTAAAGACAAAAACACATGCTCAATTGTCGGGCCTTCTTCCCTGCACTCTCACATGCATGCATATTGTCATACCGATCTGTCTCTCCCATGTCGTTGATCTTATGACTTATGTCTTCTTTCTTTTATCTCGATTATGCATGCGCGCACACACACACATCCCACGTATACATGTATACGTCTCGCACATGCATGTTAATGGTCTCTATGTCTCCATACGTAGTTAACTACCCTCAACCCTAATGCCACATCAAATCATTCTCTTCTTGTGTGCACATAACTTCCGCCTGAATGGGTCAAACACATACTCACACTTAATGATCTCCTTCTAGCTACCCTCCCCCTCTCACTCTTCCCATATATCCCCGAAACCAATAAGACCATCCCTTCGTTTAATTCCCGCCTACATGCACCATCGATATATAGTAGTCTTCCTCGGTGTCTCTCGAACAAACACGTTCTCTCGATGTCGACTCCTCTCACACGCACACACCTTCTCTTACCTCGCTACGGGCCTTTTCTCTCTCGCACCACATTGTTGGTGGCCTCTGACATACACATCACCTCTCTATGATGAAGCCACACACACTTGAATTACATCTGCCACCGAGGACCCCGCGTCACACACACACACACACACAGAGAGAGATGCGCGTGCACCCACCCACCCACCCACCCACCCACACACACACACACTAAGGCTCCATCTCACACACACGTACGCACGCACGCACTCACACACACACACACACACACACTAAGACTCCATCTCACACATACATGCTCTAGGTGGAGCATTAGTTCCTATCACCCTTCTTCCAACCTTACCCGTATGATAAACAATCACCTTAATTTACTTGTATAACATGGAAAAATTCCACTTTACTTTAGTAGTTAGAAAACTTATCATCTCTACTCTTACAAAAAACCGAGTTGGTGACGATGGTGTGCCTACCATCTTGTAATATAGACCGTCCGATCTATATCTGACGGATAGAAAGCAAACTATGATAATTTTACAAAAGATACCCGCACCTCTCTCCACATCCTTATCTCCCACAACCTCATTGCTGAGAAATTAAAAAAGGAAGTCTCTGGAACAATCTAGCATGGTGAATGCTGCCGCCTGTCGGCGTCATCCATCCCCATGCCTCTACCCAGTCCGACCACCAGTCACCACCATGCTCCACTCCTCCTCACCTTATCTCTCATCTTTCATTTTTTCGACGAAATTCTTGAGATACCAGTTTTCGATAAATTTTTGAGATATCATTAGTGTTTGCACATGGGATTACTCCTGCATGGGTCAATCACAACAGGTGTTTTGTAAAAAAAATGCATATTTATGTTCCGTGCAATGCATGAGGATCTTGCTTGTAATTATATAACGCTAATCACGAGCAAGAAGTGGCATTTTTTTAGACAACCACGTTAACATGGCCACGTAAATCACTAGCTAAAGTGTAATACCATTATACTTATAGCCCAATGCAAAAGGTTGAGTACATGTCCGAAGAGTAGAGTCGCACACACGCACTCTATCTCTTAGAATCTCACACACACACACACACCAGTTACGTGGCACCCACTTAAGCAGACATGTATGTTACAATTTATGCACCCACGGGTACACGGGATGGTGTGCATTTATTTAAGCCAGATGGCGAACCCAAACAGTAGCTGCATTGATTCCCCTCCCACCGCCTCTTCTCTGGTCGTCGTTGCCCAGTAGCCATGGCCCGGCCGAAGGTAACGACATACACCATACTCCCACCGGAGCGGCACTTTAATCTGGAAAATTTAGTGCTCATGCATGCATCTTTTTGTGCTAGCACTCCTATATAAGGGTTGCCCGGTCGCTTCCCACGGACGTGCGCGGGCGGTGGAAGCAGAAGGAGAAGGGAAGCGACCTATGGAGTAACGTTTTTACCACAATTTCTTAGGAAATTGAGTGCAATAATTGAGTAGTTTTGCAAACTACCATTACTACACCTGAAACGGTTCAAAACCAATACTCCCTTGCCAGCATGCACTTCCCACGTGAGACGGTCAGTGTCGCCCTGGAGCGTCAATGCCGCATTAATTCCCGGCCAGAGTGGAGGCAACCTCTCACCGGCGCCGGCTTTGAAGTAGTGCGACGGCCGAGAGAGCGCCGCTTACCAGCACACGTGACTGCTCCGCGTCGAGGCTAGCCATAGTTTGGATGAGTCTCCATCATGGGGATCCACATTAACTGCGATGATATGGATCATTCCATCTATGAAGAACACGTGGGACTGGAACTACGAGACGGACATGTACCCAGGAGTGGACGTACAAACCTGAGTAATGTAGCGCAGTAAGTGAAGTAGAAAGGCACAAATAGTATGAACATGCGTGGCATATAGGCGATTGTCTCTTACTACGTACCACTAAATGTTGTACGTGCAATGCACAGTGATGTTATGGAGTACATGCCTAAGTACTCTACTACTACTATATTAATTGGAGGCACATATTAGCTTTTATATTTGTTTACGTGTATGCCCCGAGACCTTCCAACTAGACGTGTCTTTCTCTCCGGGTCGCACTTTGTATCATTCATACCACTAGTACTACTATGTGTGGTTTCCGACCCAGAACTGGAAGAAGTGGAGATGCTCTACCATGTTGTTCATGTCCCACTCCTTTCGCTAACATGTGGGACATCCAGCACGTGCCGTGTTTGGCACTCCTTCGTAGTAAGAGTTGAAACGCTAGCATTCATCAGAAATAAAAAGTAAGTATAAATCAGCAGTGATACTATACCACGCGGTTTCCTTGCTCCTCGATATCGGAAAGAATACTTCCGTTCACCAACATGTGGGACATCGACCATCCTCGTCCACTTGTCATGCACGCAAAACTCCAAGGGAGAGTCACATCGGTTGTCGCGCCGCAGTAATAATGACTTATGAGCCGTCAAATCATAGACCTAACCTTTCCCACTGTGAAGTTGCTCGAACGAAGGAGCCATCATGACATTGTTGAATTCCTCTTCTTGAAGAAAACTACTGTACCAGCAGTACTGCTAGCTATAGTAGTTACTCCAGCAGAGGCCTCCATTCGTTCATAGGATAGGAATTTTATAGGAATATGAAAATTATAGGAAGTGAGATGACATCCATCTCAATTCCTGTACAGAAAGAGATGGCATTTGATGCATAGGATAGGAATTTTTCCATTGAGTCTAGGCTAATGTACTGGTAATTTGCTCTAAAAACTACAGTAGTAACTAGTAGTACTGGTACATGCTCGTACTCAGACACAGACACACACACTAACTACTAGTACTACTACTTCTCACATGTTGGCCAAATGTCGTCGTTCTCCTTCTGGGCTTTGCCAGCGGCACCCCACCATGCTTGGATCTCCGCCGACCCCTCCGCAGCAGCGCGTGCGTCCTCTTCTTTCTTGTGGCGGTGGGCCTCTCTTTTCTTGAATGCTTTCTGACTTTTCCACTCCCTCTATGCGGCTTTGGCCGCGTCTTGCTCTACCGCCCATTCGGCCCTGGCAACTTCAAATTCCGCCCACGTAGGTGTGAGGTTGTGAGCGACGATGAAATTGGCACGGCGGGATGCCATCGCTTCCCTACCATTTTGTGTGCAGTCTTGGGCGGTGGGGAACTCGGCGCGGCGGGATGCCATCGCTTCCTTACTAGTTAGTGTGTGGCGCGGTGGCCTGAATGGTGCTTGGTGAGAGCTCTAGGTGGAGTGGACGGACAACCGTATAGTGCATTGGTTTGTCAAGAGCTCAAGGACAGAAGACGAAGGAAATTTGGATTCCCCTTCAATCCTGGTCATTTATTACCGAGCAAAATGCATTGGCGGTCATCGAACTTGTCTTGATAGCTCACTTTGATCATTGTATATGAGATATGGTGATTATACGGTCACTGGCTCAGCGTATAGCTCTGTATTTGTCAAGTTGTCCAGTCAAATAGTCCGCATGCGCCTCATTGGCTCATGTTCTTTATCTATCTATCTATGCGGGCGTACCTGTCAGTGGAGAAAGAAATAAAAACCAAAATTATGCATATGTGAGGAATCAAACCACGGACTCGTCGCTGCAACGCACACTCGTCAGCCAAATGAAAATGAAATACTTTGCATTAAATGCACAAACAGATTTTTTTTATATTGTACGTGATGCACACATTAGCGCACACCGCCGATACAGGCAACTAGCATGTACGCGTGCAGACACTCACGCCCACGCTGTCAAACCATGCTAGTGCATGCACGTCTCCCTCTCAATGAAAGTCCTGCTCATGGCGCAACGCAAATGGCGAGCCCGTCACCTGCGCGCCCCGGCGGTGCCTGACATTACTGTTTAGACATTTGATGGAGGCCTCCGCGAATGCCGAGCATGTATTCACCTGGCTCAACACCAACGGTCATGCTCGAGAGCGCCTTGCTCATGTATATCATCCATCACAACGACAATCTATAAAATAGCCTAGATAGAGAGGGTACTGTGGTACTGAGTAAGTACTATCTTGAGCGACCGATCATAGTGCCACTGCACACGAGTGTGTGTCTGATCGATTCGTCCATTATTTGTAAGTTATGCATGGTTTTGTGGTGTCTAGTGGTGGTCGTCGAAGGCTAGCTGGCGACAAGAGCAGTTGCATGCACGCCTGGTTGTCAGTAAGTGTTGCATATGCTTAAAAGGCTCGTCCCATGAGTTCACATTTTACCACCACGCCAGTGTCTGACCGCCCTGGCCTAATGAAAGCCCTTCCATCGCTAGCGCGTGCTTCCCGCCTGAAATGGTCACCATCTCTCCAGAACATCAATGCCTCATTCACCGGACTTAACTGCTGGTGCAGTTGGTATGTCACTGACATGCGGGCTAGATGCCCATTGGGCCCACATGTTAGTAACCCAACACACCTGCAGTTAAGTCACTGAAGCAGCGCCCGCATTCATGCCCGACAAACCTACTCCGACGCCAGCCGTCCATCCTTCTGCCGCGGCTCATTGCCATTCGCCCTCTATATTAACTTGAGCCCCAGCTCCCAGCCATAGCCAAAGACCCACACTCATTCTCCTCCGGTCCCTTCCTTCTGTCGGCACCACTCCAACCATGGCCTCCTGACACTCCAAAGCTCTCTTGGATGTACTATCGCAGGAGCAGACAAAGGACATCGGCGGCTCCGCTCCGGGTGCGCTCAAAAGCTCTCTTCGATGTACTATCGCAGGAGCAGACGAAGGAGATCGCAAGCTTTCCCCCGGCCGCCCTCCGCTGCCACGACCACGAAGCCGACACGTGTGAGCGGGTGCAGCCGGCAGCGAGGAAGAGTAGTACACGGTAGGTCGCCACCGCTCTGGTCCTAGGAAGGCCACTGCTACTCCACTCAGTCGACTCCAAGCTTGGTGGGGTAAACGTCGGCGGCCGATTAGCCGCTTGACGGCGACGTGGAGGCGGAAATCTTTAGAACCTTGTGCTCCAGAGGAGGAGGTTATCGAGGCAGATGAGGAGGCAAAGGCAATGGCCGACTTTCTCGGGGTCATGGCCGAAGATGGGGGTCGGGCGCCAGCAATCGTTTAGATTAGGTTTACAGGAGGTTTTAGTACGCTTTTTGCGAAATATGTAATGAATTTTGTCCAGTTTGTACAAAAAGTTTTCGAAATGTAATGAATTTTATCGGATTAATTTGAAATTTGCTTTGTTTACACGAATTTTGTCTGGTTAGTTCATATAGTTGTCGAAAGGTATGCGGGCAGCATCGAATGGCATCCATCAGTGTCCTCGGACAGATGCTGGTGTAAATTTGTGGGCCAACACTGGACATGCCCTAACTATCATGCTATAATCGCTAACAGTGCTCCATTATTTGGCAGGCAATAGTTATCCCTCGATCAAAATCAGATCCGCCGTGTTTCGCACTGCTCCCACGTAAGAGTGTAAACTCTTGCTTAAATAAAAATGGAGCAAGTGGACGGCACTATAGCACGTCATATCACTCAAACTAGCCCGCCTAACGCGCGGGAAAGCACCGCCCTCATCATTCCGTTCTGGACTTCTATCGATCGATCGCACGAAAATGTTACACTTCGCAAGTTCAAAAGGAAAAGGCGGCACACTTACCACTCGTACGTGTCGCACCCCCAACAGTCCGGCTCGCACGCCGCTCACCAGAGGGGACACGCGTTGTCTTGCAATTTCACTGACATGTGGGACTGCAATTGAATAAACCGTCGATAGTCGAAATCTAATCACTCGGCGGGCGTCGGCTGAGAAAAGAGAGACGGGGGAGGGAGAAGAGATCGCCCACCCACCATGCACGGACTCCAAGAAATATATGGTGATAATGTGAGGTGCGCCATGTGGGAGTCTGGACCGCTTCCAAGCCCGCTTCTGCCCGCCCGGGCCCACCAGAACCCCCCCCCACACACACACACCTCCCCACGCGTGATCTCTTCTCAGACACCGGCTACCCGCATTCATAGCAAGTAGTACCAGTAAAATACTGGGCTATAAGCCCACTTATTTGGAGGAGAGGGAGAGGCATTGACAAAGTCAAGGAGTGGGCTTTGCAAGAACTACAAAAATATACACTTCCGTGATGATACGTGTTTGTCACAGTAGGTCTCGTTTTTTGTCATGCATGTACATCCATGAAGATTTTATGACAGAATCAAGATAGTCATACCTATGTTGTCGTAGAAGTGTTCCATGACATTACCAAAATTATCATCACGGAAGTGTCCACTTCCATGATGATAAATCGTGCGTCATAGAAGTGCGTTCGTCAAGGGTGGCCGACACGTGGCATCCACCTTAACGGGACGCCGTTAAGCTATCAGGTCCGTTTTGGATCCAATAACCCGTTAATAGCCTGGACCAATGGGGATTTTCCACGTGTAAAATTCTCATTGGCCACAGGAAACACGTGTTGGCTCACCGTTGGGACAGATGTCATCCACTCATTAGATAGGAGGCGCCTATGATACGTAGACACATGGCACGGCCCAACAGAGGCCCATTCCAGTGAAAAGGTCGGCATGTTTGACTTGGTCAAAAGGTAATGGGCCGACCCACGGAAAGCCTGTTAACGGCATGTTCGTATATAGCCCATTTACGGCCCGCTAACTCCTGGCCCGTTACAGCCTATCAGAGTTAAGCCCAGTACCTTCTTATGGGCCGTCCAATATGATTGTAGCCCATTGTAACTTCCGACCCATGTGTGGCCCATGATGTCTTTCGGCCCATATGAGGCCCTTTGTAACTCTTGGCCCATTAAAGGCCCGAGATGAAACTTGCCCATAATGAACAGTGTATCTCTTTATACCCATTAACGGACCATTAATCCGTCGGCCGTTTCCAGCCCGTGTTAGCTTTCGGCCATCTAAGGGCCCATTTATTCTTTGGCTCATTTCTAGAATTCGGTTAGTTATAGTCCGTTACTGGCATGTTCCATTTGTGGGCCAAATTCAGCCTGTGGTTACATTTGGCCCGTTTGTGGACCGTTAACCTGTTGGGCTATTTTCATAGCGTTATCAAATGTGGCCTATTAACGGCCTGTTACGGTCCACAAATAGTACGGCCTATGTTTTGCGAAATGATTATACGCCCCGTAGAAGGCCCATGGATCCTACGGCCCGTAGAAGACCCATGGATCCTACGGCCCGTAGAAGGCCCATGGATCATATGGCCCGTAGAAAGTCCATGGATCCTACAGCCTGTAGAAGGCCCATAGATCCTACGGCCCATAGAAGGACCACGGATCCTATGGCCCGCAGGAGGCCCATGTTTACAACTGTCTATGTGTTGCCATGATTTTTTGTGGCCTAGTTACCAAAAATAGGTTATTGTGGCCACTAGAAAAACGCGGAAAAAGAACTGCAGTGAGTACAAGCAAAGAACTAAACAAGCATCTTCCTTATTACTTGGTAGACCATAGCAATTTCATAAAAAAATGTACACCATAGTAGAACTCTTGTTCATAAGGATAAACATATTACTTTGCTTCCTATGACTCCAGATTCCCTTTTTAAAGATGATATTAATAGAGCTAATAAAGCAAAACAAGAGAAAAATAAGAGTAAAATTAGATTGTGGCAAAAGAATTTGAGAAACAAACGAAGCCTAATAACAAACCATCTAGTGTTGCTTCTGAAATTAAATTGAAAAGTTCATGTTTAGGTAGCGACCAGACCTCAAACAGCCTGATCTCTGTGCATCAGTGTCATCCCTGGATCGGTAATGCTGACACGCACAATACTTTAAGGATTTATAAAAGAGTAGCAATCACACACTTATTACAGCGAATGTCTCAAAAGAGAACTTATTACAGTAAATATGGCTTAAGGCCATCTAATAACGATAACAGCGGAAGGCTTGTAAGATAAGCGAGTCCATCAACTCCAACAACATCACTGAGTATAAGACCACGACCTAAGGCACCTTACTCGTCGTCTGAAAAGTCTGCAACATGGACGTTGAAGCCCAAAAATGGGTCAGCACATGGAATATGCTGGCAATGTAACACATAGGGAGTAATGAACAGGATAATGCTATCACTACATGCATATATGGCTGTTGGAAAGCTCTATGGTTACAGTTTTGCATAAAGCCAATTTTTCCCTACAACAAAGGAATAAGTTTTATTTTAACTATCATGGTGGTTGTTAAACATTGAGAAGGTTCCTCCAACTCAATCCCAATTAAGCATCATCATTAACCCAACATAATTAAATTAAGTAACATGGTGAGATTCACATGATAATCCAAGTACTAGATACTCAAAACGTCCATAACCGAGGACACGGCTAACCATGATTAGTTTATACACTCTGTAGAGGTTTGCGCACTTTTCCCCGCAAGACTCGATCTCCTCCGCTTGATTTCTCGCACTACATGGTGTTTGAGAAACGGATGACCGAGACACAGTCTTTCAGAAGCATTAACTCTCTACTCCGGGTAGACAGTACCAACCCAACCTACATCCCCTACATCTTCTAGTCTACCTCTTCAAGAGCTCACGCAACATACTCAACTATGCTAGAGCCCATAGTAGCTTGCGGCTGCATACGGAAGTTTCTAGCATGAATAATCTCATGATCCCTTTGAGCCTGGGTGGCGGTCCATAGAAGAATCACATGGTACCCCGGGATTTCCAAAAATACAGGCAACACTGGGTTCCCCAGGTGCCTCAATCCATCCAGATGTGAATTAAGTTGCCACCTTAAGTAAACCATTAATTTTAACAATCTCACATCTGTCATGGCTACACTCACCCGGGATTTTAGAAGTAACTCCCAAAGGTTTGATAATAAAACAGGTAATAGGTTCTACCTCATCAACTACTTCCCAAAACCCACATATTAATCAGATCCTAATCATGCAATTGTTTGAGGATTGATCTAATGCAATAAAACTGGGTAGTAAAGAGGTATGATCAAAGTGTTACTTGCCTTGCTGATGATCCGTGAAACCTAGAGATTCGAAGTAGCAAGCGGCGCACTCCGGGTACTCTATCGCAAACAAACAAGCATACAATAAGCACTCATCTAATGCATAGGTAAAACTCATATAAGAGATCTAACCAAAAAGTTTCACTTAAGAACTCCGGTTTGCAAAAAGAATCAAATCAAACGAAGCAACGAAAGTCAAACGGCGAAAGAAACAAGATTCGTTTACTAATCTGGACCTAAGTCAAATTTTACAGTAGCAAAAACTTGTTTGAGTTGGCTTAACGGAGAGAGGATTTCGAGTCGAAACTCTAGGCGCTTGAATCGCATGATTCCGATAAATGAACGGAAAGTTACACTAGAACGAAAATCGGATCAGAAATCGCGATCAGAAATAATCACGGAAAATCCGAGAAAAAAGAAAAATGGACGAACAGGCTAACGAACGAACGTTTGCTGTCTGCGGCTAAACGATGAAAACCGTTTGTTAAAACGAGCGTACGGACGAACGTCTGCTAAATAAACTAAACCGGAAGAAAAAATAAAAACTGATCTAAATAAAAAAACAATCGCGGTTTTATATATAAAAAACCAGGTGGTTTTTGGAAGAAAACCACCAGAGGCGCAGGTCTACCTCCTGCGAGGGCGGCGGGGTCCGGCGGGTGGCGGCGATCGGCTGCAGCAGCGGACGGTGGCGGCGGCGGCGGCGGTGGCGGCGGCGACGATGGCAGCAGCGAGCGGCGCGGGCAGCGGCGGCGGCGGCTTCGGGTTAGTGTTTGGGGCGCGGTGGCTGGGGTGGGCTCGGGGCGCACTATTTAAAGGGGCCGGCCAGGCGGAGTCCTGGCAGAATACGGCCCGAGGTCGGTTCACGTTTTTTTTAAATAATTTCACGCAGAAAAACAATGAAAAGAAATACTAAACGGACTCCAAAAATCCCGAAACAAAATTTCCCCATCCTCTAAAATCAAGCCGGACAAGATGAACATTTATCTGGGGCTAAATGCAATTTTGAAAAATGCGCATTTTTCCTAATTCAAATAAAATAGCGATAAAACTCTGAAATAAAATATTATTTGATTTTATTATTAAACCCTCAATATTTCTTTATTTTGGGAAAGTCATTTTATTCCCTCTCTTGTATTTTTATAATGGAAATAATTGGAGATAAAATAATTAATATCAAATGATCCTATTTTCAAAATTTGAGAAAACTCAAATGTGAAAATAAGGAAATCCCCAACTCTCTCCGTGGGTCCTTGAGTTGCGTAGAATTTCAAGGATCGAGCGAAAATGCAATAAATAAAATGATATGCAATTATGATCTATGTATAACAATCCAAATTGAAAATTTGGGATGTTACAAACCTACCCCCCTTAAGATGAATCTCGCCCTCGAGATTCGGGTTGGCTAGAAAATATGTGAGGGTGGTCCTTCAGTAGATCTTCCTCTCGCTCCCAGGTGGCTTCATCTTCAGTATGGTGGCTCCACTGAACTTTGCAAAACTTGATAACCTTGCTGCAGGTGACTCGGCTGGCATATTCGAGAATCTTGACTGGTTTCTCCTCATAAGTCAAATCACTATCCAACTGGATCACTTCCAGTGGCACTGTATCTCTCAGCGGAATATCAGCCATCTCTATGTGGCACTTCTTCAACTGGGAAACGTGGAACACATCATGAACTCCTGACAATCCTTCAGGAAATACCAACTTGTAAGCAACTTCTCCCATACGTTCCAAAACTTTGTATGGTCCTACAAAACGTGGCGCTAACTTTCCCTTAACTCCAAAGCGCTTAACTCCTCGAAGTGGAGATACACGAAGATAAACTCTATCTCCGACTTCATAAATACTCCTTGCGTTTAGAATCTGCATAGCTCTTCTGCCTGGACTGGGCTACCTTGAGCCTATCCCGAATCAGCTTCACCTTCTGTTCAGACTCCTTAATCAAATCTGGTCCAAACAACTGACGGTCTCCAACTTCATCCCATAACGACGGTGTCCTGCACCTCCTTCCGTACAGAGCTTCGAAAGGGGCCATCTTCAAACTGGATTGATAACTGTTGTTGTAAGAGAACTCCGCATATGGCAAATTCTCGTCCCAACTAGATCCATAATCTAGCGCACAAGCTCTTAGCATGTCCTCCAGAATCTGATTGACTCTCTCAGTCTGTCCATCTGTCTGCGGATGAAAGGCTGTACTGAACTCAAGCCTTGTACCCAAAGTTTCATGTAACTGATTCCAGAACTTTGAGGTAAACTGTGTTCCTCTATCTGATACTATGCTCCTCGGAACTCCATGCAGACATACGATCCTGGTCATGTATATGTTTGCCAACTTAGCACTGGTGTAAGTGGTCTTCACTGGGATGAAATGAACTACCTTCGTCAAACGATCGACTACAACCCATAGCGAGGCATAGCCTGAATGAGTCCTGGGCAATCCCATGATAAAATCCATGCCTAGCTTATCCTACTTCCATTCGGGTATTGGCAATGGTTGTAGCAATCCTGCTGGCTTCTGATGCTTTGCCTTCACTCTCTAACATACATCACTTACTGCTACATACTCCGCAATATCCTTATTCATTCCGGTCCACCAGAAAGTGTCCTTCAAATCCAAATACATCTTGGTATTTCCTGGGTGAATCGAATACGGTGAATCATGGGCCTCCTACAGAATCAACTTCATGATCTCCAGGTCATTAGGCACATAAACGCGGTCCTCAAACCATAAGGTATCGTGCTCATCCTCACGAAAACCTTTAGCTTTTCCTTTGCTCATCTTCTCCTTTATCTCAGCAATCTCCTTGTCTGCCTTCTGAGCCTCTCTGATCTTATCCATCAAAGTAGACTGAATCTCCAATGCTGCTACATAGCCTCTCGGAACTATCTCCAAACATAGCTCGTGAAGATCCTCGGCTAATTCCTTCGATAGCTATCTGGTCATGAGTGTGTTAACATGGCTCTTGCGGCTCAACGCATCGGCTACTACATTAGCCTTTCCGAGGTGATAATGCAATCTCATATCATAATCCTTGATGAGCTCCAACCATCACCTTTGCCTGAGATTTAACTCCTTATGCGTGAAAATGTACTTCAAACTCTTGTGATTCCGATGAGAAAATGCCTCCATGTCTTTAAAGCATGCACTACGGCTGCTAATTCCAAATCATGTGTGGCATAATTCAATTCATGGGGCTTAAGCTGTCGTGAGGCATACGAAACAACTCTTCCCTCCTACATAAGCACTGCTCCAAGTCCCTGACGAGAAGTGTAGCAATATACTTCATAATCCTTGCGCTGATCTGGCAGAATCAACACTGGTGATGTAACCAAACGTTTCTTCAACTCCTGGAAACTGGCCTCACATTCTTCAGTCCATTTGAACTTGGTGTCCTTCTTCAACAACTCTGTCATGGGCTTCGCTATCTTCGAGAAATTCTCAATGAACCTCCGGTAGTGTCCTGCGAGTCCAAGAAAACTCCGGATCTCTCCAACTGACGTGGGTGCTTCCCATTTGGTCACAGTGACAACTTTGGTGGGGTCTACTGCTATTTCAACTCCGGATATAACATGTCCGAGGAATCCAACTTCCTTCAACCAAAACTCACATTTGCTGAACTTGGCGTATAACTGGTGTTCTCTGAGCTTTCCAAGTACCAAACGCAAATGCTCCTTATGCTCCTCTTCATTCTTTGAGTAGACTAAAATGTCATCAAGGAACACCATGAGGAACTTATCCAGAAACTCCATAAACACCTTGCTCATCATGTTCATGAAATAGTCAGGTGCGTTAGTCAGACCAAACGACATAACGGTATACTCATACAGCCTGTACCTGGTGGTAAAAGCCATCTTAGGTATATCCTCCTCTCGAATCTTCAACTGATGGTATCCTAATCGCAGATCGATCTTGGAAAATACCTTAGCTCCTTGCAACTGGTCAAACAAGTCATTGATCATCGGCAGCGGGTACTTGTTCTTGATTGTCACTTCATTCAATCCTTGATAATCAACAACCATCCTCAATGATTCGTCCTTCTTTTCCACTAGAAGCACTGGTGATCCCTATGGTGAAGAACTTGGGCGAATATAGTCTTTATCCAGTAGCTCCTTTATCTGCTTCTTAATTTCCTCCAAATCTTTTGCGGGCATCCTGTACGGTCTCTTTGATATTGGTCATGTGCCTGGCAAAAGCTCAATTAAAAACTCAATGTCTCTGTCTGGTGGCATGCCTGGCAACTCTTATGGAAATATGTCAGGAAAATCCTTCACCATCGGTACTTCCTCCTGTACAACTCCTGATAAGGAATTTACTTGAATCCTCTTCGGCACCTGCCGAGATACATACTTGATCCTTCTTCTTTCTGGCGTGGAAAGCAAAATCGACTTACTGGTGCATTCAATGTTCCCTCCATACTTAGATAACCAATCCATGCCTAATATCACATCCAGTCCTTGCGATTCCAATACTATTAGGTCTGAGGGAAACACATAGTTGCCAATCCTTAATGGTAACCGTTCACACCATAGACTAGCCATATACTCTGCTCCTGGCGAGGTTACTGACATGGGTGACCTAAGGGCTTGAGTTGGCAGTTTATACTTGTCCACAAATCCCCTTGATATGTATGAATGCGATGCACAAGTATCAAAAAGAACGAGTGCAGTAAATGACTTAACCAAAAACTTACCTATTACTGCATCTGGCTGGGCTTCAACCTCCTCCACGCTAACCTGGTTCACCTGTCCTTTGTTGAAAGGGTTAGGCTTCTTCCCAGAGCTTCCATTGCCATTTCCATTCTTCGCTTCAGGACATTCAGTGGCATAATGTCCAGTCTTCTGGCACTTGTAGCAGGTAATGTGGCTCAGATCCCTCTTGGCTAGTGTTGATGGGTTGGTACGGTTCTGGCCGTTGCTTCGTCCATTCCCATTACCATTCTTGGGGACACTATGGTTGTGCGAACTCCCTCCTCCATGGGTATGCTGAAAATGTCCTCCTAAGTTTGGGGTAAAACGAGGCTTCTGCTGAGCTCTAGAATTGTACTTCCCTTGTCCATACTTCCTCTTGCGGTTGTCAATCTACTGCTGCTTCCCTTCAATCATGAGAGCTCTATCTACCAACTCCTGGTAGTTGTTAAGATTGCTACCATCAACTGCATGCTCAGCTCATCATTCAGTCCTTTCAGAAACTTCTCCTGCTTAGCTGCATCCGTAGTAACGTCATCTGGGGCATAATGTGATAGCTTACTAAAGTCATCCACATACTAGCCAACAGTACGTCCTCCTTGGCGCAAGTTGTGAAACTCACGCTTCTTCATGGCCATAGCTCCTGCTGAAACATGGGCAGTATGGAAAGGCTGCTGAAACTGATCCCATGTGACAGTGTTGATGGGATAAGTAGTTGTGAAATTCTCCCACCATGATGCTGCGGGTCCATCAAGATGATGTGCGGCAAAACACACCTTCTCCGCATCTATGCATCCTGCAGTGGTCAACTCCCTTCCCATCTTGCATAGCCAATCATCTGCAACTATCGGCTTGGGGCTACTGGAGAACACCGGCGGATTCAGCCTCAAGAAACAGGCTAAGTGATCAACAGGTGGTGGTGGTGGGTTGTTGTTGTTGTTGTTCCCATGATTCTAATTCTGGACTAACATCTGCATCAATGCATTCTGCTGCTGGATCAACTGGGTGAGCTCCGGTGGGAAAGCAAATCCATTGTCATGTCTCGGAGGCATCTGAGGGTTTAGAAAAGATGAGAATATAGAATAGAAATAGATCTAGAGAGAAAACACTACCCATATGCACACGAGACAAATGCAAACAATATCACTTCAATCAATTCAAGCAAGGGCATACAACAGTCTAAATATCGTTACAAAAGTGCTCGGACTATACTATATACATGGGGGGTATACTACTACTGTTATGGTGGTCGACTAGAAAAATTGATCAGTTGAAGACTCCATGATATCTGCTCCAGCTTCATCAACAAAGTCATCATCGCTATCGCCTGGGTCTCAGTTGGTGTCGTCGATGATGATGTAGTTCTCCGGGCAAGTGCAATCATCGTCTTCTCCTCTAGTCGCGGGGAATCCCATAAATACTTTAAGTTTCTTCTTCAGATCATCATTCTTCTCCACGAGTGTCGTCATTTCCTCCTCATAATCATCACGTGTAGACTTGAGTTCTTCCTCCAGCTCCGTGATCTTGCTCATAGCCTTCTTCAGATCTATCAGGCCTGTGCACATCTGGTTCTCCTAGCGACGAATGTGCTGGTTTAACTCCTGGATGAAAGCCGCAATTGATCTATCCTTCCTGGTGTTGATCATCTCCCATTGCTCATTTCGGCGCCCAAAAATTTGGTAAATAGTATCCTTGAGACCCTTGTGGTAAACTTCTCCAATGCGTCCCATGGTGATGTGGGCTACCATGCTCTTTCCTAGACTCTACGTTGGTGCATCAAAGGAAAACTCTATGGGCTCAGTGACGGGCATGAACGTCCTTCCTAGAACTTGAACTTGAATCAGCCAATGCTCCTCTTCTGGTAAAGTGGAGATATAGGTCCCGGTGAAGCTTGGTACTCCGATGTTCAGGTACCTAGTGACTTCCTTCAAGTGGCGTCCAAAGGGTGTATCTTCATCCGGTTGCTTGAACTTGTTCCTTGCATCCGCCATCCTAAAAGAGTAGAAAAGATGAGGAGTCAGAAATGAGAAGAGAGAGTAGTGATGTAGGGCTTTAGCTTAGTGGTCGTGTCCTACAGTCAGCGTGTGCTCTGATACCATCTTGTAGCGACCAGACCTCAAACAGTCTGATCTCTGTGCATCAATGTCATCCCTGGATCGGTAATGCTGACACGCACAGTACTTTAAGGATTTATAACAGAGTAGCAATCACACACTTATTACATCGAATGTCTCAAAAGAGAACTTATTACAATAAATATGTCTTAAGGCCATCTAATAACGATAACAACAGAAGGCTTGGAAGATAAGCGAGTCCATCAACTCCAACGGCATCACTGAGTATAAGACCACGACCTAAGGCACCTTACTCGTCGTTTGAAAAGTCTGCAACATGAACGTTGCAGCCTAAAAACGTATCAGCACATGGAAGATGCTGACAATGTAACACATAGAGAGTAATGAACATAATAATGTTATCACTACATGCATATATGGCTAGTGGAAAGCTCTATGGTTACAGTTTTTCATAAAGCCAATTTTCCCTACAACAAAGGAATAAATTTTATTTTAACTATCATGGTGGTTGTTAAACATTGAGAAGGTTCCTCCAACTCAATCCCAATTAAGCATCATCATTAACCCAACATAATTAAATTAAGTAACATGGAGAGATTCACATGATAATCCAAGTACTAGATACTCAAAACGTCCATAACCGAGGACACGGCTAACCATGATTAGTTTATACACTCTGCAGAGGTTTGTGCACTTTTCTCCGCAAGACTCGATCTCCTCCGCTTGATTTCTCGCACTATATGGTGTTTGAGAAACGGATGACCGAGACACAGTCTTTCAAAAGCATTAACTCTCTAGTCCAGGTAGACAGTACCAACCTACACCCCCTACATCTGCTAGTCTACCTCTTCAAGAGCTCACGCAACATACTCAACTATGCTAGAGCCCGTAGTAGCTTGCGGCTGCACACGGAAGTTTCTAGCATGAATAATCTCATGATCCCTTTGAGCCTGGGTGGCGGTCCATAGGAGAATCACACGGTACCCCGGGATTTCCAAAAATATAGGCAACACTGGGTTCCCCAGGTGCCTCAATCCACCCAGATGTGAATTTAAGTTGCCACCTTAAGTAAACCATTAATTTTAACAATCTCACATCTGTCATGGCTACACTCACCCAATCCACGTCTACTAGCATAGCATGGCAATATAAGAAAACGTAGAAGTAACTCCCAAAGGTTTGATAATAAAACAGGTAATAGGTTCTACCTCATCAACTACTTCCCAAAATCCAGATATTAATCAGATCCTAATCATGCAATTGTTTGAGGATTGATCTAATGCAATAAAATTGGGTAGTAAAGAGGTATGATCAAAGTGTTACCTGCATTGCTGATGATCCGTGAAACCTAGAGATTCGAAGTAGCAAGCGGCGCACTCCGGGTACTCTATCGCAAACAAACAAGCGTACAATAAGCACTCCTCTAATGCATAGGTAAAACTCATATAAGAGATCTAACCAGAAATTTCAACTTAAGAACTCCGGTTTGCAAAAAGAATCAAATCAAATGAATAAAACGAAAGTCAAACGGCGAAAGAAACAAGCTTCGTTTACTAATCTGGACCTAAGTCAAATTTTACAGTAGCAAAAACTTGTTTGAGTTGGCTTAACGGAAAGAGGGTTTCGAGACGAAACTCTAGGCGCTTGAATCGCCTGATTCCGATAAACGAGCGGAAAGTTATACTAGAACGAAAATCGGATCAGAAATCGCGATCAGAAATAATCGCGGAAAATCCGAGAAAAAGAAAAACGGACGAACAGGCTAACGAACAGATGTTCGCTGTCTGCGGCTAAACGAGGAACGTCCACTAAATAAACTAAACTGGAAGAAAAAAAACCATCTAAATAAAAAAACCACGGTTTTATATATAAAAAACCGGGCGGTTTTCGGAAGAAAACCGCCGGCAGCGCGGGGCTACCTCCGGCGAGGGCGGCGGGGTCCGGCGGGTGGCGGCGGTCGGCGGTGGCGGCGGGCGGCGGCGACGGCAGCAGCGGGAGGCGCGGGCGGCGGCGGCGCGCGGCGCGGGCTGCGGCGGCGGCGGCTTAGGGTTAGGGTTTGGGGCGCGGTGGCTGGGGTGGGCACGGGGTGCACTATTTGAAGGGGCCATCCATGCGGAGTCCTGGCCGAATACGGCCCGAGGTCGGTTCGCATTTTTTATAAATAATTTCGCACAGAAAAACAATTTAAACAAATACTAAACGGACTCCCAAAATCCCAAAATAAATTTTCCCTGTCCTCTAAAATCGAGCCGGACAAGATGAACATTTATTTGGGGCCTAAATGCAATTTTGAAAAACGTGCATTTATTCCTAATTCAAATAAAATAGCAATAAAACTCCGAAATAAAATATTATTTGATTTTATTATTAAACCCTCAATATTTCTTTATTTCGGGGAAGTCATTTTATTCGCTCTCTCGTATTTTTATAATAGAAATAATTGGAGATAAAATAACTAAAATCAAATGATCCTATTTTTAAATTTTGAGAAAACTCAAATGTGAAAATAACGAAATCCCCAACTCTCTCCGTGGGTCCTTGAGTTGCGTAGAATTTCTAGGATCGAGCCAAAATGCAATAAAAATGATATGCAATGATGATCTATGTATAACATTCCAAATTGAAAATTTGGGATGTTACAGTTTACTTGCCACCAAATCTAATATTGATGATTTAGATTTCAGCAAATCTGTTTCGTATGCTTTTGTGTGCAAAGAGGCATTATTTTCTTTCGAGGATGTACCTTCCTCTTTGCCTCCTACTGTCACTAACATTTTGCAGGAGTTCCCTGACGTCTTTCCACAAGATGTGCCACCGGGATCACCACCCATTCGAGGGATTGAGCATCAGATTGACTTAATTCCCGGTGCTTCGCTGCCAAACCGTGCACCATACCATTCCAATCCAGAGGAGACGAAGGAGATTATGTGTCTAGTATAGGAGCTGCTCCACAAAGGTTATATACGCGAATCTCTTAGTCCTTATGTTGTTCCTATTATACTAGTGCCAAAAAAGGATGGTACGTCGCGTATGTGTGTTGATTGTAGAGGCATTAATAATATGACTATTCGTTATCATCATCCTATTCCTAGGCTAAATGACATGTTTGATGAATTGAGTTGTTCAACAATATTCTCCAAAGTTGATTTGCATATTGGATACAATCAAATTCGTATGAAATTGGGAGATGAATGGAAAATAGCATTTAAAACTAAGTTTGGATTATATGAGTGGTTAGTCATGCCTTTTGGGTTAACTAATGCACCTAGTACTTTCATGAGATTAATGAACAAGGTTTTACGTGCTTTCATTGGACGATTTGTGGTAGTTTATTTTGATGATATACTGATTTATACAGATCTTTGGAGGAACATTTGGAACATTACGTGTTGTTTTTATTGCTCTATGTGATTCCCATTTGTTTGGTAACCTTGGGAAGTGCACCTTTTGCACCAACCAAGTATCTTTTCTGGGCTATGTCGTTACTCCACAGGGAATTGAAGTTGATACAGCCAAGATTGAAGCTATTGAGAGTTGGCCGCAGCCCAAAACAGTCACACAAGTGAGGAGTTTTCTTGGCCTCGCTGGATTGTATATGCGTTTTATGGGAGATTTCAGCACCATTACTGCACCTCACAATGACCTTACAAAGAAGGATGTGCCTTTTGTTTGGGGTACCGCACAGGAAGAAGCCTTCACGGAATTGAAAGATAAGTTGACACATGCTCCTTAACTCCAACTTCCTGATTTTAATAAGACTTCTGAGCTTGAATGTGATGCTAGTGGAATTGGATCAGAGGTGTGTTATTACAAGATGGCAAACCTGTTGCATACTTTTCTAAAAAATTGAGTGGGCCTAGTCTGAATTATTCTACTGATGATAAAGATTTATATGCTCTTGTTTGGACTTTATAAACATGGCAACATTATTTATGGCCCAAAGAATTTGTTATACATTCTAATTATGAAGCTTTGAAACATATTAGAAGTCAAGCTAAACTGAATCGTAGACATGCTAAATGGGTTGAATTCATTGAGACTTTCCCTTATGTCATTAAACACAAGAAGGGTAAAGAAAATGTTATTGTTGATGCATTGTCTCATCGCTATACTATGCTTTCACAACTTGACTTCAAAATATTTGGTTTGGAGACCATCAAAGATCAATATGTGCATGATGCTGATTTTAAAGATGTAATGCAGAATTGTAAAGAAGGAAGAATGTGGAACAAGTTCGTCGTTAATGATGGATTTGTGTTCTGTGCTAACAAGCTATGCATTCCAGCTAGCTCTGTTCGTCTTTTGTTGTTGCAGGAGGCACATGGTGGAGGATTATTGGGACACTTTGGCGTGAAGAAGACGGAGGATGTACTTGCTACACATTGGACAAAGATGATATGGGATGTCTAGCGTTTTATTGCTCGCTGCACTACATGTCAAAAAGTTAAGTCATGACTCAATCATCATGGTTTATATATGCCATTGCCTGCGCCTAGTTGTGACAGCCTGGTTTTTTCCCTCTTTTGTTTGCCTGGTTTTCAGTTGAGTTGGTTTTGAATTTGAAGTTTTGAATCATTTCATCTGGACTTAACCACTTGGGTACTCCTTGATTTTCACCCAAGTGCTCCATCTCCACCTCAAAACCATCACTTCACCTCTGGTTCAACCCAAAATATTGCTTGGAATATTTTTCTTAAATGGAAAATATTCATTTTGCCCTCCAAAACCCTAGTTAGCCCTTTGTGCTCCAAAGCAACCCTAATTTTTCTTGCCCCAAAAATCCTGAGAAAAATCCCAATTATTCTTTGGACCCTGGTGCACCTTTCTGAGCAAAAATATTTCACCACTCTTTGGAATATTTTGGCTACAGAAAATAAAATCATTTCTAGACAGAAATGGTAGTTTCTACAACAACTACCATTTTACTAGCTCCATTGTAGTTGGTTTTTCCTGTGCCTATTTACCTTAGTAAGTGTAAGTAAAACCATAAAGGCCCTTGACTCCCAGTGGTTTGACCAGAGTAACTCTCCAAAGTTACTGTCCAGAAACTTGCCAGCCGTACAAATCTACTTCTACTGCACCTGGATCCAAGCCAAACCATGATAACACTTAAATCTACTAAGGACTACACGCCAGACATCTTGGTTAGCACTTAGGGTGGCCTGATGTCACGGTTCACGCGGTAACCGCGTTCGTCCAGGCGTGCTGGCATGCAAAACACGCGCTCTGCGTGCCTCCCATCACTCTGTTGAGCGTGCGCTCGCTGCCCAGCCGGCCAAAGCATGCCAAGCCTCGCCACCATCCTCGTCTCCACCTCCTTAACTCCCCTCTGGCGCTCGTCGACGTCGAAGCTCACCGCAGCAAGCACGGGCACGGTCCGGCCAACGGCACAGTGCGCGGCGCACTATGCTCGTCGCTTTCCCCCTCGCTCTTGTGCTCGTCCGTGCCCGCACACAGTTCCTGCGTGACCTCCGTCATCTTCCCCCCTCTCTCTAGCACCGTTCGTCATCGGGCGCCGTGGATAGGTGTCCTCCTGCGGAGCCCAAGCCCTCCTCGCTGCCTGCCTCTAAAAGACGCCACCCCCAGCCTCTTGGAGCACCCGCAGCCACTCCCACACCAGCCACGAGCCAGTAGAAGCCACAGCCCGGCCGGGCAGGCCGCGGGCTGCCGTCCTGAAGCCGAGCTCGCCGGTGATCCCCTCCGGATCGTCCCCGCACCTTCGACCCCTCCCAGGCGAGGGCGACCCTGCCAGGGCCTCCGCCACTCTTCGATGAGGCCATTCCACCCTGCTGGAGCCCCTGGAGCCGCCCCGAGCCATCGTCGTCTTCATCTCCGGCGACCTTCGCCCTCTGCCTCCGCTGGAGAGGATGATTCCGACACCGTCCGGTCACCCCTAGCTATGCTACGGGTATGGGAAGGTGCGCAACCTCCTTCTCCTTCGATCCCCCCTCTTGCATGCCCCCAAGAAGCCTCGTCACCGGCATGTGCTCCGGCGAAGCGCCGCCTCCCTCTATTTCCCTCTCCCCTCCTTCTGGCCTGACTAGCAGGGCCCGCTAGTCAGCCACTCATTACGCGCGCGAAGCGGTATGAGTGGTGGTGCCCTGGGTGTTTACTCCTTAGATGTCACCCCCAGTTTGATTACTTTTATTTCAAATTCATTTAAATCCAGGAAACTTCAAATGGCCATATCATTTTATCTATAAGTCTAAATGCATTGATCTTTTTGCATTGTGTTCTTTGTCCAAAAAATCTAACATCACCCAAAAGATGGGATTTTTCCTTGCTGTCTAGATTTTCTGGTAAATTTCAGAAGGTTTCTTGATGTTTTCTTTTTGTGGTTTTGATTATTTTCAAAAGAGCAAGCTTGTCTTAAGGATCACCAGGAGCTTTGTGAACCTCATCAGCACTAAGGCAAGACACAACAACATTTTCATAGTGCCACTTCAATATTTGTGATTTTCCTACTTGAACTTATGATTATTCATGCATTTAAATTATTTATATAATAATAATATTATGTTAGATGCTTGTCATGTTAAAATGCTTGATTTACAGAAAGTTTGAAGTAAAACTTGTTGAATAGCTAAGAAGAACTTAGTTATGAGTAATGAATAAATGATATGGTCATGGAGTTTAATAATTAGTTTAATTATTATTCTTGCATGATGAAAAATGATGAGATTTCTAGAAATGATTCTGGTTTAAGTGAGAGCTGATCTTAACCAGAGAAGTATCTTGAGTTGATGATGGCTCCGTGGGAGCGTAGTTGATTTAGTGATTTTCATGGGTATGTGATGCATGTGATAGTGATGCATAGCATGGCTTTGTGACACCGGTTATTTTCACTTTAAGTTGAACCTGATAAGTAACTCAACTTGAATATGTTGTTGACCGGGTCATGGTGCCGCTGAAACGAGTCTTTCCCAGTGCAACCACATTTGCCAGTATGGGACGGCCTTAATGTGTTTCATTGTCGTGCCTCTGGTCGGTGCCTCCATTTAGGGAAGGTTATGGGCATGCTGTACCCTGGCCCGGTAGGTAGGCATAACCTTGTGAGCCCGTTGTTAAGTTAAGTTTTGGTACCGGGTCCCAGAGTGGATCGTGGCCACGATGGTGGTCGAGGTGTCTGGAGGTAGACACGGGGCCACCCAGGACTAGGCCGATGGGGACTGAGTCGGAGTGGCCGAGAGAGTGTCATGACAATGAAATGGTTTCGTCGGAATGCCGTTGGTCCACCCGAATGGGAGTGCGAGGCCATGGGTTCCGTAGTGTGGGTACAGTGTACTAATCTCTGCAAAGTGTATTAATCTATCGATAGCCGAGTCCACGGTTACGGACACACTCGAAAGTAGGGTACACCATGGGTCAACACTTAATAAATTTGCACACTAAGTGTGTACTGATGATGGCAGCAAGGCCATCATGTTGAGTTGGACCATGTAATGGTCGGGTTGTGATAGCCGTAAGTATCACGGGCCATGTGTTAGTCGGGTTGTGATAGTCGTAAGTATCACGGGCCATGTGTTGGTTAGGTATCACGGGCCACGTGTTGGTCGGGTTGTGATCGCCGTAAGGATCACGGGCCATGTATTGGTCGGGTTGTGATCGTCGTAAGGATCACGAGTTTGTTTTTGAGATCATCATGTTTGTGGTCTCGAAATGATCACGTTCAGTAAGCCAGTCCATGGGACGAGTACCAGTTGAGCATATTCACAGCATGTTGGATATATTGTTGCATTGTTGTTAAATGGTTAAATATCATGATATTGTTTATCATTATGTTTATGCTTGTTGTGAGCTTGCAAGTACATTCAATGTACTGACCTGGCGTGTCATGCCAGATTTTAGGAAAGTCTCATTGGAAAGGAGTGTTGTCCGAGTCTAGATCGTGTCCACATCGGTGTCCCTGTGTTATGGAGTTCCGCTACAACGTTGTTCCGCTGCTGCGTAGTTGTCATGATCGAGGCCCCCTTTATGTTCACTAAATAATGTACATATTGTTCAGCCGCACCGTGTGTGCCGCTTGGCCTCGCTAACTATTGTAATATAAACTATGCTCCGCTAGCATGAATAAAGCGGTTATTTTTCTGTACCAAGTTGTTGTGTGTTGCCAGAAGACAAGGTCTCTGGGCTGGCAATGCAAGGTAAATCGGCCGCTCTGAGCCGGGGTGCCACAATGCTTGGTATCAGAGCCGCGCTGACTGTAGGCCACGCTAGACTAAGCCAAGTTAATTGGATGTTAGATACGAGTTGTAGCTGAGTGTCGGTAGCAATTGTAGCTGGATGTTGCATTGCATGCACTAATTTTATTTTTATGCTAACTTGTTAATGGTTGTGAGTGTAGGTGGCTCCGGTGTTGTATCCGTGCCAGTTGCAGCTGATGCCGTACACGTCGCCGCATCTCCTTCGTAATGTGTGGCATCGGCTGTACCCTCACGGTGACGATCCAGTCTATCGTGTGTACCGGGAGCGCCTTGCTGACTCAGTGTATGAGTATCACGCCATAGTTACTCTGCGCACCAGTTCCAATTCGAGCTCTTACACTCGTACCTCTCGAAGCAGCTACGCTTCTACCGCTTCTCAGGCTATCCAGTTTGTTGCACTCGAGGTACTTGTTGAGCCCCACTACAACAAGGTCCAGATGCAGAACCACCTAGGTTTCCATTACTATCCTTCTCTCCACGATAATTGTCGTGTCCGTTTCCCTGTCATTGATCCGGAGTCTGATAGTGTAGCTAGCCACCTTTCTTACTATATCACTGCTAGCTATCTTTTGATCTACGAGCTGGCTCGTGAGCTAAGTCGTGCATGTACTGCTTTAGCCTCTGCTTTAGTCTCTGCTCACTCAGCCACTACTCCACCATCTGTAGGATTTACTCCCTATATTCTTGCAAGTTCTAGATCCCCTGTTTCCCAGGTTATTCCTCCGAGTAGCTCGGGCACCGCGACTGTGAGTCCACTTAGTGCTCCTGTTGAGTGGGTTTCACTCCTCGCCACTCATGTAGCCCCGATGATTCACCCTCCACCTTCCCCAGAGGGAGAGCCCTCGAGGCAGCATCGTCGTGTCACTTTTAACCCAGAGGTCTCAGTTAACCCCATCAGTTCAGGATCCGAGTCTGCTTCAGGAGAGGACCCCGCAGCACCGGCAGAGCAGTAGAGCTTCTGAGTATTCGCAGTCGTCAGGATGGAGTATGGATGTAGTCGTACGAGTCATGATGTTTCGTTTCATGTATGAGGGTAGTTGGACCTGGCATGTTGTTATCTTTCATG
Source organism: Triticum aestivum (assembly GCF_018294505.1). NCBI lineage: Eukaryota > Viridiplantae > Streptophyta > Magnoliopsida > Poales > Poaceae > Triticum > Triticum aestivum. The sequence goes on from NC_057795.1 coordinate 226,982,758, forward strand.
TATGATTCTATGTATAATTATGTTGGACTTTATTTTATTCGCCGTATTTTCTTCGCCATTTTGGTTTTACTTGGATTCTTGTTGCTGGCTTCTCCCCAGTTCATGTCGAATGCTTCTCATCTCGGTTGCGTTGACTTGGGAAAAATCATATTAGGATGACGCGGGGAGGCTGCAGTAGCAACGTTCGCGAGGATTCTCCTGTTCGGCGTTCCGCATGACAGGCAGGGCAATCACCCGAGCCGTACGTTCCACCACCGCCTCCACCGCCAAATCCGCCCTCCACTGAGCAAATTATGCGTATGTTCGAGGAAAGAAGAAATAATGATCTGATGGAAATATTCAGAAGTATTCAAGCTATGGTTGGGCAGAATGGAAATCAGCCCGACCATCACTCCAAGTTATCTGATTTTCAAAGGACTAAGCCTCCTAGTTTCAGTCAGGCCAGTGACCCCTTGGATGGAGATGATTGGCTGAGAACTATGGAAAAGAAGCTTGAGGTTGCTCGAACTAATAAAGGGGATAAGGTTCCATTTGTAACACACTATCTTGAAGGCGCTGCTGCCATATGGTGGGAAAAGGAACAAGCCATGGGGACTGCTGATGAAGAAATTACCTGGTCAAATTCAAGGAGCGATTCCGGAAATATCACATCCCTACGGGAATTATGAAGACTAAGCAGCGTGAATTTCTTGCGCTCCTCCAAGGAAGTCAGTCTGTGGGAGAATATTTGTAGAAATTCAATCACCTATCATGTTACTCTCAATATGACGTGGCCACGTAGGAAAGAAAGATGGACATGTTTCTTGGTGGATTACACCCGCAACTCCGTTGTGCTCTCAGTATGTTCGACTTCCCAGATTTCCAAACCCTGGTAAACAAGGCTTTCATTGCTGAAAGGGAACACAAGCTTGTATCGGACACTAAGCCCGTCAATAATGCTCACAAGCGCAAGTTTGAGCCAAGAAAGGAAATGCAGCTAGTGCAGAAGGCTCGTACCTGGCAGCGACTCAGGTAGCATACAAGCCCAATTGGCAACAAAATGTTAACAAGGCCACCACCCAAGTCAAGAATGACGAGCTCAACCCAGTTCTAGAGAATTGTCTGCGCAACAATTCTTGTTATAGTTGTGGACAAACCAGGCATTTTGCCAAACAGTGTCCCAAGAACAACCGGACCGATGCTACATTCAAGTCACAGGTCCATTGTCTGGAAGCATGCCCAAATCCGAACGACATCATGGGATACGTTCATCACATTTCCACCGACGAAGCCCAGGGAAATCTCGAAGTCGTCATTGGTATGTTCCCTGTTAATAACATACCTGTAGTAATTTTATTTGACTGTGGGGCTTCCCACTCTTTTATTTCTTAGAGTTTGTTGCCCAAAACAAATTTCCTTGTTCACTTTTGGGCAAGAATATGCTGGTACAAACCCCGGGATCTCTTATCAGAAGCAATCTAGTCTTCCGAAATTTGGAAGTCAATATCAACGGAGTCCGTTTTCCAACCTCTTTGATACTTATTGAGTCTGATAAGTTCGATGTTATCTTGGGTATGAATTGGCTGACTCATTACCAAGTGTGCATAAATTGTGCGACCCAAGAAGTCAAGCTGACCGGCCAAGAGGGACAAACTACAAAATTTATTGCTCGTAGGAGCATACCCTCCAAGGAAATGGTCTTTATAGCAATAGCTGAAATGGAATTAATTCCTGTGGTCAGCGAGTTTCCTGATGTATTCCTAGAAGGATTGCCAGGCATGCCACCTGATCGAGAGCTTGAGTTTGCGATAGATCTTGTGCCCGGAACCACGCCAATACACAAGAAATATTATCGAATGCCGTCATCAGAATTAGTGGAGCTAAAGAAACAGCTTGATGAAATGCTCCAAAAAGGGTATATCCGCCCTAGTTCCTCACCATGGGGATCACCTGCTATTTTCGTGGACAAGAAAGATGGCAGCCTCCGCATGTGTGTGGATTACCGTCAGTTGAATGATTTCACCATCAAAAACAAATATCCTCTTCCAAGAATTGATGATTTGTTTGATCAGCTCAGTGGAGCCAAGGTGTTCTCCAAGATTGATTTAAGAACTGGATATTATCAGCTCAAAATTAAAAAGGAGGACATTCCCAAGACCGCATTCACCACTGGCTATGGTCTTTATGAATATACAGTCATGTCTTTTGGCCTCACCAACGCCCCCGCCTTCTTCATGCACATGATGAATAAGGTATTCATGGACTTCCTCGATAAGTTTGTGGTCATCTTCATTGATGATATACTCATTTACTCAAGAAGTGAAGAAGAGCATAGGGAACACCTCCGCGCAGTATTACAACAACTCTGTGAGCATCAGTTATACATCAAATTCAGTAAATGCGAGTTTTGGCTCAAGAAAGTTGGATTCCTCGGGCATGTGCTATCCGCTGAGGGTATAGCCATGGACCCAAGCAAGGTAAAGGATGTGCTCGACTGGTTTCCGCCCGCAACCGTATCTCAGATCCGGAGTTTTCATGGATTAGCAGGATACTACCGCTGTTTCATTGAAGGGTTTTCCAAGATTGCTAAACCCATGACAGAGCTGCTCAAAAAGGATAAGAAGTCTGAATGGACTACGGACTGTGAGAAAAGTTTCACTGAGTTAAATAAATGCCTGACAACTGCACCAGTATTAACAGTTTGGGATATTTACCACAGCTTTGATGTGTACTGTGACGCTTCCAGGCAAGGACTGGGATGCGTACTTATGCAAGATGGCAAGGTAGTAGTTTATGCCTCACGGTAGCTACGACCCCACGGGGGGAATTACCCCAATCATGATTTGGAAATGGCCGTGGTGGTTCATGCTTTAAAAATTTGGGGACACTACCTCATCGGAAAAAGGTGCCAAATTTTCACCAATCACAAAAGCCTCAAATATATATTTACTTAGCCGGATTTAAATCTCCGTCAAGGAAGATGGCTTGAGTTGGTCAAGGATTATGACCTTGGAATAAACTATCACCCGGGTAAGGCCAACGTGGTTGCCGATGCGCTCAATCGAAAGCCCATCAGTTTAAATGTCATATTGGAATCTTTGCCTCCCGAACTTAAAGAAGAGACTGCTCAGCTCAACCTGGTCATAGTTGAGGCTGGCCTTGCCAATATTCTGAAAGTTACCCCTACTCTTGAGGAAGAAATCCGCAAAGCCCAGCCAGGCGATGCCGATCTGCAGAAATGTGTCAAGCTTTCCGATTTCTCGAAGGATCAGTGCGGTACCCTCCGATTCAGGGGAAGGATTTGTGTGCCTAATCAAGCAGAATTGAAGCAGAAAATCCTGTCAGAAGCCCACGAATCCTCGTATTTAATTCACCCTCGAGGTACAAAAATGTACGAAGACCTTCGACAAATATTCTGGTGGGATGGAATGAAGAAAGACATTGCTTATTTCGTCGCCTGTTGCGACATATGCAACAAAGTAAAGGCAGAACATAAGAAGCAAGCCGGACTTCTCCAACCGCTGCCAATGTCACAATGGAAATGGGATGATGTCTGTATGGACTTCATCACAGGACTACCTAAGACCCGACGAGGCAATAATGCGATCTGGGTCATAGTGGATACATTAACCAAGGTAGCCCACTTCCTCCCGATCAGAACCTCATACCGAGCAGATGAGCTTGGACGACTGTATGTATCCAGAATAGTCAGCCTGCATGGAGTTCCCCGAACCATCACTTCTGACCGAGGTTCACTTTTCACCTCCGCTTTTTGGTCCCGTCTCCATCAAGCCCTCGGAACAGAATTGAAATACAGTACCGCTTATCATCCTCAAACGGATGGACAGACAGAACGGGTAAATCAAATACTCGAAGATATGCTCCGAGCCTGTGCTTTGGCCCAAGGCCCAAACTGGGAAGATTGCTTGCCATACGCCGAGTTCTCGTATAACAATAGCTTCCAGACTAGTTTAAAGATGTCACCATATGAATATTTGTATGGCTGTAAGTGCCGCACTCCGTTAAATTGGTCTCAAACCGGAGATAGCCGTATTTTTGGAATGGATCTCATGCTGGAAGCCGAAAAGCAAGTCAAGGAGATCCGAGGCAGATTGCAGTTGGCCAAATCGCGACAGAAAAGTTATTACGATGCAAAACACCAATAGATCAGCTTTGAACCCGGAGAACATGTCTATCTTCGAGTCACGCCAATGAAAGGTATCAAGATGTTTCAAACCCGTGGAAAATTGGCACCCAGATTCATTGGTCCATTTCCCGTTATGACACGAGTGGGTGCTGTGGCATATCAGTTGGAATTGCCCCCTGAGTTGTCAGACGTGCACAACGTGTTCCACGTTTCACAATTGCGACGGTGCATATCACCGCCTGAGAAAAAGACTGATTTGACAGAGATAGAGTTGGCAAAAGGACTTAACCTATGAAGAGAGGCCGGTGAAAATTTTGGATCAAACGGAAAGAGTCACTCGCAGTAAATTTTACAAAGTCCAATGGAAGCATCACACAGAGTCAGAATCAACATGGGAATCAGAAGAATTTCTAAGGGCATCTTATCTAGAATGGTTTTCCCAAGCAACCGAATCTTGAGGACGAGATTCATTCTAAGTGGGGAAGGTTTGTGACAGCCTGGTTTTTGCCCTCTTTTCTTTGCCTGGTTTTCAGTTGGGTTGGTTTTGAATTTGAAGTTTTGAATCATTTCGTTTGAACTTAACCACTTGGGTACTCCTTGATTTTTCACCCAAGTGCTCCCTCTCCACCTCAAGACCATCACTTCACCTCTGGTTCAACACAAAATATTGCTTGGAATATTTTTCTTAAATGAAAAATATTCATTTTGCCCTCCAAAACCCTAGTTAGCCCTTTGTGCTCCAAAGCAACCCTAATTTTTCTTGCCCCAAAAATCCTGAGAAAAATCCCAATTATTCTTTGGACCCTAGGGCACCTTTCTGAGCAAAAATATTTCATCATCTTTGGAATATTTTGGCTATAGAAAATAAAATCATTTCTGGACAGAAATGGTAGTTTCTACAGCAACTACCATTTTACTAGCTCCATTGTAGCTGGTTTTTCCTGTGCCTATTTACCTTAGTAAGTGTAAGTAAAACCCCAAAGCTCAGCCCTTGACTCCTAGTGGTTTGACCACAGTAACTCTCCAAAGTTACTATCCAGAAACTTGCCAGCAGTACAAATCTACTTCTACTGCACCTGTATCCAAGCCAAACCGTGGTAACACTTAAATCTACTAAGGACTACATGCCATACATCTTGATTAGCGCACAGGGTGGCCTGATGCCACGGTTCATGCGGTGACCGCGTTCGTCCGGGCGTGCTGGCATGCAAAACACGCACTCAGTGTGCCGCCCAGCGCTCTGTTGAGCGCGTGCTCGCTGCCCAGCCAGCCAAAGCATGCCAAGCTTCGCCACCATCCTTGTCTCCACCTCCTGAACTCCCCCCTGGCGCTCACCGATGCGGGAGCTCGCCGCGGCAAGCACGGGCACGGTCCAGCCAACGGCATAGTGCGCGGCGCATTGTGCTTGTTGCTTTCCCCCGCTCCTGTGCTTGTCCGCGCCCACACACAGTTCCTACGTGACCTCCGTCGTCTTCCCCCCCTCTCTCTAGCGTTGTTCGTCGTCGGGCGCCGTGGACAGGTGTCCTCCAGTGGAGCTCGAGCCCTCCTCGCCGCCCGCCTATAAAAGCCGCCACCCCCAGCCTCTTGGAGCACCCGCAACCACTCCCACACCATCCACGAGCCAGTAGAAACCGCAGGCCGGCCGGGCAGGCCGGCCGGGCAAGCCGCGGGCTGCCGTCCCGAAGCCGAGCTCGCCAGCGATCCCCTCTGGATCGTCCCCGCGGCTCCGACCCCTCCCAGGCCAGGGCGACAATGCCAGGGCCTCCACCACTCTTCGGTGAGGCCATCCCACCCCGCTAGAGCCCCTGGAGCCGCCCCGAGCCGCCGTCGTCCTCATCTCCGGCGACCTCCGCCCTCTGCCTCCGCTAGAGAGGATGATTCCGACGCCATCCGGTTACCTCTAGCTGCGCTAGGTCTACGGGCAGGTGCGCAACCTCCTTTTCCTTCGATCCCCCCTCTCGCTTGCCCCCAAGAAGCCTCGTCGCCGGAGCTGTGCTCCGGCGAAGCGCAGCCTCCCTCTGTTTCCCTCTCCCCTCCTTCTGGCATGACTAGCAGGGCACCCTGGGTATGAGTGGTGGCACCCTGGGTGTTTACGCCTTCGACGTCACCCCCCCTAGTTTGATTATTTTTATTTCAAATTCATTTAAATCCAGGAAACTTCAAATGGCCATAACTTTTTATATATAAGTCGTGTTCTTTGTCCAAAAATCTAACAGCACCCAAAAGATGGGATTTTTCCTTGATGTCTAGATTTTTTGGTAATTTCCAGAAGGTTTCTTGATGTTTTCTTTTTGTGGTTTTGATTATTTTCAGAAGAGCAAGCTTGTCTTGAGGATCACTAGGAGCTTTGTGAACCTCATCAGCACTAAGGCAAGCCACAGCAACATTTTCATAGTGCCACTTCAATATTTGTTATTTTCCTACTTGAACTTATGATTATTCATGCATTTAAATTATTTATATAATAATTATATTCTGTTAGATGCTTGTCATGTTAAAATGCTTGATTTACAGAAAGTTTGAAGTAAAACTTGTTGAATAGCTAAGAAGAACTTAGTTATGAGTAATGAATAAATGATATGGTCATGGAGTTTAATAATTAGTTTAATTATTATTCTTGCATGATTAAAAATGATGAGATTGCTAGAAATGATTCTGGTTTAAATGAGAGTTGATCTTAACAAGAGAAGTATCTTGAGTTGATGATGGCTCCGTGGGAGCGTAATTGATTTAGTGATTTTCAAGGGTATGTGATGCATGTGATAGTGATGCATAGCATGGCTTTGTGACACCGGTTATTTTCACTTTAAGTTGAACCTGATAAGTAACTCAACTTGAATATGTTGTTGACCGGGTCATGGTGTCGCTGAAACGAGTATTTCCCCGTGCAACCACATTTGTCGGTATGGGACGGCCTTAATGCGTTTCATTGTCGTGCCTCTGGTCGGTGCCTCCATTTAGGGAAGGTTATGGGTGTGCTGTACCCTAGCTCGGTAGGCAGGCATAACCTTGTGAGCCTGTTGTTAAGTTAAGTTTTGGTACCGGGTCCCAGAGTGGATCGTGGCCATGACGGTGGTCAAGGTGTCTGGAGGTAGACACGGGGCCACCCAGGACTAGCCCGATGGGGATTGAGTCGGAGTGGCCGGGAGAGTGTCATGACAATGAAATGGTTTCGTCGGAATGCCCTTGGTCCACCCGAATGGGAGTGCAAGGCCATGGGTTCCGTAGTGTGGGTACAGTGTACTAACCTCTGCAGATTGTATTAATCTATCGATAGCCGAGTCCACGATTACGACACGCTCGAAACTAGATTACACCATGGGTCAACACTTAATAAATTTGCTCACTAAGTTTGTACTAAGGATGGCAGCAAGGCCATCGTGTTGAGTTGGACCATGTAATGGTCGGGTTGTGATAGCCGTAAGTATCACGGGCCATGTGTTGGTCGGGTTATGATAGCCGTAAGTATCATGGGCCATGTGTTGGTCGGGTTGTGATAGCCATAAGTATCACGGGCCACGCGTTGGTCGGGTTGTGATCACCGTAAGGATCACGGGCCATGTATTGGTTGGGTTGTGATCGCCGTAAGGATCACGATTTTGTTTTTGAGATCATCATGTTTGTGGTTTGGAAATGATCATGTTTGGCAAGCCAGTCCATGGGACGAGTACCAGTTGAGCATATTCGCTGCATGTTGGATATATTGTTGCATTGTTGTTAAATGGTTAAATATCATGATATTGTTTGTCATTATGTTTATGCTTGTTGTGAGCTTGCAAGTACATTCAATGTACTAACCTAGCGTGTCATGCCAGATTTTAGGAAAGTCTCGTTGGAAAGGAGTGCTATCCGAGTCTAGATCATGTCCCCATCGGTGTCACTGTGCTATGGAGTTTCGCTACGACTTTGTTCCGCTGCCGCGTAGTTGTCCTGATCGAGGCCCCCTTTATGTTCACTAAATAATGTACATATTGCTCAGCCGCACCGTGTGTGCCTCTTGGCCTCGCTAACTGATGTAATATAAACTATGCTCCGCTAGCATGAATAAAGCGGTTGTTTTTCTGTACCAAGTTGTTGTGTGTTGCCAGAAGACAAGGTCTCTGTGCTGGCAATGCAAGGTAAACCAGTCGCTTTGAGCCGGGGTGCCACACTAGTGTTCCTTGGGAGGATATATCTATGTATTTTGTTTTAGGTTTACCTCGAAAAAAGGGGAGGGATAGCATATTTGTTGTCGTGGATAAATGCTCGAAAATGGCACACTTTATACCATGTCATAAAAGCGATGATGTTGTTAATGTTGCTGATTTTTTCTTTTGAGAAATTATTTGCTTGCATGGTGTGCCAAATACTATTATTTCAAACCGTGATACTAAATTTCTTAGCCACTTTTGGAGATGTTTATGGGCTAAGTTGGGGACTAAACTGCTTTTCAGTACTACTTGTCACCCCCAAACTGATGGACAAACTGAATTAGTCAATAGAACATTGTCTCCTATTCTTAGGGCTGTTTTGAAGAATAATAAGAAATGTGGGAAGAATGTGTCCGATGTTGGGTTCCGGCAGACCCTTAAGGTTCGAACTCTGGGGTGCGCACGAAGATCTTTCCCCTACTGATCTATGTCCGATCGTCTCGCGAGATCTAAGCTAAAAGGATGAACTACACAAGGGACACAAGATTTATACTGCTTCGGGCCACCGTTGTGGTGTAATACCCTACTCCAGTGTGTGGTGTGGTGGATTGCCTCAGGGGCTGATGATGAATAGTACAAAGGATGAACAGCCTCACGAGAGGTGTTCTTGAGCTGGTGCGATGAACTGCTTGGGTGAGTTCGATCGCCTCCCTCTCTGTTTAGGGCTCTCTTAGATCGTCTCTACTTTGTGGTGGCTAGTCCTATTTATAGAGGCCCTGGTTCTCTTCCCAAATATTGAGCGGGAAGGGTGCCAACAACAGCCATTTTTAAGGGGAACATCTAGTACAAGTTATCCTGACTAAATTTGGTCTCCGGCTGCCAAAAGCACTAGCGATGACGCCGTCTTGGGCTCCATAGTGACCTCCACCCTGCCGCTCTGCTGGTCTTGGTCTCGTTGCACTGAAATGGCAACCTTTGGCTGATGCGTCGATACTCCACGCATGTGCTTGCCCCCTTTGCACCAAAGAGGAAACAAGGACACTGCGCAGGCCGGCGCCCGCCTGGTCTCGATCGTCATGGCTTGTGTCACGAGCACCTCGCGAGGTCCCCTGCCTTGATCTCTCCGCCTCCTCGCGAGCCTGCCTGGCGAGGCCATTCCTCAGGAAGCCGTGTGTCATCCGCCCCGCGAGGCTTGGCACCTCGTGAGGGTCTTGAGTCTTGTGCTGATGAAGATGGGCCGTACTGGGCCACCACTTAAGCCACGCCTCAGGCTGCCGGCAGTCAAGTCTGGGGACCCCCGTTCCCAGAATGCCGACAGTAGCCCTGGGGCCCAAGGCGTGCTCGGACTTGGCTTAGCGGAGAAGTGAAGGGGCAAGTGCGGAGCGCCGCGGGCCCCATCAGCCTGCGGCCTTGGGCGCCGTGTGGCGGTTGATTAGACGTGGGCGCCTCCGCTTCGCCATGCTCCCTCATTATGCGCCTGGCTAGGCGGCCACGAAACTTGTACACAGTTATCCTCCCTTCACAGCTTGCGCTCTTCTTGTTCCCTTTTCCTCCTCAAGCCTTTGCTTCCGCCTCCAATCCATCTCAAGTTCTTCCCCCTTCCCATTACCATGGTTCCAACGAAAAAGGATAAGGGGAAGAAACATGCGCCTTCGTCCAGCGCGCCTCCGGCGGTTGCTCCCGTCGTCGATAAGTCGCTCATACTCAACCTGGAAGCCCTGGAGAAGGTCTGATCCATGCTTGCCTCCAGCTTCAACGAGTGCGGGAAGATGACGTTCTGGCCCACATCCCACGCCTCCTTCGACAGGATCGTCACGGAGGTCCGATTCTTTGCCGACGCCTTGTGGGCAGGCCTGGTTCCCCCCTTTTCCGCCTTCTTCAATGCCGTGCTTTCCCATTACAAGATCGACATGATGCACCTTGGCCCCCAATCCATTACTCTGCTTGCTGTCTTCGCCTTCGTCCGCGAGGCCATGGTGGGGATTCCTCCTTCCGTTGCCCTTCTGCACCACTTCTTCTCTCTGCGCCTGTCTGACCCCTCCCGGTGTTCGGGATGCGAGAGCTTCCAGGACGTGCCGGAGACGGCCGCCTCGGGGGTCGATTTTGGCCTCCCACCTTCCGCAAGCGGGTTCCGGGAGCGGTGGTTGTATGTGGACGTTGGGGTGCCCAACCCCCTGCTCACGCACACAACGCTGCCTACCATTCCCAATCCTAGTTGGGGTCACGAGAAGCTTACGAGCCCCCAGCTTGCCTTCACCTGGCATCGCTTCAAGAGGCCGAGGGATCTCGGGGTGATGGTGCCCCGGGTGGTGTAGGACTTCCTCCAGCATCGCATCGCTCCTCTCTAGTGCCATTCCCGCCCAATGTGGGCCTACTCCGGTTGTCCGGACCGCATGAGGCTCCAGGAAGGGAATCTCGCGCCTGAGATGCTGAAGAAGGTGCTGCTAGTCCTGACTGGCGATCCCTCTCCTGGCAGCGTTCATCATGGAGGCGCCCTGTTGTTCCTTTGCTCAAACAGGGCCGACTTCATGAAGCAGATGCCCCGCTTCGACGAATGGGGGCTAATGAGGTTATGTACCTAGGGTAGGGTCATGGACCTATCTAGGATACCATACCCAAGGACATCATCACACGAAGCTACCTTCCAGTCGACCAAGAGAAGCTCACTCGACCAAGGGAGACTCCACTCGACCAGCTAGAATACACTCGACCATGAAGACACACTCGACCATCAGAAGTTCAGGATCTATGCTGTATCCAAACGGTTTGTAATTAAGTAGTCTTAATGGTCATGATGACACTTTATGTAAGGCGTTACCAGTAACGCCCGGCCTTAATGTACTTTAACCCTCCTCTACGTGGGCTGGCTTGGGTCCTGGCATCCTCTATATAAGCCACCCCCTCACTGGTAGAAGGGTTCGCACCCCTGTAACTCATATACACAGAGATCAGTCGACCGCCTCTGGGCTCCGAGACGTAGGGCTGTTACTTCCTCTGAGAAGGGCCTGAACTCGCTAAACACCTGTGTGTACAACTACTCCATAGCTGGGACCTTGCCTTTCCATACTTACCCCCCATTCTACTGTCAGACTTAGAACCACGACAGTTGGCGCCCACCGTGGGGCAGGTGTCTTAGCGACTTTTTTGGAGAAGTTGCAATTTGTCTGATCGTCTTCATCATGGTTTCCAGCGGAGCACTGGTCGAGGGCCACGAGATCCATCTCGGTGCGCTCACTTTCATCGCCGACGACTCCGCTTGGCTCCAGGAGGCACCACTCGACATCGACGCGCTCCCCGTCCGCGGGACGACGCACTTTCGGGCGTGTGTCCGCGGCGTCTTGCTGCGACAGCCGTCGACCCCATACCGATCGACTCCTGCCACGTCCTCCCTCCCTGTCTCACACCAGCGCAAGCGCTCTGGTCGGTCGAGGCTCCAGCGATGGGTGAGGCACGCAGTGGCTCGCCAATCGGCCACCACCCAAGTCGCAGCGATTGAGCCCGACGAATCTCTCTACGGCCTGTTCGACCTGTCGACTGGCTCCGTAGGGACTGCATCTGAGTGCGATAGCAGTGACCCAGCGCCGGAGGTCTTGATGGTTAACGGGCCCCGTAGTCCTCCCGGTTTCCCCCGCGGCGATGGGATGGACGACGAAGACGACCCCGCTCAAGCCCATGAAGAGTACCAACCCGAGCCGCTCACTTCCCAACAGAGAGAAGAACTTCGCCGCCGGAACATGGATGCCCTGCATACTCCCATAGCAGGAGAAACACCAGAGGCTCGTGCCCTGGAAGAGGCGCGTTTAGCCAACCTAGCTGAACGCACTCGACTGGAGAACCTTCAGCGAGCACTCGACGAGCATGCGCGTCAACGAGCGACTAATTCCAATCGACGTCAGCTCTTTCCGCAACCAACTCAGGTATATCGAACCCCAATTCAGAATTTGGCAGCTGCAGCCCGCATAGCGGTGTCAGGACCCCGACTCAATGCCACATCGATCTAGCATGTAACACCTCATATCACTTTGCGGCCTCACGCACGGTATCCCCACAGGTGTCGCCTTACCTTTGCCCGGGACCGTTTGCGCCTTTTGGCACACGTATACGATGGTGTCGCTAGCATCCATATGATAAAGAGCCTGGGCTGACATGGCTAGTCGTAAACCCAAAGTGGCACTAACTTACAGGGATAGGCATCCATGACACATCATCGAACGTGTCAGTCATCAGTGAGTGAATCCAGGCTGTAGCACTGGGCTAACAGGACTCCGGTGAACCGGGCTGTAGCGGGCTAACAGGACTCCGGTATTCATCGCGTGACATTTCCCTGAAGGGACAGACACAGGATCGAAGAAGGACACATGCCGGCCAGCCTAAGTGTTTCGGAGCAGTAGCAAGCTACCAGGGCTCAGTGGAAGCACTAGGAGACATTTCCCGGTAAGAAAGACTACTAAGGATAAACAACTAGATAGTCAGATCCCACACATAGCAATACACATTACACGTACGCATAACATGCAAGTATGTGTTGTACAACATGGCATCACAGCATAACTCAACAACTCATATAGATAAAGGCTCAGAAGAGCCATCATAGCATTTATTACAAACAGGGGTCACATGACCCAACATTCAGAGCAATCAAGCAACAAACGGAAGCATTACATGTCTGAGTACAGACATCTATAAATGAAAAAGGCTGAAAGCCTGACTATCTACAACGTCCGATCAAGATCGTAGCTGAGGTACAAGCTACTTGTCGAAGTCCATGAGAACACTAGTAAGACCGAAGTCTCCGCTGCAAAAACATAAATAAAGCAACATGAGTACAAAGGTACTCAGCAAGACTTACATCAGATCCTATCATACATGCATTTGTATCAAGAGGGTAATGTGGGGTTTAGTTGCAGCAAGCCAGCTTTGACTCTGTGGCTATCCTGTTCTACGACTACCAGAACTCTTGAGGTGATATGGCGCACACGAGTCCACTAATCACCACACAATACACTACTATGGATTCATCCCCGTCTCCCTACGAGAAGGCCATCCATAGCACTCACACTTGTCTTGAGCATTTTATAGTATCCACTTCAAGTTGTCTATGTACCATGTAAGCATCCAAGAAGTCCATAACCGCGGACCCGGCTATTCGAATAGATCATGTTAACCCTGCAGGGGTGTACTTCTTCACACACGCTCTCGCCACTTACCGCCATGTACACGTCATGTATCTCGGCAACCTTCAAGCGGAAGCCTGGCGAGGGTGTCGGCCACGACCTGACTAACCACACAAGACTCTAGCCCAGGTTTATCGCCTATTCGGGTTCCATCCGCAAGGAGATCCGGCCGGGGTGTCGCTCACGGCCCCAAACGATGTGAGCAGGGTTCCCAAGCCCACCATCCGGGTGCCACTCGGTACACCGGCCACGTGTGCCTAGTCTGTCCCAAGCCCACCCTGCCGGGTGCCACTTGGTAGAAAAATAGCACTACCTACAAACACCAGAAACTAGTTGCGACTCCTGGACAGAGATCAAGTTGGTTAATAAGTCGAGAGGGGTCGAGTTACCGGAACCCAATGTGTGGTAGTATCGAGTCATTGGACAACATACATAGAACTCAGTGCTTAAGGACGGTTCCAGTGAGACAACCCACCATGTACTCCTACATGGCCTCTCACCGCTACCTTTACCAAATCGTGTTCACACACTTCACTCTCAGCATCAGAACATATCGTAACACTCCAATTCATTCCCAATGAACCAGACCTGACACAACTCTAAGCAATAGCAGGCATAGCATGGTAGGAACACAACATGGCTCAATCAACTCCTACACATGCTAGTGGGTTTCAACTATTTACTGTGGCAATGACAGGTCATGCAGAGGAATGGGTTCAACTACCGCAGCACAAAGTAGCAGATGAATCGTTGTTGTCCTAATGCAATAACTGAGAGCAGGAGCGAGAGAGTAGGGTTTTATCGAAATGAACAAGGGGGTTTGCTTGCCTGGTAAATCAACAAGGGAGGCACTGCTTCACAGACAGGTACTCTGGAACAGCTCCGGAGCAGGACCTATCGAGAAGGAACAGTGCCGGCAATCAATACACAAGCATATGCAACAATATGATGCATGAACATGGCATGAAGATGTGATGTTGTTTGAGCTAATGCAACTAGTATCATTTGGTTTGAAGTCCATTTGAACCCAAAAGCTCAAATGCACTTCCAAAGTAGGCTCTTATATATGCCATAATGTGTTTTCCCATATACAGCATGTATAAGTTGGTTTGTCATGCATGAAACTAGTACAGATGGAAAGATTGCATTTTTCTGATAATTTTTCATATATAAATTATTTTAATCTGAGCTACGGTTGAATTGTATGAATTTTTGAAGTTTAAATCAATTTCTGGAATTTCCTGAATTAATTTAATTCCAGAAAATAATAATTGCGTCAGCATGACGTCAGCACGACGTCAGCAGTCAACTGCGGCTGACTGGGGTCAAACCTGACGTGTGGGGTCCACACGTCAGTGACAGGGGGTTAAACAGGGTTAGTTTAATCCTAATTAAAAAGGTTAGTGGCGCTGGGGCCCACTGTCAGTGAGACAACTAATTAACTGAGTTAATTAGCGCTAACTAAACTAATACCTAAACTAAACAGGGGCATGGCCCACGCGTCAGTGACCCTGGGGGGTCAAACCCCAGGTCAAACAAGTCAAACCCGCCGGCGGTTAGTCGCCGGCGAGGTCCGCGGCGTACTTGTGCCCCGGGTTTCCTCTGTGGTGCTCCAAATGGCGCGCGGCTAGGCGCGTTGGAGAGCCAGCTCGATGGCGCGTCGGGCGGTGGCCGTGGCTGGGCCTGGGGTGGCCGGAGTCGACGGCGGCGAGCTCGGCTGCGGCCGCCGGAGTTCGGTCGTGCACGAAAACGCGTTTGGAGCTCGAAGACGAGCGAAGCAAAGCGCTAGGGATGCTCTACGGGGCCTTACGAGTGTGTTGGACTCGCCGGGGTGACCAAATGGTCACCGGAGCTGCGTCGACGGCGAGCTCGGCAGCGGCGGAGGTTCGGCCATGGTGGAGAAAGGGCTACGACGTGCGGGTGACTAAGCGGAGAGGGGGAAATGGTGGCGGAGCTCACCGCGGTTGCAGCGGGCGTCGAAGCGGGCTCGGGGACGCACTGGAGACGGCGGGGCGGCGATGGGGATCCACGGCGGCCGGCGATGAAGAAGACGACGGTGTCGGCGATGGAGCGCGTCCCTGGTCACTTGGCTCGTCGAGGACGATGCGGACGACGAGGCGGAGCTACTAGGCTCGGGCGGAGGGCGAGGGGAGGCCGGTGGCCGCGGCAACGGCGAGCGGCGGCGGTGATGGCGCTCGGGTGTGCGAGGGAGAGAGCAGGGGGAGAGGAGGAGGGCGAGGGAGAGTGCGAGAGAGGTCGGGGTGGCTGCGTGGCGTCTCCGGGGCATCCAGACGAGGAGGGGAGAGGGCAGGCAGGCAGGGAGGCTGGTGGCGTGGCGCGGCGGAGCGCGCGCGCGTCGGGCACGCAGCTGCTTGGCGAGGTGGAGAAGACGACAGAGGAGGAGGCGGGCTGGGCCGCCTGCTGGCTGGGCCGGCCTGCTGCTGCTGGGCTGCACAGGGAGGAGGCCCAGGTAAGTCTCCCTCTTTTATTTTTGTTTTCTAATTTTTTTCTGACATATGTTTTGATTTAGTAATAATACTAAATCAATTTATTTCCTTATGCCAATTTTTGCAGGAGCTAACTATATTATTCCAGAGCTCCTTTATAAATGGCATAATTTTTGGACAATATTTTATATATATAACAATATATATCCAAGGCAAATAATTATCGGATTAATCCAAATGGCCAAGATTAAATATCCATGAGCTCCTAAAATATTTGTTTGAATTTTACCTCTGACCAATATTTTCAGAGAGCAACATGAACATTTCCTTGGACCTTTTTGGAGCAATTTTTATTTAGGTCATTTTCAGAGATGATTCTGAGGGTTCCACCAATCCTCATTTCAAATTTAAATGGAATATGAACATGATGCACAAATGACTAGCTAGTCTAGGTCATACCAGACTAGGGATGTGACAACTCGCCCCCACTTGAAAGAATCTCGTCCCGAGATTCAGGGGTCGACGGAAAGAAAGCGGGGTACTCCAGTCGAAGACGATCTTCTCGCTCCCAAGTAGCTTCTGTCTCAGAATGATGAGACCACTGAACTTTGAGAAACTTGATGTTCTGACGTCGGGTAACACGCTCTGCTTGATCAAGAATACGAACCAGGTACTCTCGGTATGTGAGGTTATCTTGGAGATCAAGCGTTTCGTGGTCCACTCCGCGGATAGGATCCGAGAAGCAACGCCTGAGTTGAGAGACGTGGAAGACATCATGAACTCGAGAAAGATGTGGGGGTAGTTCCAATTGGTAGGCAACCTCTCCTCGTTTAGCGAGAATGCGAAAAGGACCAATGTAACGAGGAGCCAACTTGCCCTTGATACCGAAACGATGGGTACCCTTCAAAGGAGTAACCCGAAGGTAAGCTTGGTCGCCAAGTTCATAAGTCATATCCTTATGATGACGATCGTACTGGCTCTTTTGACGAGATTGGGCTGTTTTCAAATTCTCACGAATGATGCGAACTTGCTCTTCTGCCTCCTGGATCATGTCCGGTCCAAAGAATTGTCTTTCACCGGTTTCTGACCAGTTCAAAGGTGTTCGACATCTTCGTCCATAGAGAACCTCAAAAGGAGCTTTCTTGAGGCTGGATTGATAGCTATTGTTATAAGCAAACTCGGCAAAAGGAAGACATTTCTCCCAATCCATACCGAATGAGATAACGCAAGCTCTAAGCATGTCTTCGAGAATTTGGTTGACCCGTTCCACCTGACCACTCGACTGAGGGTGGAAAGCGGTACTGAAGGAAAGATGGGTTCCCATGGCAGTTTGGAAACTCTCCCAGAAATGAGAAGTGAAAAGACTGCCACGGTCTGAATTGATCTCTAGTGGAACACCATGAAGTGACACTATTCGAGAAATGTATAAGTCAGCAAGCTGACTAGCAGTGATACTCTCTCGAACAGGAAGGAAGTGAGCCACTTTGGAAAGACGATCAATGACTACGAAGATAGCGTTATTCCCTCTTTTGGTCCTGGGAAAGCCGGTGATGAAGTCCATACCAACTTTATCCCATTTCCATTCAGGAATAGCTAAAGGCTGAAGGGTGCCAGCAGGTCTTTGATGCTCTGCCTTAACGCGACGACAAACGTCACATTTAGCAATGAACTCAGCGATTTCTCTCTTCATCCTAGTCCACCAGAACCTCTGGCGTAGGTCCTGATACATCTTAGTACTACCGGGATGAATCGTGAGAGGAGATTCATGCGCCTCCTTAAGAATAAATTGTCGCAGATGTTGATTCTTGGGAACCACCAAGCGATTCTCAAAGAAAACAACACCACGATCATCCATAGAGAAACATCCACCAACTCCCTTCTTAATGTTTCTCTTGATCCGAGAAATCCCCGTATCATGCTTCTGGGCTTCTATGATAAGATCCACAAGAGTAGGTTTCGCCACCAAGGTAGAAAGGAATCCGTGAGGAGCAATGTGAAGATTAAGCTTACAGAATTCCTCATGGAGAAGTGGTTGGCCTTGCTGCAACATGAGATTGTTGCAATAGGATTTACGGCTTAGAGCATCAGCCATGACATTGGCTTTGCCTGGGGTGTAGGTAATCCCTAGATCATAATCTGTGATTAACTCCAACCAACGTCTTTGCCTAAGGTTCAGATCTGGTTGGGTGAAGATATACTTGAGACTCTGGTGATCGGTGTAGATCTCGCAACGTTTACCAAGGAGGTAATGTCGCCAGGTCTTGAGTGCATAGACTACGGCTGCAAGCTCTAGATCATGTGTAGGATAATTATCCTCATGTGGATGCAACTGTCGAGATGCATAGGCAATCACATGACGATCCTGCATAAGAATGCAACCTAGTCCCTGTCGTGAGGCGTCACAGTAGATAATAAAGTCCTTTGTGAAATCCGGTGGCACAAGTATGGGAGCAGAAGTCAGGCGTCTTTTCAGTTCCTGAAAACTGTACTCACACTGTGGGGACCACTCAAACTTTTTATCTTTCTTGAGAAGTTCCGTGAGGGGTTTGGCTACTTTGGAGAAGTTTTCAACAAAGCGGCGACAATAGCTGGCTAGACCAAGGAAACTCCTAACTTGTTTAACGGTTTCAGGTGGAGTCCAATCGAGAACGGCCTTAACTCTCTCGGGATTGACAGCAATGCCCTTACCAGAGATTACGTGGCCTAGGTAGGTCACTTCTGGCAACCAAAATTCACACTTGGAGAACTTGGCATAAAGGCGGTGCTCTCTGAGTTTTTCTAACACAAGTCTAAGATGTTCGGCATGCTCTTCCTCGTTCTTCGAGTAAATAAGAATATCATCGAGGTAAACCACGACGAACTTATCTAAGTACTCCATGAAGATCGAGTTCATCAAGCGGGAGAATGTGGCTGGGGCGTTGGTTAGGCCAAAGGACATGACGGTGTACTCGTACTGGCCATAACGAGTGACAAAGGCTGTCTTGGGAATGTCCCCGTTTCTGATCTTGATTTGGTGGTAGCCTAACCTTAAATCCATCTTGGAGAAGACTGAGGATCCAGCGAGCTGATCATACAGGTCGTTGATCCTGGGGAGCGGATACTTGTTCTTTATCGTGACCAAATTAACGGGACGATAATCTACAACCATCCGGTCCGTACCATCCTTCTTCTTGACGAAGAGGACGGGGCAAGCCCAAGGAGAAGAACTAGGACGGATGAAACCCTTTTGCAAGGACTCATCAAGTTGTTTCTTAAGCTCGGCTAGTTCTAAGGGTGCCATCTTGTAAGGTCTCCTAGAGATTGGAGCTGTTCCTGGGATAAGATCTATGACGAACTCTACATCTCTGTCAGGTGGAACACCTGGCAGTTCCTCTGGAAAGACATCCGGAAAGTCACGGACTACCGGGATATCTTCAAGGTCTGGAAGAGGGCTGGCATTAAGAGAATAGAGCTGACGCTTTGCAACTCTAGTGGAGACAGTGACTATCTTGCCAGATGGGTGTGTAAGCTGAACAGATCTGGTGTAACAATCAATCTTGGCATGATGAGCTGTCATCCAGTCCATACCCAAGATGATGTTAATATCTAAGGACTTGAGGGCTACAAGTGATGCAAGGAATACAAGTCTGTCAACAAGGATTTCGTTACCATGGCTTACACTAGAGGTTTGCCATTTGGATCCAGGAGTTTGGATGACTAGCGGAGTTGGCATATCACAAAATGACAGGTTGTGCAAGTTAGCATAGCTTCAGAAATGAAGGAGTGAGATGCTCCAGTATCGAATAGAACTGATGCTGGGTGACAATTGACAAGGAGTGTACCAAGAACGACATCCGGATCATCATGAGCGTCTTTAGCTGAGACGTGATGCACACGTCCACGTTCAGTGGGAGCTGACTTGACACTTATCATCTTGCGTGATGGCTTAACACAGCCAACAGTCTTCTCGGCCTGGGGTGGAGCATAACTAGTCTGAGAACAGTCACGTGCATAGTGTCCTGGCTTCCCGCATGTGAAGCAAGTCCCTGAGGTTGGACGTGGACCCGCACTGACAAGCGGTCTACCAGTAGGCCTGGGTGGAACATATGACTGAGCTGGGGAGGCACCACATGGGATGGCCTCGGTGCATAACCGGAAGGAAGAGCGGAGTTTGGAACCCAAATCCGGCGCTTCTGGGAACTAGAGCCAGAGGAAGATCCCAAATCACGGGTGTGCTTACGAGACTCCTCGTAAGTGAGCTGAGCTGTCTCTGCATTGATGGCCTTGTTCACAAGAGCTTGGAATGTATCACAATGATGCAGGTGGAGATCACGACGCAACTTGGGGTTGAGACCCTTCCGGAACCTAGCCTGCTTCTTGGCGTCCGTGGACACTTCTTCTGTGGCATAGCGGGCGAGGTTCTCAAACTCTCTACTATAAGCATCAACAGCCATCTTATTCTGGGTGAAACTACAGAACTCTTCTCTCTTGCGATCAATGAGGGCTTTAGGAATGTGATGCTCGCGAAAAGCCTCAGTGAAATCTCTCCAGGTAGGAATCTGGCCAGCTGGAAGCATAGCCTCATAGTTCTGCCACCAAAGACTAGCAGGACCTTCCAGGTGGTATGTGGCATAGGTGACCTTGTCATCTTCAGCTACGCTCGCGGAACGCAGCTTATGAGTGATGCTACGGAGCCAGTCATCTGCATCGAGTGGCTCGATGGAATGATGAAAGGTAGGTGGGTGCAAGCGAATGAAGTCATGAATGGTCGCAGACTTATTGGACTGATGTGCGGTGTTCTCCTCGATACGTGCCAACAAACGGTTAGACTCACGCTTGTTCCTCTCCATTTCTAACATGAACTCTGTCAACGAAGGCGGGTCGGGAGGATCCTCATCCCTACCATCTCCATGGTTCTGGCTACGAACAATAGAACTTGATGACATCCTGAGAAACGAAACCAGGGACGGAGTCAGCATCAACTATAGACTGTAGAATGTAGGACAAGGAATTAGTATCTCTCGAACTCCTAGGGAAATTCCGGCAGCATAACGGCAGTAAAATGCTCAGAATGAGACATCCTACTAAAAATGGGGTGGTAACATACTCATCAGCATTACTCAAGGTTCTGAGATCATACTAAACAGACTACACCGGAAATACTCAAAACTGGGGTATGACTCTGATCAACCAATCCTATGGGACTACGGAGTAGTAACACGTGATCCTGATAGACGGAAGAGAAAGCCTAGTTCCTTAACCCCGTAGGAAAGATAGGATGACTCAGATCAGAAGGCCATGAGGTATAAGGAGTAAAAAGAGCCTTACGTTCCTTCCCACAATCAATTCCCTTACATAACTAAAGAATTTCTAGACTCAACTTCGACCAGTTTGGCTTGGTAATCCTACAGGCAGTCAGGCTCTGATACCAAGGCTGTCAGGACCCCGACTCAATGCCACATCGATCTAGCATGTAACACCTCATATCACTTTGCGGCCTCACGCACGGTATCCCCACGGGTGTCGCCTTACCTTTGCCCGGGACCGTTTGCGCCTTTTGGCACACGTATATGATGGTGTCGCTAGCATCCATATGATAAAGAGCCCGGGCTGACATGGCTAGTCGTAAACCCAAAGTGGCACTAACTTACAGGGACAGGCATCCATGACCCAGCATCGAACGTGTCGGTCATCAGCGAGTGAATCCAGGCTGTAGCACTGGGCTAACAGGACTCCGGTGAACCGGGCTGTAGCGGGCTAACAGGACTCCGGTATTCATCGCGTGACATTTCCCCGAAGGGACAGACACAGGAACGAAGAAGGACACATGCCGGCCAGCCTAAGTGTTCCGGAGCAGTAGCAAGCTACCAGGGCTCAGTGGAAGCACTAGGAGACATTTCCCGGTAAGAGAGACTACTAAGGATAAACAACTAGATAGTCAGATCCCACACATAGCAATACACATTACACGTACGCATAACATGCAAGTATGTGCTGTACAACATGGCATCACAACATAACTCAACAACTCATATAGATAAAGGCTCAGAAGAGCCATCATAGCATTTATTACAAACAGGGGTCACATGACCCAACATTCAGAGCAATCAAGCAACAAACGGAAGCATTACATGTCTGAGTACAGACATCTATAAATGAAAAAGGCTGAAAGCCTGACTATCTACAACGTCCGATCAAGATCGTAGCTGAGGTACAAGCTACTTGTCGAAGTCCATGAGAACACTAGTAAGACCGAAGTCTCCGCTGCAAAAACATAAATAAAGCAACATGAGTACAAAGGTACTCAGCAAGACTTACATCAGATCCTATCATACATGCATTTGTATCAAGAGGGTAATGTGGGGTTTAGTTGCAGCAAGCCAGCTTTGACTCTGTGGCTATCCTGTTCTACGACTACCAGAAACTCTTGAGGTGATATGGCGCACACGAGTCCACTAATCACCACACAATACACTACTATGGATTCATCCCCGTCTCCCTACGAGAAGGCCATCCATAGCACTCACACTTGTCTTGAGCATTTTATAGTATCCACTTCAAGTTGTCTATGTACCATGTAAGCATCCAAGAAGTCCATAACCGCGGACCCGGCTATTCGAATAGATCATGTTAACCCTGCAGGGGTGTACTTCTTCACACACGCTCTCGCCACTTACCGCCATGTACACGTCATGTATCTCGGCAACCTTCAAGCGGAAGCCTGGCGAGGGTGTCGGCCACGACCTGACTAACCACACAAGACTCTAGTCCAGGTTTATCGCCTATTCGGGTTCCATCCGCAAGGAGATCCGGCCGGGGTGTCGCTCACGGCCCCAAACGATGTGAGCAGGGTTCCCAAGCCCACCATCCGGGTGCCACTTGGTACACCGTGCCACCTGTGCCTAGTCTGTCCCAAGCCCACCCTGCCGGGTGCCACTTGGTAGAAAAATAGCACTACCTACAAACACCAGAAACTAGTTGCGACTCCTGGACAGAGATCAAGTTGGTTAATAAGTCGAGAGGGGTCGAGTTACCGGAACCCAATGTGTGGTAGTATCGAGTCATTGGACAACATACATAGAACTCAGTGCTTAAGGACGGTTCCAGTGAGACAACCCACCATGTACTCCTACATGGCCTCTCACCGCTACCTTTACCAAATCGTGTTCACACACTTCACTCTCAGCATCAGAACATATCGTAACACTCCAATTCATTCCCAATGAACCAGACCTGACACAACTCTAAGCAATAGCAGGCATAGCATTGTAGGAACACAACATGGCTCAATCAACTCCTACACATGCTAGTGGGTTTCAACTATTTACTGTGGCAATGACAGGTCATGCAGAGGAATGGGTTCAACTACCGCAGCACAAAGTAGCAGATGAATCGTTGTTATCCTAATGCAATAACTGAGAGCAGGAGCGAGAGAGTAGGATTGTATCAGAATGAACAAGGGGGTTTGCTTGCCTGGTAAATCAACAAGGGAGGCACTGCTTCATAGACAGGTACTCTGGAACAGCTCCGGAGCAGGACCTATCAAGAAGGAACGGTGCTGGCAATCAATACACAAACATATGCAACCATATGATGCATGAACATGGCATGAAGATTTGATGTTGTTTGAGCTAATGCAACCAGTAATCATTTGGTTTGAAGTCCATTTGAACCATAAGCTCAAATGCATCTCCAAAGTAAGCTCTTATATATGCCATAATGTGTTTTCACCTATACAGCAAGTATAAGTTGGTTTGTCATGCATGAAACTAGTACAGATGGAAAGATTGCATTTTTCTGATAATTTTTCATATATAAATTATTTCAATCTGAGCTACGGTTGAATTTCTATGAATTTTTGAAGTTTAAATCAATTTCTGGAATTTCCTGAATTATTTTAATTCCAGAAAATATATATTGCGCCAGCATGACGTCAGCACGACGTCAGCAGTCAACTGCGGCTGAGTGGGGTCAAACCTGATGTGTGGGGTCCACACGTTAGTGACAGGGGGTTAAACAGGGTTAGTTTAATCCTAACTAAAGGATTAGTGGCGCTGTGGCCCACTGGTCAGTGTTAGTGGCTAATTAGGTTTAGTTAATATTTAACTAAAATTAGCAGGGCCTGGCCCCACTAGTCAGCGACCCTGGGGGGTCAAACCCCAGGTCAAAACAAGTCAAACCCGCCGGCGGTTAGTCGCCGGCGAGGTCCGCGGCGTACTTGTGCCCCGGGTTTCCTCTGTGGTGCTCCAAATGGCGCGCGGCTAGGCGCGTTGGAGAGCTAGCTCGATGGCGCGTCGGGCGGTGGCCGTGGCTAGGCCTGGGGTGGCCGGGGTCGACGGCGGCGAGCTCGGCTGTGGCCACCGTAGTTCGGTCATGCACAAAAACGCGTTTGGAGCTCGAAGACGAGCGAAGCAAAGCGCTAGGGATGCTCTACGGGGCCTTACGAGTGTGTTGGACTCGCCGGGGTGACCAAATGGTCACCGGAGCTGCGTCGACGGCGAGCTCGGCGGCGGCGGAGGTTCGGCCATGGTGGAGAAAGGGCTACGGCGTGCGGGTGACCAAGCGGAGAGGGGGAAACGGTGGCGGAGCTCACCGCGGTTGCAGCGGGCGTCGAAGCGGGCTCGGGGACGCACTGGAGACGGCGGGGCGGCGATGGGGATCCACGGCGGCCGGTGATGAAGAAGACGACGGTGTCGGCGATGGAGCGCGTCCCTGGTCACTTGGCTCGTCGAGGACGATGCGGACGACGAGGCGGAGCTACTAGGCTCGGGCGGAGGGCGAGGGGAGGCCGGTGGCCGCGGCAACGGCGAGCAGCGGCGGTGATGGCGCTCAGGTGTGCGAGGGAGAGAGCAGGGGGAGAGGAGGAGGGCGAGGGAGAGTGCGAGAGAGGTCGGGGTGGCTGCGTGGCGTCTCCGGGGCATCCAGACGAGGAGGGGAGAGGGGGGACAGGCAGGCAGGGAGGGAGGAGGTGGCGCGGCGCGGCGGTGCGTGCGGCACGCAGCTGCTTGGCGAGGGGGAGAAGACGACAGAGGAGTAGGCGGCTGGGCCGCCTGCTGTCTGGGCCGGCCTGCTGCTGCTGGGCTGCACAGGGAGGAGGCCCAGGTAAGTCTCCCTCTTTTATTTTTGTTTTCTAATTTTTTTCTGACATATGTTTTGATTTGGTAATAATACTAAATCAATTTATTTCCTTATGCCAATTTTTGCAGGAGCTAACTATATTATTCCAGAGCTCCTTTATAAATGGCATAATTTTTGGACAATATTTTATATATATAACAATATATATCCAAGGCAAATAATTATCGGATTAATCCAAATGGCCAAGATTAAATATCCATGAGCTCCTAAAATATTTTTTTGAATTTTACCTCTGACCAATATTTTCAGAGAGCAACATGAACATTTCCTTGGACCTTTTTGGAGCAATTTTTATTTAGGTCATTTTCAGAGATGATTCTGAGGGTTCCACCAATCCTCATTTCAAATTTAAATGGAATATAAACATGATGCACAAATGACTAGCTAGTCTAGGTCATACCAGACTAGGGATGTGACAAGCGGAGTCAATTCAGCCCTCTCAGTCAGAGGCTGGAAGAGGCTTGATGCAGATCAGAGATTTGCTCCGGGCGGCAGGAGATCAAAATTCAGCTGTGTCACAGTCACGTAACAGGATTCACAGTCGATTTGTCGCTGCGAATACTATTCAGTTGGCTCACAGTCCAAGGTCACCTCCGAGGCGCATGGGACATGAAGGCCGGCGGGACCACTATGATGACCGATTTGATCGTGATGACAGGTGTCGAGTGCCCACTCCTCCTCCGAGAAGTGGGTCTAACGCCCATCGGCAGCAAGATGATAGACGCCAGCTTAGTGTCGGGCGGAGAGCTCCAGTCGACCCCAGAGAGCCAGGCTTTGACGTGAGATCCATCATCGTGCAAGGTTTGGTTGACCGAAACAGAGCTCATAGAGGTGGTCATGACAGAGATGTGCCCGCAAGCAGCCGAGTCCACGTTTCAGGTCCAGAATGTTTTAGTAGAGCGATCAGAGCCGCAGTGAGTAAGTTCAGGTTGGCGACTGGGGTGAGTAAGTTCACCGGAGAGTCTAAGCCTGAAACTTGGCTCGAAGACTACCGAGTGGCTGTTCAGATTGGTGGCGGTAATGATGAGGTGGCCATGAAACATTTGCCACTTATGCTAGAGGGTTCAGCCAGGGCATGGTTGAATCAGTTAGCTCCCAGCAGCATTTACACCTGGGAAGATCTTTCTCGAGTGTTCGTCAGAACGTTTGAGGGAACTTGCAAGCGACCTGCTGGATTGACTGAGCTACAAGTTTGTGTACAAAAGTTGAGTGAAACATTGAGGGATTACATCCAGAGGTGGATCACTTTGCATCATACTGTAGAGAATGTGTCGGACCATCAAGCGGTTTGCGCCTTCAAAGATGGCATCAAGAACAGAGAGTTGAGCCTGAAGTTTGGTCGAACTGGAGACATGACCCTGAGTCGGATGATGGAAATAGCCACCAAGTACGCCAACGGCGAAGAAGAGGACCGACTCCGGAGCGGCAAGTACAAGCCGAGTCAGTCGGATAAAGGAAACTCCAGTCGGAAGCAAAAGCGAAAGGCCGAGCCAGCAGCTCCTGGAGAGGCTCTAGCCGTGACACAGGGCAAATTTAAAGGGAAGCCCAAAGGATCTTGGAACCCCAAGAAGGTAAAAGATAAGGAGGGTAATGATGTGATGGACCTGCCCTGTTATATCCACATGAAGAAAGACGAAGAGGGTAACTTCATCTACCCAAAGCATACCACTTGCCAGTGCTGGCTCTTAATCCAGCAGTTCCAAGGGAAACAGCCGAAGGACAAAGAGAAGGAGTCGGACAAGGCTGAGGACAAGCAGGACAGTGATGGAGAGTACCCTCATGTCAACTCCACTCTGATGATTTTTGCTGATCTAGAGAGCAAAAGTCACTGAAAGTGATCAACCGTGAAGTCAATATGGTCGCCCCGGCGACACCAAACTATCTGAGATGGTCACAAACTCCCATTACTTTCGACCAGTCGGACCATCCTACTCATATTGCCACTCCTGGGAGGCAAGCACTGGTGGTCGACCCGGTCGTCAAAGGCACTCGACTGACGAAGGTATTGATGGATGGCGGCAGCGGGTTGAACATATTGTATGCAGAGACGCTCAAGGGAATGGGCATTCCGATGTCCAGGCTCAGTTGCAGCAACATGAGTTTTCACGAAGTCATCCTAGGAAAGAAGGCTGAGTCACTCGGCCAAATAGCTCTGGATGTGGTGTTCGGCGACTCGAAGCATTTCCGCAAAGAGAAGCTGACATTTGAAATCGTGGATTTCCAGAGTGCCTACCATGCTATCTTGGGAAGACCAGCTTACGCCCGCTTCATGGCTCGACCATGTTACGTGTACCTCAAGTTAAAGATGCCTGGCCCCAAAGGCGTGATCACCGTCACTGGTAACCGGAAGAAAGCAGAAGAGTGTTTCCAGAAAGGCTCAAACATTGCGGATGACCAGATAACAGTGATAGAGCTAGAAGGATACAACAAGAACGCAGATCCGAGTGATTTACTGCGGGCCAAGAAGCCCACCACAGAGTCAGCATTTCAGTCGTCCGGTGAGACGAAGCCAGTTCACATCCACCCGACTGACCCCAATGCAGCTCCGACCCATATTTCCACTACACTCGACACTAAATAGGAAGAAGCGCTCATCCAGTTCCTCCATGAGAACTGGGACATCTTCGCATGGAAGCTAGCTGACATGCCAGGTGTTCCCAGGGGACTGGCTGAGCATCGCCTTAGAGTCGATTCAAAGGCAAAACCTGTTAAAGAACATCTTCGACGGTCCGCCGTTCAGAAGGAAAAGGCCATTGGCGAAGAGGTGGCTCGACTCCTTGCAGCAGAGTTCATCCGAGAGATATACCACTCTGAGTGGCTCGCCAATGTCGTTATGGTTCCCAAAAAGGACAATTCCCTTCGTATGTGCATTGATTTCAAACATATCAATCGGGCCTGCTCGAAAGATCATTTTCCTCTCCCTCGCATCGACCAAATTGTCGACTCGATCGCAGGGTGCGAGAGATTGTCTTTTTTAGACGCTTATTCCGGGTATCATCAGGTCCGTCTGTATGGGCCTGACGAAATCAAAACAGCTTTCATCACCCCATTTGGGTGCTTCTGCTATATCACCATGCCATTCGGCCTCAAGAATGCCGGAGCCACGTTCATGAGAATGATTCAAAAGTGTTTACTCACTCAAATCAGTCGGAATGTGGAAGCATACATGGATGATATCGTGGTCAAGTCACGAAAGGGTTCCGACCTGTTGACTGACTTAGCTGAAACAATTGCCAATCTCAGGAGGTATTATATCAAGCTCAATCCTTCAAAGTGCACATTCGGAGTACCTGGCGGGAAGTTACTCGGTTTTCTCGTTTCCGAATGAGGAATCGATGCTAACCCAGAAAAAGTTGGCACCATACTCCGAAAGAAACGCCCTGTGCGTGTGCACGATGTCCAGAAGCTTACTGGATGCTTGGCCGCGTTAAGTCGATTCATCTCTCGCCTCGGTGAAAAGGCGTTGCCCCTTTACCGACTGATGAAGAAGGCAGACAAGTTCGAGTGGACTCCAGAAGCTGATGCAGCGTTTGCCGAGTTAAAAACTCTGCTCTCCACCCAGCCGGTGCTTGCTGCTCCAATCAGCAAAGAGCCTCTGTTGCTTTATATTGCAGCCACAGAACAAGTCGTCAGTACAGTACTTACGGTCGAGCGGGAAGAAGAAGGGAAAGCCTTCAAAGTTCAGCGCCCAGTGTATTATCTCTCTGAAGTTTTGACCCCATCGAAGCAAAGATATCCTCATTATCAGAAGCTCGTATATGGGATCTACATGACCATGAAGAAGGTTGCTCATTATTTCTCTGATCATGACATTACAGTCGTCAGCGACACACCATTGTCAGAGATTCTGCACAACAGAGATGCAACTGGTCGAGTGGCTAAATGGGCGATTGAACTCCTTCCCCTTGATATCAAATTCGAGGCAAAGAAAGCCATTAAGTCCCAGGCTATAGCAGATTTCCTTGCCGAGTGGATTGAACAGCAGCAGCCGACTCAAGTTCACTCGGAGCATTGGACCATGTTCTTTGATGGCTCTAAGATGTTAAATGGTTCTGGTGCTGGGGTAGTTTTGGTTTCTCCCCGAGGAGATAAGCTCAAATATGTGCTCCAGACCCACTTTGATTCCTCCAACAATGAAGCAGAATATGAAGCACTGTTGTATGGGTTGTGCATGGCCATTTCACTCGGCGTCCGTCGCCTTATGGTTTACGGCGACTCAGATTTGGTGGTCAATCAGGTGATGAAGGAGTGGGACGTTAGAAGCCCAACCATGACTGGATACTGCAATGCAGTGAGGAAGCTTGAAAAGAAATTCGAAGGGTTAGAACTCCATCACGTTCCCCGACTGAAAAATCAAGCAGCCGATGACTTGGCGAAGATAGGTTCCAAGAGGGAAGCCATTCCGAGTGGCGTGTTTTTGGAACATGTCTACACACCATCGGTTCAAGAGGATCCTTTCACTGAAGAAGCCCCGCAGCCTAAAAGCGCCACAGATCCGACTGAAGTCGAGGTTCCAGCGGTGGTCAACTTAATCATGGAAGTTTTGGTCATCACTCCCATTTGGACAGTGCCCTATATCGCCTATATTTTGAGGAAGGAACTCCCCGAGAATGAAGAAGAAGCTCGAGAGATCGTCCGCCGGTCCAAAGCCTTCACCGTCATGAGAGGTCAGTTATACAGAGAAAGTGCGACTGGAGTCAGCCAGAAATGTATAACACCGGAGGAAGGTCGAATGATTCTCAATGACATCCACTCGGGGACCTGTGGCCATCATGTGTCCTCTCGGACCATCATGGCCAAAGCATACCGAGCCGGGTTTTATTGGCCAAGAGCGAATGAAATGGCGAAGGAGATAGTCGACAAGTGCGAGGGATGTCAATTTTATTCCAATATGTCACACAAGCCCGCGTCAGCTTTGAAGACTATACCACTCGTCTGGCCCTTTGCAGTATGGGGTTTGGATATGGTCGGTCCTTTGAGAACAGGCAGAAGCGGTTTTACCCATGTGCTGGTAGCAGTCGACAAGTTCACTAAGTGGATCGAAGCTAAACCCATCAAGAACCTCGATGCTGGCACCGCTGTCAGCTTCATCCGAGAACTGATATTCAGATATGGAGTCCCGCACAGCATCATCACTGATAACGGGTCAAACTTCGATTCTGAAGAATTCAGAGCTTTCTGCACATCTCAAGGCACACGAGTCGACTATGCTTCAGTCGCCCATCCACAGTCAAATGGACAGGCAGAACGAGCCAACAGTTTGATTCTCAAAGGGTTGAAGCCCCGTTTGATGCGTGATCTCAAGCATGCGGCGGGTGCATGGGTTGACGAACTTCCCTCGGTGCTTTGGGGGTTAAGGACCACACCCAACCGGTCGACTGGAAGAACTCCATTCTTCTTGGTCTACGGAGCTGAAGCAGTCTTGCCGAGTGATCTTCTCCACAACGCTCCCCGAGTCGAGCTCTACACCGAAGCTGAAGCAGAACAAGCGCGGCAGGACGCAGTCGACCTTTTAGAGGAAGAAAGAGAGATGGCTCCGATCAGATCGACCATTTATCAACAAGACTTGCGTCGCTTCCACGCCAAAAACGTGAAGAGTCGAGCCTTCCAGGAAGGAGATTTAGTTCTCCGAGTGGACCAGCAGAAACCACACAAGCTTGCTCCTTGGGAAGGTCCCTTCGTCGTCACCAAGGTTCTCCACAATGGAGCATACCATCTTTACAATGTCGAGCATCAGATCGGCGAGCCCCGAGCTTGGAACGCGGAGCTTCTCCGCCCCTTTTACACTTAAGTATTCACTCGGATGAGTTGTAATAAAAGTACTCCTGTAGTTTATTTATCAAAGACAAGAGCTTTATAGTTTTCCCAATGATTGTTATTACTTTTGTCCATATAAAACAATACCCTAGTGGGTGGCTTAGCTGCGAATCCGATTTGCCTAAGTCTGTAAAAAAAATCCTAACCGAGTGGTGAGCCAGTCTCCCACACGAAGGCTTAGCTGCGAAATCCGTTTCGCCTAAGATAAACAAAATCCCTACCGAGTGGTAAGCCAGCCTTCCACTCGGGCGCTTAGCTGCAGTCCAAGTACTCGCCTAAGTTGAACTAAAATCCTACCGAGTGGTAAGCCAGCCTTCCACTCGGAGGCTTAGCTGCAGTCCAAGTACTCGCCTAAGATAAATAAAATCCTACCGAGTGGAAGCCAGCCTTCCACTCGGAGGCTTAGCTGCAGTCCAAGTACTCGCCTAAGTAAATAAAATCCTACCGAGTGGAGAGCACCTCCACTCGGGGCTTAGCTGCAGTCCAGTGCTCGCCTAAGTTCAAATCCTACCGAGTGGAGAGCAACCTCCCACTCGGAGGCTTAGCTGCAGCCAGTGCTCGCCTAAGTTGAAAATCCTACCGAGTGGAGAGCAACCTCCCACTCGGGGCTTAGCTGCAGCCCAGTGCTCGCCTAAGTTCTGAAATCCTACCGAGTGGAGAGCAGACCTCCCACTCGGGGCTTAGCTGCAGCCCAGTGCTCGCCTAAGTTCTGAAATCCTACCGAGTGGAGAGCAACCTCCCACTCGGGGGCTTAGCTGCAGCCCAGTGCTCGCCTAAGTGTCTGAAATCCTAATAAAATCCTCCGAGTGGAGAGCGAACCTCCCACTCGGGGGGCTTAAGGCTGTAGCCCAGTCTCGCCTAAGTTTCTGAAAATCCAGAGTGGAGAGCGACCCCTCCCATCGAGGGCTTAGCTGCAGCCCAGTGCTCGCCTAGTTTCTGAAAATCCTACCGAGTGGAGAGCGAACCTCCCACTCGGGGGCTTAGCTGCAGCCCAGTGCTCGCCTAAGTTTCTAAAAATTCTACCGAGTGGAGAGGAGACCTCCCACTCGGGGGCTTAGCTGCAGCCCAGTGCTTGCCTAAGTATCTAAAATCCTACCGAGTGGAGGGCAAACCTCTCACTCGGGGACTTAGCTGCAGCCCAGTACTCGCCTAAGTGAATTAGGATGCAAGCCGATGGCAATAAACACTTTGCTTCAACCTGCAAAGGACGCCTCAAACCAAATGCAAGCATAATTCAGCGACGAACCCAAGTTCAGATAACACCTAACGGAACCGAAAGTGCTCAAGCGCTAGGCCTATTAAGGTTTGTCGGTTACAAAAGCTCACTCGGCATACCGAGGCAAATTTAAAGTATCAAGCTCAGAAGTTTTTTACCCCTCCTGTGGAGGGCTGGAAGGTGCCACAAACTCGTCCAGATCAATTCCATCTGCAATCCGAGTGGCAGTGGCAATGAAAGTCTCCATGAAAGATCTGAAATCGTGCTTCTTAGTGTTGGCCACCCTAAGAGCCACCAGCTTGTCCTCTCGTGCATCCTTGCAATGAACGCGGACCAGAGACAGAGCCACATCCGTGCCGCACCTGGCTGAAGACTTCTTCCACTCCTGCACTCGACTTGGGACCTCGTTCAGTCGAGTCATCAGAGACTCGAGGTCGTTCTGGAGTGTCTCTCTTGGCCAGAGTGTTGTGTCGATGCGGGAAGTTGCGACCTTCAGCCTTGCGAGATAATCGATGACGGCAGCAACACGAGATTCAAGTCGGAGCACGTTCATAGCGACTTCATCTTTCACAGGAGAGTTGATGGGATCCAGGTTTACTTCCAACCGACCAGTCTCCTCTTCAAAGTTCTGACAAAATTCTGCAAGCACAACCACTGAGTCAAGACAAACAGTCGGAGGTCACAAGTAAAATATTTGTTTGATACAAAGGATTACCTTCAAGCATGAGGAACAACTTCTTGGCGAGTCCACCCGGATAAGCCTCTAGATCATTCTTCTTTCTCGTCAACTCACTGGCCTTGTCATTCAGGGTGGTCTTGTCGCTTTTCAGTCAAGTGACCTCCTGGTTGGCAGCATCAAGAGCAGCTTTCAGATTGGTGTTTTCTTCTTCAAGCTTAGTCACTGAAGCTAGCTTCTCATCCGCTAGCCTGGTCTTCTCTAAAGCAGTTTTTTGCATCTCAGCCAAGTCAAGCTCTTGTTTCTTCAGGGCATCCCTCACTTTGCCTACAAAGTTACAGTGAGATTAGATTCGGAAACAAGTGAGAGGCAAAGGCAGTCGTCAAAGGCCTCACCAAGCATACCTTTAGCTTCCTCCTTTGCCTTCGTCAAGTTCTCTTGGGCCAGTTTCAGATCGAGCTCGAGCTGAATGTGTTTGTTCTCCAACTCAGTATAACGAGCCGCAAGGTCACAGGATTTCTACGAAGAACCAATCGACATATGTCAAAGACAATTCACTTCCGAGTGAGTAAGGAAAAATCATAGCGTTTCTAAGACTACGGCCGAATGCAAACATTCGACCATAGTCTCGGGGACTACACCCAGTGGGTGCACTCAGCGTGCCCCCACTAGTTTCATCAAGAGTCGACTAGTCGACCAACAAAAAAAAAGAGGCAATGTTCTTTAGACTATAGTCGACTGCCAGCAGTCAACCACAGTCTCGGGGACTACACCCAGTGGGTGCACTCAGCGTGCCCCCACCGGTCTATGAATCTATTCGACCTTGTCGAGTAAAGAAAAACTCAAAGCATAAAGACTATGGTCGACTGCCAGCAGTCCACCATAGCCTTGGGGACTACACCCAGTGGGTGCACTCAGCGTGCCCCCACTAACCCGGAATTTCAATCGACACACCCAGTGGGTGCAGGACAAACTCTAAGAGTTTACAGATATCATATCCTAACAGAATAGGCAGTGACCGACTGACCTGAACATTACTCTGAAGAGCTGAACTGGCGTCATAGGCTGCCTGGCTAGCTTCTCGTATCGCCTTCACTTGCTCCATCATGACCCCCGCTTGGCGTATCGCTTCTCTAGCAGCACTGGCTAGGTCTTCTGGAACGGGGTAGGTGGAGAAAAGCGAGGGTTGAGCAGCACTCGACGACGAAGGGCGAGCACTCGTCAACGGCACCGCGAAGGTTACGGTGGGTCGAGTGACATTGTCTCCCTCCACGACCAACATCTCGGGTGCTGGCACATCTTGAGTTGCCTTGCCAGCAGGCGTTTTCTTGCTCCTCCTTTGCCTCGGTGGTTCTTCGTCATCGTCGTCAGGAAGGTCAATAACAATGTTAGATGAAGCTGCAGAAAGAATCAAAATTAGAGACAATAATACCAGGTTGACTGAAAACGGCATCACAAGAATCATACCAGGTTGTGAGGTAGCAGCATCCTCCATCTCGTGGTCTTCAGCCTTGGTCGAAGTATCAGAAGTAGCAGCGCTGCAGTTCCGGAAATCAGTCGATTGACCCATGAGTCGACCAAGAGCAAGTTTACGAAACGGGGAAAACTCAAGACTACCATTACCCTGAGATAGTGGGGATCACCATCTTCATCTTCGGCAAGACGTCGCAGGTTTCGACGGTGCCACTCGAGACTGCATCGGAGCTTTCTCAGTCGGCACCGGAGAAGTAGTCCGAGGGCGCTTGGTCGAATGGGTAGCGGTCGCGACCCCTTTACCACGCTCAGTCGCAGGATCATGAACAACCTTCGAGCGTCTTTCCGAGCGGGGTGGTGCAACTTCCTCCTCCTCCTCCTCCTCTTCCTCCTCATCAGAGTCGTCAGCCTCATCATCGTCGCCAGCATCCGAATCCCACTCCTCCGGGCTCTCGCCCCCACTTCCTTCCTCCTCCTCAGTCAGCGTCTGCGCGCCATTGGGCATCGAGTATAACTCCGTGGTGGCCTGACAAGCAACAAAGCAAAATGAAGATCACTCGATCAATTCACAGCAAAGCAGAATGGATAAAACAAAATTACACTCGGAGATAAGCAGCCATACCTTGTCCGGCGTATAGGTACAGTCGAGTGGCGGGATCCTCCTTGCTCCTCGAGGGTTGTCCTTGTTCCCTGTGATGGCGGTCACCCACCTCTCCAGCATGGCGTCGTGGACTGCTTCTGGATGGACCCGAGTGGTGTCTTCGGTACCGCAGTACAGCCACATCGGGTGGCCTCGGTACTGGAGCGGTTGGATGCGCCGCCTAAGGAAGACTTCCAGAAGATCCATGCCCGTCACTCCGTCCCGAACGAGTTGGACCATGCGCTCCACCAACATTTTTACCTTGGCTTTCTCCTCAGGAAGCACCTTCAGAGAATACAGTTTGTCCACTCGGTCCATGGAGAATGGAGGGAGACCAGTCGACTGCCCCGGCGTCGACTCGTCTTGGCAGTAGAACCAAGTCGACTACCACCCTCTGACCGACTCAGGAAGGGTCATGGCCGGGAAAGTGCTCTTGTTCCTCAACTGAATCCCAAGACCCCCGCACATCTGAATAACCTTGGTCCTCTCATCAC
Source organism: Triticum aestivum (assembly GCF_018294505.1). NCBI lineage: Eukaryota > Viridiplantae > Streptophyta > Magnoliopsida > Poales > Poaceae > Triticum > Triticum aestivum. The sequence continues at coordinate 227,018,068 of NC_057795.1, forward strand.
CCGGACTCGCCTTTTTTACTGTCTGCGACCGACAGGTGAATATGTGCTTGAAGAGACCCCAGTGTGGTCGACAATCCAGGAAGTTCTCGCACATGGACACAAAGGCAGCAAGATAGGCGATGGAATTGGGATTGAAATGGTGGAGTTGCGCCCCAAAGAAATTCAGAAACCCACGGAAGAACACACTCGGCGGCAGAGAAAAACCACGATCTACGTGAGTGGCTAAGAGAACGCACTCACCCTCCTGCGGCTGCGGTTGACACTCGGACCCCGGGAGCCTCGCTGACCCATGGGGGATCAGTCCCTCATTGGCCAGGTCGTCGAGGTCCTTCTCAGTGATGGTCGAGCGGATCCAATCCCCTTGGACCCAACCCTTCGGCAGGCGAGACCTCGACGAAGATCCGCCCCGACTAGACGGTCTCCCCTTCGCTTGCCCCGTCGCCGTCACCTTCTTCGCGCGCTCTAGAGCCGCCATCTTCTCCTTCACCATTATCGCCGGCGAAGCGCTCGAGAGGTGGATAAGGCGGAGGTAGAAGCAGGCGCCGTGGGCGGAGGCAGAGAGGGAAGAGAGGAGAATGGGGAGGCACTGTTCAAAAACTCTTCCCCGACGCCTTATATAAGGGCGCTTCCGAGTGGCTGACGAGTGGGTCCGAGCAGATCTGTCACATCTCGAAACAGTCGCACACGTACGATACGTGGCGAAAAAGGTGGCGCAGAAATCGAGGCGTCCATGCCTTATCCCGCCCGATTGCCGCGGATCGCCCTGCTTCGCGCGCTTCCCAAATTTCAGATCCCACAAAATCCGCTAACAGCAGATCAATCTGTCAGACGATATCCTTCCCGCGATCCGTCGCTCGGAAGTTCACCAGAGTTCAAAAGTTCACTCGACAAAAGATAAGAATGGACCAAGGCGACTGGAGTAAAAGTCGACGCCAACGCCGAAAGAAGAATCACCGATCCAAGATACGACATAATCAAAGTACAGTAAATAAGTTGGAGAAAATCGTGAACTCCTTCCTCACTCGAACCTCGATCCATTCGGGGGCTAATGATGAGGTTATGTACCTAGGGTAGGGTCATGGACCTATCTAGGATACCATACCCAAGGACATCATCACACGAAGCTACCTTCCAGTCGACCAAGAGAAGCTCACTCGACCAAGGGAGACTCCACTCGACCAGCTAGAAGACACTCGACCATGAAGACGCACTCGACCATCAGAAGTTCAGGATCTATGTTGTATCCAAACGGTCTGTAATTAAGTAGTCTTAATGGTCATGATGTCACTTTATGTAAGGCGTTACCAGTAATGCCCGGCCTTAATGTACTTTAACCCTCTACGTGGGCTGGCTGGGGTCCTGGCGTCCTCTATATAAGCCACCCCCTCCACTGATAGAAGGGTTCGCACCCCTGTAACTCATATGCACAGAGATCAGTCGACCGCCTCTGGGCTCCGAGACGTAGGGCTGTTACTTCCTCCGAGAAGGGCCTGAACTCGCTAAACACTCGTGTGTACAACTACTCCATAGCTAGGACCTTGCCTTTCCATACTTACCCCTCATTCTACTATCAGACTTAGAACCATGACAGGGGCTGCGCCCGGCTGGCCTTGTGGGGCCCCGCGAGAACCCAGTTGCTGTGGTCCTTCTCCCAACTGCCCACGTTGTCCTTGCCCCGGGAGTCGTTGTAGGGAGGCAAGCATTGGCAGGAGCTGGGGGGCCTGACGTCGAGGTGCTAATGTCGCGTGGGACTCCGGAAGCGTCATCCTTTGGAGCTTATGGAGCCCCTCGCGAGGTGGTGGCTGACGAGGGGGCGCGGCCTACCGCTCCCGAGGCCGAAGCCCCCGAGGCCTCGGCAGGCCACCAAGGGGTGGCACCTGATTGCTCCTCTCGGGATGATGCCCTGGACGTAGGCCGTCCTGATGCTTCGGCTCCTATGCCGCGCGTCGTCCCTCAAGTCGCAAGCTTGGGCCGGTTCCGCATCGATTTCGAGGCCCTTCGTAAGAGGAAGGAGGCTTCCGGTGGTGATGATCGCCCGTACCGCCCGCTGAAGCACAGGAAGTACTTTGCCATGGACGAGTAAGTCCCTCCTTCTCATAGTTCCTTGTCTACCTCTCCCTTTGCTGACCGTGGCCTTTCAGGATCCCCTCTGACAAGCCCGCGGAGCCAGCTGAGGAGCCGCTTCCTCAGGCTTCTCCTCCATCACCAACCTTGATCGCCCCGAGTCTGCGTGCTGCCCTTGGTGGAAGCTCGACTGGAGATGCAGGCCGGCTTGCGGCGCGCCTTGAACCTGTCGGCACGCCGCTCTTCCCTCAGGAGCTCTCCTTGGGCACAACTAGCTTGCCCCGAGCTCCTCCCCTGTTCATAGGCGGCGAGTGGCTAAAGTCGATCTTTGGGTCCTCAGCGGGAGGTGGATCGATGCCTGGCTGAGTCCCTTGCAGGGCCTGCCCAGCGATCGCAGGGGCGCCAGCCCCCAGCTCCCTGCCGAGAGGGGGAAAACCACTCCAAGGCCCTACGCTAGCATCGATGGTGGCGGATGGTGTTGACGATGTGCTTGGGCGTGCGCGGGAGCGCAGGACTGTCTGCCAAGAGTTCCTCCAGAGGGAAGCCGATGCAGTGGGCCAGCTCAGCGCAGAGCTGGCGGTCGAAGATGCGCGTCTCAAAGCTGAAGGCTTGAGGCTGGTCAAGGAGTGGCGCAAGCTGAAGGCGGTTGTTGGTTTCGCGCGCCACCAGCGTGATCTCGAAAACGCCAAGGCCGAGGCATCCCTGGCAGCCTCTCGGGAGGCCTTCTCCCGGGCCATTGAGGAGGCTCAGCAGGCAGATAGGCGACGCGAAGCTGCAGAGAAGCACGCGTGGGAGCTCCAAGACTGGTGCAACTCCCTGGAGCAGCAGGTGGAGCTGCGCCGAGCCGCCCTTGCGTTGCTGAAAGGGGGGCCCGCTGAAGAGGAGGAGCTCCGCAGGCGTGAGGAAGCGCTGACATTGGAGACTGTCGAGCGCAACCTTGACCTGGAGCGGTTGGAGATGAGGGAGCACCAGGTTGCCCGGGCGGAGGATGAAGTCGGCGCGCGGGAGGCCTGGGTCCAGGTGGAGATCGACCGTCGCGTGGCGGAGGCTCGCGCCGGCCTTGAGTGCGAGTATGTAGAGATGCTGGAGCTATTCAAGGCTGAAGCCGCGGGCAGGACTGCCGGCCTCAGGACCAGGCTGACAGAAGTCACGCGGCAAGCTGAGGCCACTGCTGCCACACTGGGCTCGGCGTAGACCGAGCTGGCCTCCTCCCGTGCCAACCTGCTTCTTCTTCAACGGCAGGTGGATGATGCCGAGGCTGTCGTGCAGTGGAATGCGGGTGAGATCTGACAGCGGCAGACGTTAGAACACATGCACGGCCCCATGCTCCAGACGCTCAGGGAAAGGGCCAACGCGGCCTTGGGCAACATCTACGAGGCAGTTGCTGAGGAGCCGCATGTGACCAACTACGCCGGCAATCTCCGGTTCTTCACTGATGTGGTGATGCATCTGGAGAGCCACTGTCAGAGGTCTCGCCAGCTGGTGGAGGAGTGGAGCCGCGGCCTGCTCGCACGGGCATTCTCTCGTGTCTTCAGCCATCTCCAAAACATCGACCCCCTCTTCGACTTCGATGCCGCCATCGCCCCGGTGCCTGAGGCCGTCCGAGGCGACCTAGCGCGGTGGGTGGAGGACAATGTAGATGCGCTCGTCTGGGCCTTCATCTCTGATGACAACGGGGTGATCGTTGCTGCTGATGAAGGCGACATTGTGAATGGTGGTGAAGGTGGTGCCAACAACGGCGATGAAGAGGCTGGCGGAGACAATGGTGGTGCCAGCGATGTCTCCGAGGACGCTCCAGGGGATGCGATGAGCTACATGTCCGATTGACCCCGCGCTTCTCTCGCCGTTTGTCCTGCGCAGGAAGAGACTCGGGTGTGGCCCTAAAGGATGTGAGAGCATTTTGGGGAGGGGGAGCCCCTCATATAAAAAGATTGTTGCCTACGTGTTGTTGAGATCATCGCCGAATGGGCGCCTGCATGATCCCATGGTTTTCGTGATGTGTTGGTTCTTGTAGCTTTACCTTCGTCTTGGCGAGCCTAGAGTGGGCTTGCAATCTCCATCCGAGGGCCTCATGAGGGTCCCGTCTGACTATGCGGCGAGAGCCTGGCTAGAGCGAACACCGGCCGCGGGACGGCGGGCGCACATGCTGGGCTCTGCCCTACTCGCGAGGGGCCCGCGAGAGGGAGGCAGCTAGTGTGAATTCCAACTTGAACAAAAATCAGAGCACGAGAAAGCACACGAATAAGACACGACACCCCTCCCCGCATACGTAAACACAAATTCGACTTCAACTTAGATCCGAAATGAGAGAGCTTGTTCGCACAAAAAGAAGCAAGAGCAAAAGGCCGTGTCCGACACCTAGTCTAGTCTTCGACGTCTTCTCATCAGCACGGAGCTAAGTGCTGCCACTGGGCGTGGGAGGGAGCCCCCGAGGCCTGAGGGCGGCTCTCCGGAGACTCCGGGGCATGTACAGCCCCAACTCATTATTATGTGAGAGTGTCACGGGCGGCGAGCTTCACAGGCACTGGGCCTTCTTCACAGGTACTGGCCTTGCTTCATATCGCCAGATGAGGGCCCCGCCTTGCGCCACCCTTGACCCCATCAACGGCGACTGGAAACCAGGACAACGCTAATGGGGAAAAGGGGATGCCAGTGGTTCCCCCGACAACCATGGGTCCTCTGCCGGGGGCAGGCCCTGGGGCACCTCCCCGGGAGAGGGCCTACCTCCGAAGAACACCTTGCTCCGCATGCCGTGGGGAGGAGCCAGGCTCCCGGCCCCTCTCGTGCTGCCCCCAGTGCCCTCCTCCCGAGGGAGGGAGATTGCGGCACTAGGGCAGCCGTCTACTGCAGCGACCTAAACCTCATGCGACCCATGTTTAGCATAGGCTTGCTCCTGAGGTATTAGCGGTACCCGGTAGTTGCTACCGCCGGCACGGTTGTCGAGGCTTCCGTGGGGCTCCTGAAAGAGCTCGGCTTCTGGCGCCTTTTCCTCCCAGCCTGGCCCAAGGAATGAGCCGTGGTCCTACCCCAGTGCGTACCCTTGATCCACCATGCGGGGCACATAGGCCTCCGGGGACACCACCCCAAAGGCCTCGCTGTAGTGCTCCATGTGCCATGCAGTTCGACTTGAAGCTCCATCTTGGGGACGGTAGTGCGGTGGCCCGTCAGGACCATAGGCAGCGGTGAGCATGCCCTCGCTTCCCAGAGGTGGTGCCGGCGCAGCTTGCTGCCCAGCGCTGAGGGCCAGGCCGGTGTTGATGAAGCCTTGAGGCGTGCCTGGGGGCGCGTGGGCACGGATTGGTCCGCCTCGTGATTCGCCCGGGGCCTGGGGTGGAAGATGGACGCAGAACGGGGGAGCCCCTGACGCGGTGGCATCCAGGAGCTCGGCAACGCGCTTTAGCAGCACGTCGCGGCCGCTTTCTTGCAGTCTGCACCGCAGCAGCTCTCGCGCCACCGTGAGCGCGGCCCTCATGTTTGCCTGCTCCCGTCGGGTGTGCGGTGGCGTGGCCGCTGCGTGGCTTGAGGCCCTCACTGCCGATCGTACCTGCCGTGGGGTGAGGGCAGGCGACGCCTGACCGCGTCACCGGCGCCCCGCAGCGTTCTGCGGGGCATGGGCTGCCTGAGGTTCGGGGTTGAGGTCACCTTGGGCAGGCAGCACGGCATGGGCGGGCCATGCCGCCCAGCGGTCGGAGTTGGCCATCGGATCGCCGTACATTAGGCGGTGAAGCGGCGGAATGTAGGACAGAACAAGGCAGACCCTTAAGGTTCAAACTCAGGGGTGCGCACGAAGATCTTTCCCCTACCGATCTACGTCCGATCGTCTCGCAAGATCTAAGCTAAAACGATGAACTACACAAGGGACACAAGATTTATACTGGTTCGGGCCACCGTTGTGGTGTAATACCATACTCCAGTGTGTGGTGTGGTGGATTGCCTCAGGGGCTGATGATGAATAGTACAAATGATGAACAGCCTCGCGAGAGGTGTTCTTGAGCTGGTGCGATGAACTGCTTGGGTGAGTTCTATCGCCTCCCTCTCTGTCTAGAGCGCTCTCAGATCGTCTCTACTTTGTGGTGGCTAGTCCTATTTATAGAGGCCCTGGTCCTCTTCCAAAAAATTAAGCGGGAAGGGTGCCAACAATGGCCATTTTGAAGGGGAACATCTAGTATCCTGACTAAAGTTGGTCTTCGGCTGCCAAAGGCACTGGCGATGACGCCGTCTTGGGCTTCATGGTGACCTCCACCCTGCCGCTCTGCTGGTCTTGGTCTCGTTGCACTGAAATGGCAACCTTTGCGTGATGCCTCGGTACTCCACGCCTGTGCTTGCCCCCTTTGCACCAAAGAGGAAACAAGGATACTGCGTAGGCTGGTGCCCGCCTGGTCTCGATCGTCATGGCTTGCGTCACGAGCACCTCGCGAGGTACCCTGCCTTGATCTCTCCGCCTCCTCGCGAGCCTGCCCGGCAAGGCCGTTCCTGAGGAAGCCGTGTGTCGTCCGCCCCGCGAGGCTTGGCCCCTCGCGAGGGTCTTGACTCTTGTGCTGATGAAGATGGTCCATACTGGGCCACCACTTGAGCCATGCCTCAGGCTGCGGGCAAGCAAGTCTGGGGACCCCCGTTCCCAGAACGCCTACAGAATGCTTGCCTCATATTGAATTTTCTTATAATCATTCATTGCATTCTACTACTAAGATGTGCCCTTTTGAAATTGTGTATGGCTTCCTACCTCGTGCACCTATTGATTTTTTGCCTCTTCCATCTTCGAAGAAGCTTAATTTTGATACTAAACAAGGTGCTGAATTGATTTTAAAAATGCATGAGTTAACTAAGGAAAACAATGAGCATATGAATGCTATATATAAACTTGATGGAGATAAGCATAGAAAACATGTTGTGTTTGCACCTAGAGGTCTTGTTTGGTTACATTTGCGTAAGAATAGATTTCCTGATTTGCACAAATCAAAGCTAATGCCACATGCTGATGGTCCTTTTAAGGTGTTAGAGAAAATAAATGATAATGCATATAAGCATGAGCTGCCTGCAGATTTTGGGGTTAGCCCACTTTTAACATTGTAGATTTGAAGCCTTATTTGGGTGAGGAAGATAAGATTCCGTCAAGGACGAGTTCATTTCAAGAAGGGGAGGATGATGAGGACATCAATACCATTGTTACACCGACAACCCCTGCTAATATACATACGAGACCAATTACTCGAGCTCGTGCACACCAATTAAATTACTAGGTACTTTCATTTCTTGGTAATGATTCTAATGTTCATGAGAATATGATGCTGCCTAAATTGGATACATTTGTTTTTCTTACAAATGAAGGGCCTAGCTTCGAGAAGCATGAACATTGGAGCAAGAACAAGCATGGAGATGACGGCATGCGCAAGGGAAACAAGAACTGAGTTTCAAGTGATGATTTCAGGATTTTGAAGCCACCGTAATGAGTGAATGAAGTCTTCGACAAAATATACAAGACGCCACTTCACAAATTTCGTCCAGAGGCTATTGTTGGTGCTGCGTCACCTTATTATTAGGCCAGACCCATGTATTTTCCAAATACATAAGTATAGGCTATTTTTAGAGTTTGTATGTGTGGGGAAACAACAGATAGGGTTATTTTCAGACCCTTCCCCCAAGGGCCACGATATCCCCCCCCCCTCTTCCTCCATATATACAGCCCTTAGGGCATCGTTTAGACTTTGGGTTTTGTTTAGATTAATGTTCGCCATAGCTGCAACTTTGCGTACTTCGTTTGTGTTCAACGACCAGACAAAGACGTCACAGAACCTGATGTTCATCAATAAAGCTTTCCTATTATATTCGCAATATCCAGGTTTCAATCGCAGTTTCTAGCTTATTCTTCGTTTGCTTGCAGAAAATAGACCCTCATGGTCAGGTTGATCATGCTCCGGCGTGGTCAGTAAGCTCTTGGAGTTGGTTTAGCGATTGCTAGGGTGCGACGTCATCACACGTTCGTAGTCGGATCGTCGAAGTCTACTCCACCTAAAACAATAGCCACCATCTCATCAAAAGACGGGACGCCTTTGCCTCTATTAATGCCTGTGCATGGGTATGATCAACAAACACGAATGTTTGTTGCACCGACAATGGTATATCATTCTTCCAATACCATGAACCATCATGGCAAAAGTTCTCCTTGAACCAAACATCACAACAAGAGTACTCTTATTGAGTTCTCCATTCCATAGTTGTGACTCTCCCAATCTTACCTTTGTGCATGGGTTATCTAGAAGAAATATGTTGAGCCTTCTTCAACATGCTAGTCCATGCATTGATAACTCAAAATATCATATGGTCCTTTGAGTTGTCCCTCTTCAGCTGTATTCTCACCTTCATCTATCAACTGATAGTCAAGAGTGTGTGCGCAATCATGTTCAGTGATGCCTATTATTCTTATGGTCCATCAAGTTGTTCTATTTCGGAACGACTAGGAGAAGCAAACTCCAGTACCTCATCCATTTCTAGGATTGGGTCAAAGTAGTTGTATTCAGCAGATCAAAATGCCAATCCATCTTTTGTTTTGTTCTACCCGTGGAGTATTACCCCCTTTATGTCAGGATTTTCATGAGAATTGCACCACCCCTTATGAATTCTTGATGTAGTGATACTTCTCGCCCGCATTGATCATTCCTTGGTTCTTCTATTATTGTACCAGGAATGCCGACAAGTGAACTGTCATGTGTGAAATCAATACTCCTAGCAACCCTGTTACTTGGTGGTTAATGGATGATAATTTCATTCTTAGTGTGCTGGTTATCGAATCATCACTCTATGATTGATCATGCTACCTAGTCCATATTTCCTGGTGCACTCTTCGATCAATGAGTTAGGAATATGTCAATCCCACGCTCTATTGATCTTATCGTCTTACCCTGAAAAGAAAGATTGTTCTCGGTCTTAGTAACATATCGGAGGTTCATGATTTTCCGAATATCTTCTCGGAAGTGTCACCAAGTTGTCCCCTGACCATTATGTTGAGCTCGTGATCAAGTTGGTTTTTCTCTAGACCACCCCTTCTCCAAGAATCTGTGTTGGATACCCGTGAGCTAGTTAGTTATTCTAAACAACAACTTGGAGAGTTGGAAGCTACAAGCTATGCCTGACTTAGTTAATACCAAAGGGATATTTGTTGTGCATGTGTGTGTTGAAGAAAGATGATATCTTCACCGATTGACCACCGTGTTCAGTTCTTGGATTTATTATCTTATCCAAAGCTTTGGTTTGAGTGTGGGATATCGTCAAATCAAACTTAGTACCAAAGATTTTCATAATGTTGTCCTACTCGTGGATGTCTCCTCGAGTATACACCATTATGTTTTTTGCTCTGACCAATGCTATCACCTTGTTCACATAGTCGTGGAATTCCATCTTCATGGAAACCTAGATGAATTGTCGTTGAGCCCATCAACAACATCTTTATCTTCTCCATGATTCATGATGAACATGAATCTAGTGTTGGAAACTTTTGAAATATTTCTTCATGCTAGCTCATGAAGTAGATGTTTTAATGTAAGAAGTGACTTCCTCTAATTCACGTGTATTTGATGTAAGTTTCCACCGTAAATTCTAGAAAGTTTGTTTTCGCTTCCTTTGGAATCATCCAAACTCAGTCATGCATGTGCGAAATATTCTATGGTTTGACAGCTTAGTGATACGTCCATTTTGCATCATGTTTTCCAACTGTTATTTATAGTGTTTTTAATCAATATAACACTTTGTGGAGCAATTCTAATGCCTTTTCTATCTTAATATGCAAGATTTACATGAAGAGGGAAATTGCCGGTAGCTGGAATTCTGGACCTGGAAAAGCTATGTCAGAGATACTTATTCTGCGCATCTCCAAATGAGCTGAAATTTTATGGAGATTTATTTCGGAATAAACAAAAATTATTGGAGAAACGAAGTACCATAGGGGGCCACCCAGGTGCCCACAAGGCACCAGGACGCACCCACCCCCTAGGGCGCGCCATAGTGGCTTGTGGGGCCCCTGGTGTCAGTGTTAAAACCGGCAGACCATGGGGTAGGGTGTCCCGAGCTGTGGATCTCGGATCAAGGGTAATAGGAACGAAGGAGATGATGTCTACCCAGGTTCGGGACCTCCCAATGGAGGTAAAACCCTATCTGTGGTCTAACTCTAGGGCTAGGTAAATGATTTGTGTTGATGTGCCCTCTACGGGCTAAAACCTAAAGCTTATATACACGCCAGGAAGGGTATCTAGGGTTACAAGGTCGGTAGCTAGTAGCTAGGCTCTAGAGATCTTGGAGTATACGTCAAGTCTTCGGGGGAGGCAGTATTGATCACACCTCCTGCGTACAGCCTCCAGAGTCCACCTTGAGCATGGATGAGGGCTCGTCGGCCCAGCCGAAGGAGAACGGGCCGACTAGGTTAGTACCCCCTTATCTAGGACACCATTAGTAGCCCCTTAGCAGGCCTTCGACGCTGAGGACAATTCCAATGGGACTTCGGATCCGGAGTCTTCGGCTTGACAGGCGAGTTCCCCTCCAAGGAGTCTTTGATACGGCCCCGCCAGGTGGACCCTGACCTGCCGCACGCGTCTCCAATCTCTAACCTTGGCAATCGCATCTTTATGGGGAAGCGAACCACTTTATGGAAAAATATCGAAGTGTTGGTTTCCTCCCCTTTATATTCAAGAGAAGCTAACATTGATTTACCGCATCGATCCAACCCCTCCTTGCCAAACCAAACGCACAAGCGCCCCCGAGCTCCCAAGTCCATCCTCTAGAGCTCCTCATGGTGAGCGATGTAGGCTCCTCCAAGCACCCTCACGGCTCTGTCAGAGGCGTTTGGGGCAGCTGTGTAGTTTTGCGCCTTCATCTCAAGTGTTTGGCTAAGCATGGTTATTTACCGGACTCAGATCTGACTGGGACCCACGCAGGACTGACATCCATGAATGGCCAAGTACACGCAGAGAATCAACCAAGCCCCCGAGAGGGCGAGAGGGTATGCTTCTTCTCATTCCTATTGTTTGGAGCAGAATTTCCCATTCACTCCTTGTTCCGGGGTCTGTTGGATTTTTACGGGCTGCAACTCCACCATCTCACCCGCAACTCTATCCTTCATATCATAGGGTGCATTTCTCTTTCCAAGATGCACCTCGGATGCAAGGCGCACTTCAAGCTGTGGCGGAGATATTTTTTTATAATGCCCTGCTCACCGGCCGAAATGTTATATGAGGTCGGGGCAGCTGAAGTCTGTCGCATCTAAGGGACAGAGTACCCACCCGTCTCACCTCGGGAAGATAACGACATCTGGCCGACCGAGTGGTTCTACATAGACAATGTCCTCGTCTAGGAACCAGTCGGACCAGTCCTCCCTTTGTTCTCAGTGGAGCCCCCGAGGAGGCGATATAGCGGGAGGCCCAAGAGCTCGGCTTCAGAAGAGAGTGCTGAAGTGATCGAATTGGCGGCTCGAGTGATGCAGCTGACACACACTAACCTGCCATTATTTATGTAATGGACACGGTGATAGACTGAAGAATCCAACCACTTCATCAATGCCCTCACTTATTGTGTAAGTACAATGGGACCGATGATTCTTCACATACTACTCGGGAGATTTTCTATGACCAAGCAGCTTTCAGAGTAGATCTAGCTGGAATCTATAAAGGGATAGTAGAAGACTTCGCCCGACGACAGTTCCGTGACAAAATGTCCTATTATAATCTGTTACATCTCCAACGTATCTCTAATATTTTATTGTTCCATGTTACTATATTATCATTCTTGAATGTTTTACAATCGTTTTATAGCAACTTTATTGTAACACCCCCAGTGTCATTATACAATAACCTCACCCTAATGTACCATGTCATCAAGTTTTATTAAGCCAATTTGCCACTTGATAAAAATCAAAGTCAAATTCAAATTCAAATCGCAAGTCAAATTATAATTCTTCAAACTGTCCAACAAAAATGTTCATTAGGTAATTTTCATGCATTAACAAACGTTTTTATAAAGATTTAAAATGCCCCTGGATATGAAAACAGTACCCGAAACAGCTCCATTCAAGTCATTTTCACTTAATCAAAATCCAAACAACTTCAAACCACTCCCAAAATTTTTGTGGCAGTGAGGTATATTGGATACTAACTATTGAGACCAGCCACAATATTTACCAAAGTGATTTACTGTTTAAAGAAAGTGCAAGCAGGAAATAAGATAGAAAGCAGAAAAGAAAGAGGAAAGACCTAAAGCCTAATGTGCTACTAGGCCTAATTGAACTACAGTTAAGGCCCAGCCCAGCTCCTCCTTATCCCCTTCCTCTGTTCATTGAACAGAGGCGTGGCGGCCATCCACCGGCGCCATAACCGGCAGGGTGCACGCGCCGTCCATCCACTACCTCCCCGCTGTCTATAAGACCACCCCGACGCCCTGGACGAACCCTAGTTGTCCTCCCCTTTTCCCCCCGCGCCATTTTCTTCCTCTCCCACACACGCCCGAGCTCCACCCGCCATGTCCATCGTCGTCCTCGTGTCCATCGTCCACCTCATCGACAGAGGCCTCTGCAGGAGCTGTGTGTGCTTCATCTGCATTGACTCCAAGGAGCAGCTCCAGCAGGAGATCGCCACAACGCAGGAATCGACGTCGTCTTCTACCTTCGGCAACCGCGACGCCATTGCCGGATTTCGTCGCCTCCGAGACTCCCCCGAGCCCGTTATGCACACCTACAGGCTCGATGTGAGCCCTTCTCCATTTCCCCTCTCTCTCTGACCTCGAACTCGTCCCCTAGCACTGTTGCCGCCGTGTCCAAGAGCTCCTAGCTGTTTTTCCCCGTGAGCGTGCTGCTTTGCTGCTACCGCTTTGCCTCTGCCGCCGCTCTGCTTACTGATGCCACTGTGTTGCTGCCGCGCGACCGCCCGCACCCGTCCAATGTCACCCGCGGCCGCCGTTGCCGTGCTGGTCGCGTCCGCTGTCGCACCTGCTCGTCACGCTGCGCCCGCGGCCGCGTCTCGCGCCACAATGCCCCGTGCGCGCCCCCTGGCCGCGTCCGGCCACGACCGGCCGCGCAGCGGACGTCCCCTGGTGGCACCCCCCCGCTCCCGTCGTCGTGCGTTGCGCTCGCAGCCGCCCTTGGCCATGCCAGCCTGTAACTGCTTCTGTTCGCGGCCGCTACCTCCTGCTGTCGCTGAAACTCTGCTGCTAATACCGGCTTCCTGCTGCTGCTTCTTGCTACTGTGGTCGCTCCTGGCTGCTCCTCATGCGACTGCTGCCGGCACTGCTTCTGCTGCCAGCTCCGCATCGCGCCTAGGTGTTGCGGCTGCTTGCTGCGGCCGCTCCGCGCTGCTGTTGCCGCTGCTCCGTGTATTGCTTTACTTTACCTGCTACTGCTCCATGGCCCTCCTGCTGCTCGCATGCTATTGCTACTGCCTTTAGCGCCACTGTTGCTTGCATGCTCTACCTTGCCACTACGTTGCTGCTCAGCCTTGCGGCTGGCATTGGCCTTGGCCATGGCAGAGTGTGTGCGCGAGCACGTGTGTGTGAGCCGGCCCTTGTTTTGTTTTGGGGCTAACCACCGTCAGTGCTAACCCCTCCACCCCTAATTAAGTCAGTTAAAATACTTTTTCTTGTGTGCCAATGACATGTGGACCCCCCCCCCATTAGTTAAGTAAATAATTAAATTAATTTAAGCTAGCAGTCCATGACATGTGGGTCCCTCCTGTCAGTTTGACCAAGTCAACAGTCAAACTATTTGATTGCTGACTCGACGTTGACTAGGCGGTCAACAGGGCCCACTGACCCCTCCTGTAAGCCACTGCGACTAGCTCACAGTGTGTACACATAACTTTTGTCTATTTATTTTCGAATTTAAAATAATTGCAGAAATTCTACAAATTGTTTAAAACTTTAAAAAAATTAATAGAAAATAAACCATAACTCGGATGAAAATATTTTATATATGAAAGTTGCTTAGAAAAATCCACGAACCCAGATACGCGGTCCGTTCATCTGTCACATGCCCTTAGCATGGTGAACATGGAACAGTCCCCTCTCTTTTCATTTGTCCAGAAAACACCAGACGTCTGGAAAACCCTTACGGATGTTTTCCCTCTCAGTCTGCAATGTCTAGCATTGCGTTAGTTCACCTCTAACACCGCATATTACCATGTTATGCTTTATGGTGCTTCGTTTGCTTTATATTCATTGTTTCTTCCCCCTCTTCTCTCCGGTAGAACCCGAGACCGATCCTGCCCCTGTGATCGACTACGTCGACAACGACCCTTCTTCCTTTACAACAGAGCTTCCAAGCAAGCCCCCTCTTTTGATCATCCCAATATCGCCCATTCCATTCCCTCATGCTTGCATTAGATTTTGCTACTGTAATTGATTGCTCCTATTCTGATGCATAGCCAGCTTTTGTAACCTACTTATTGTTACTTACCTGCTTATCTAAACTGCTTAGTATAGGTTGGTTAGAGATCCATCAGTGACCCCCACCTTGTCCTTGTTGCCCCTGCTTCATCATCGAAGACCCGATCAACGGGATCGAAGACCAGGCCCCGGCACCGCACGTCACTTCCCCTTAGTTGCTCAACACTACTGGGTTACTATCGAGTGCCGAGGGTGAGACCTCATCAGCACTTCTGATGTTAACCCGGTAGTGTAGTTATTCGGTCGTGGTAATCGAGGGTGGTTCTGCCTTAACCACTTCCGGTACGACTCTGTCGTGCAACCCGTCAAGTGTGAACCTCGAGGGTGGATCCTCTTACGTTCACCTTGATGATTACATCGAGTGGAATCCATCGAGGGTGACTCCTCAGGTTTTCCCCTTGGTGTTAGACACACGGTTACTGTGGTTACTATCACTTTACATTGAACCATGTTACTAATGACGGGTCAGCCCTGAGGGGTACCCGCGTGAGCATACTTGCGAGTGATGAGGAGTCGGGTTGACCTGGAGGGTGCCCGCGAGATAATTACGAGGCGTGGCCGGGCATTCTTAGCCCTTGCCGCAAGTCCTCGAGACGGGGTGACGGGGTCACATCTTTCGTGAGTCTCTGCTTGTTACTGCGCGTTCCTAATCCACTACGGTTCGGATATTTGATCTGAGGGGCTCTGGCCTGATAGCACTGACCATCACGTGGGCATTGTATGGGCGTTCTTCGTCGTATGCATCAGTCAAAGCTTAATAGACGTCAGCGACTGAGCGGCGCGCGCCGGGTTGGACTGCGTAAGCACCTGCCTTTTTGGAGGAGGTAGCTAGGTCTGCTCACCGGCCGCCCACGCAACATGCAGGAGTTCCCGGGGCGATGGCCCATGACCCCTGGGGGCATAGGTTTAGTCCGGCGTGATGACCTCTGTATTAAGCCTAGGTCGGGTTGCGGCGTATTGTTTGGCCGAGGCCGGGCATGACCCAGGAAAGTGTGTCCGGCCGGAGTTAATCAAGCGTGGTGGGTAAGTTGGTGCACCCCTGCAGGGAAGAAAACATCTATTGATAGCCTGTCCTACAGTAACAGACACTTGGAGTTGTATCCCGATCGATACAACTAGAACTGGATACTTGTCATGAGAAATGGATAGTATGGCTTTGGGATTGCTTTCTCGCAGGGAGTCGAGAAAGGATCTCTGGTCGAGGTTGATAACACTGCTACTACTTTACTTTATGCCACTCTTATCTCTTCTGATGCTGCAAGATGCTTGGATCTGCTTGAAGATGCTAGTCTTTGATAGGCTAGGCTTTTCCCCTTCTCTTCTGGTAGTCTGCAGTCCAGTCCATAGATACAGCCCATTTCATTGATACCGATGCATATGTAGTGTAGATCCTTGCTTGCGAGTACTTTGGATCAGTACTCATGGTTGCTTTGCTCCCCCTTTTCCCCCTTTCTTATTGTTTGCGGTTGATGCAACCAGATGTCGGAGCGCAGGAGCCAGATGCCACCATCGATGCCTACTACTACGTGGAGACCATCGACGACCAGGAGTAGTTAAGAGGCTCCCAGGCAGGAGGCCTTGCCTTTTCGATCATAGATGCTTTTGTGCTGGCCTTCTTAAGGCAAACTTGTCTAACTTATGTCTGTACTCAGATATTGTTGCTTCCCCTGACTCTTGTGTATTCGAGCTTATGTATTCGAGCCCTCGAGGCCCCTGGCTTGTAATATAAAGCTTGTATTATTTTAATTTGTGTCTAGAGTTGTGTTGTGATATCTTCCCATGAGTCCTTGATCTTGATCGTACACATTTGCATGTATGATTAGTGTATGATTGAATCGAGGGCGGCACAAGTTGGTATCAGAGCTGACTGTCAGTTGATACGTCCATTTTGCATCATGCTTTTATATCAATATTTATTTCATTATGGGTTGTTACTATACATTATATCTCAATACTTATGGCTATTCTCTCTTATTTTACAAGGTTTACCATGAAGAGCGGGAATGCCGGCAGCTGGAATTCTGGCTGGAAAAGGAGCAAACATTGGAAACCTATTCTGCACTGCTCCGAAAATCCTGAAACTCGACGAAACTTATTTTTGGAATAAATAAGGATTATTGAGCGGAAGAAATACCTCAGGGGGCCCACACCTTGGCCAGGAGGGTGGGGGCGCGCCCACCCCTATTGAGCGCGCCCCTGTCTCCTGGGCCCCCTGGTGGCCCCCCGGTGTCCATCTTATGCTATATGAAGGCTTTTACCCTGGAAAAAATCGTGGGCAAGCTTACGGGACGAAACTCCGCCGCCACGAGGCGGAACCTTGGCGGAACCAATCTAGAGCTCCGGCAGAGCTGTTCTGCCGGGGACACTTCCCTCCGGGAGAGGGAAATGATCACCATCGTCATCACCAACGATCCACTCATCGGGAGGGGGTCAATCTCCATCAACATCTTCACCAGCACCATCTCCTCTCAAAACCCTAATTCATCTTTTGTATCCAATTTTGTATCCAAACCACAAATTGGTACCTGTGGGTTGCTAGTAGTGTTGATTAATCCTTGTAGTTGATGCTAATTGGTTTATTTGGTGTAAGATCGTACGTTCAGATCCTTAATGCATATTATTACTCCTCTGATTATGAACATGAATATGCTTTGTGAGTAGTTATGTTTGTTCCTGAGGACATGGGTGAAGTCTTGCTATTAGTAGTCATGTGATTTGGTATTCGTTCGATATTTTGATGAGATGTATGTTATCTTTTCCTCTAGTGGTGTTATGTGAACGTCGACTACATGACACTTCACCATTGTTTGGGCCTAGAGGAAGGCATTGGAAAGTAATAAATAGATGATGGGTTGCTAGAGTGATAGAAGCTTAGACCCTAGTTTATGCGTTGCTTCGGTAGGGGCTGATTTGGATCCATATGTTTAATGCTGTGGTTAGGTTTACCTTAATACTTCTTTTGTAGTTGCGGACGCTTGCAATAAGGGTTAATCATAAGTGGGATGCTTGTCCAAGTAAGGGCAGTACCCAAGCACCGATCCACCCACATATCAAATTATCAAAGTACCGAACGTGATCATATGAGCGTGATGAAAACTATTTTGACAATAATTCCCATGTGTCCTCGGGAGCTCCTTTCTCATTATAAGAAATTGTCCAGGCTTATCCTTTGCTACATAAATGATTGGGCCACCTTGCTGCACTTTATTTACTTTGCTTGTTACTCGTTACAATTTATCTTATCACAAAACTATCTATTACCTACAATTTTAGTGCTTGCAGAGAAAACCTTACTGAAAACTTCTTATCATTTCCTTCTGCTCCTCGTTGGGTTAGACACTCTTACTTATCGAAAGGACTATGATCGATCCCCTACACTTGTGGGTCATCAAGACTCTTTTCTGGCGCCGTTGCCGGGGAGTGTAGCGCTTTTGGTGAGTGGAACTTGGTAAGGAAACATTTATATAGTGTGCGGAAATTTTCTGTTACTTATCACTATGGAAACTAATCCTTTGAGGGGCTTGTTCGGGGTATCTTCACCCCAACCAGAAGAGCAAAGAGTTGCTCCTCAACCTACTGAACTTTTTGAAAATATTTACTTTGAGATTCCTTCGGGTATGATAGAGAAACTGCTAGCTAATCCATTTACAAGAAATGGAACATTGCATCCCGATTTACACCTTATCTTTGTGGATGAAGATTGTGGATTATTTAAGCTTGCAGGTATCCCTGATGATGTTGTCAAAAGGAAGGTCTTCCCTTTATCTTTGAAGGGAGATGCATTGACATGGTATAGGCTATGTGATGATACGAGATCTTGGAATTATAAACGATTGAAGTTGGAATTTCACCGGAAGTTCTATCCTATGCATCTTGTTCATCGTGATCGTAATTACATATATAATTTCTGGCCTCGCGAAGGAGAAAGCATCGCTCAGGCTTGGGGGAGGCTTAAGTCAATGTTATATTCATGCCCCAATCATGAGCTCTCCAGAGAAATGATTATTCAAAACTTTTATGCTCGTCTTTCTCTCAATGATCGCAACCTACTCGATACTTCTTGTGCTGGTTCTTATATGCTGAAGACTATTGATTTCAAATGGGACTTATTGGAAAGAATTAAATGCAACTCTGAAGATTGGGGTTCCGAGGATGGTAAGGAGTCAGGTATGACACCTAAGTTCGATTGTGTTAAATCTTTTATGGATACCGATGCTTTTCGTGGATTTAGCACTAAGTATAGACTTGACTCTGAGATAGTAGCTTCTTTCTGTGAATCTTTTGCTACTCATGTTGATCTCCCTAAAGAAAAGTGGTTTAAATATAATCCTCACGTTGAAGTAAAAGTAGTTGCACCTATTACAGTTGAAGAAAAGACTGTCTCTTATAGTGATCCTATTGTTCCTACTACTTATGTTGAGAAACCTCCTTTTCCTGTTAGGATAAAGGATCATGCTAAAACTTCGACTGTTGTTCGTAAGAGTAATACTAGGACTTATACACCTCCTGAGCAAATCAAAGTTGAACCTAGTATTGCTATGGTTAAAGATCTCTTGGATGATGATTTAGATGAGCATGTTATTTATTTCTGTGGTGAGACTGCTAATATTGCTAGACCAGATACTAAGATACATAGACCTGTGGTAGGCATGCCTGTTATTTCTGTTAAAATAGGAGATCATTGTTATCATGGCTTATGTGATATGGGTGCTAGTGCTAGTGCAATACCCTATGACTTATATAAAGAAATTATGCATGATATTGCACCCGTTGAATTAGAAGACATTGATGTTACCATTCAGCTGCTAATAGGGATACCATTAAACCAGTTGGGATAGTTATAGATGTTGAAGTCTTGTGTGGGAAGGTCAAATATCCTGCTGATTTTCTTGTTCTTGGTTCCCCATAAGATGATTTTTGTCCCATTATTTTTGGTAGACCCTTCTTGAATACAACTAGTGCTAGGATTGATTGTGAAAAGGATACTGTTACGATTGTCTTAGAGGGTATGTCTCATGAGTTTAATTTTGCTAACTTTCGTAGACAACCTCGTGATAGAAAATCACCTAGTAAGGATGAGATTATTGGTCTTGCTTCCATTCCCGTGCCTCCTACTGATCCGTTAGAACAATATTTGCTAGACCATGAAAATGAAATGTTTATGAAGGAAAGAAGGGAAATAGATGAAGTGTTCCTTAAACAGGAACCTATGCTGAAACACAACTTTCCCGTTGAAATTCTTGGGGATCCCCCTCCACCCAAGGGTGATCCCATGTTTGAACTCAAACCATTACCTGATAATCTTAAGTTTTCTTATCTTGATGAAAACAAAATATATCCTGTTATTATTAGTGCTAACCTTTCAGAGCAAGAAGAAAAAAGATTATTGAAAACCCTGAAGAAGCACCACGTTGCTATTGGATATACTCTGGATGATCTTAAGGTCATTAGTCCCACGTTATGTGATGAGGACATGGCTACCTTGGATAAGACCAAAAATATTGTATACATGCATATTTGTAAGGTGATTTCTAGTGCAAACTATTCAATAATCTATTTATGTTATCCAGAACAAAAATACTTCACACACTTTTGTGTTTTGTCTAATTGCAGGTCTATGGGACATTTGTACAATCCACATATGAAGATAAGGGAAAAGGAGAAGTTTAGGTGCTGTTCAAAAAGTCCTCTCACGTCACTTTTGGGCCAAGAAAAGATAGAGTCCAAGTCTCTCACGTTCTAGATTCAGATTCGGACTCCACAGACATAACTGACTCAAAATGCCAACGACTTTTTCATACAGACTCCGAATTGGGTGATTCTTTTTTTGTTGGAAAGTAGATTTCATGCTCTTTCCAACCCAATTGGAATCACCTTAAAATCCGTCCGGAGCGTTGAGTTATGGACGAAACAATCTGACGCTGCAGCAGAATCCGAGTCAAACTACAAGTCCAAAGGTGTTACGTCACCTCCACTTGGGCCCATTGGCCTTGTACAACCTAGGATTAGTTTTAGGCTGCCCTGGGACGTCCTCCCACCTCCTTGGCCGCCATCCCTTGCTCCTATATAAGTAGATCCATCTAGTAGCTTTTCCCTTGGGTTTTGTTTAGATTAAAAGTTCGCCATAGCTGCAACTTCGCCTACTTCGTTTGTGTTTAACAACCAGACCAAGACGTCACAAAACCCCACCTTCATTAATAAAGCTTTCCTCTTTTATTCGCAATATCCAGATTGCAATCTTAGCTTCTTGCTTGTTCTCCATTTGCTCGCAGGTAATAGACCCTCGTGGTCAGGTTGATCGTGCTCTGGCGTGGTCAATAACCCCTCGGAAGTTGGTTTAGCGATTGCTAAGGCGCGACGTCTTCGCACGTTCGTAGTCGGATCGTCAAAGTCGACTCCCACAGAAAACGATTGCTATCTCATGGAAACATCGGGACACCTCCGCCTCTATCAAGTGGTATCAGTTTTCAGATTGCTCGGTGAGATTTTCCAGTTATCCCTAGATTCGATTTATTTTCTTACCTATTGTCCAAGAATAAGACACAAAAAAGTTAGATTTATTCATCATTTGTCCTAGCCAGTTGAAGCCTTTGCAATTTTCTTTTCATTGTTTGCATTATTGAATTATCGGTTGCATCATCGTGTCGAGTTGCTGGTCTTAGTGCCTAGTTCCTTTAGAGTTTCGAGTTCTATTCACATTAGTCACGCCGCCGCTGTATCATTATCCCTTCCGCTGTCCACCATCTCATCCATCAATTTCCACCACGTGCTATGCACTTTTCATTGTCATAATCATAGTTGTGGTCATTCACATCTTCGCCTGATCCAATCTGCATCTTATCTAGTTTGTCTTGGAAAGAGGGAGAAAAAAAGATAGAGAAAAAAAGGAAAAAAAGGAAATAAGAAAAAGAAAAAGATAGAGATAGAGAAGAAAAAGAAAAAAAAAGTGTGAGAAAAAAAGAGAGAAAAAAAATCGGATCTATCTAGAATCAATCTCGTACCTGAATTCGGATTGGAATCTGTTTTGCGCACTGTTCATTAAAACAGGTGTATCTTGCTCATACGAAGTCCGTTTTGGCTCTGTGAGTACTCAAATTAAAGGTAGCGACGAGCCGCATCTAAATAATTGCAGAAGCTAGTTCAACACTTGACACCTCAAAATCGGCTCCTAAATAGGACTTTTTGCCCTCCGAAGTTCGTGAACATAGCTTGTTCCAATTGTTCAGGCCATCTTTAGAATTCTTTGACTCCTCATATCACTTCGGAATTGAGTGATTCTTGTTGCATTGGAAAGCTTGAGTTAGTAGCATTCTTTGAAAAAATTTATCAGAAAATTGGCTCAAATTTTCAAAAGGAAAGTTGGAGAGAGAGTTGTTGTATATCCTGCTTGGCAGTTGTTTTTCTTCATTATCTTCACTGCCGTTGTGATCTTCACTTATATCCTGCTGTCTAGAGGTACTTAGTATCCTTCATTGATGCTAGTTGTGCTACGCCATGACCTCATTAGTGTTCTAGGCTCGCGTCTCTAGTTCGGTCTAGCCTAGGACCAGCACAGTACCGTTGTTGAGCGTTTATTCAACATTGCATCTTTGAATTGATTATTGCTAAAAAAATTGCTACAATATATAGCCAACCCAGCT
Source organism: Triticum aestivum (assembly GCF_018294505.1). Classification (NCBI taxonomy): domain Eukaryota; kingdom Viridiplantae; phylum Streptophyta; class Magnoliopsida; order Poales; family Poaceae; genus Triticum; species Triticum aestivum. The sequence goes on from NC_057795.1 coordinate 227,040,189, forward strand.
CCACATATTTCTTCATCGTGTATACGTACGTTCCCTTGGCAGTCGCTTTACACAATCTTCAGAGTTACTTGACACCGCTGGTTGCCTGTCACCACCTGCTACATGGTAAGAATTTGTAAGATATTGATATTTGCTATACTGTGAGTTTTACCACCACATCCTAGTAGTTCATAGGAATATTATTCTCGAATTTGTTTCTTGTTTCTACAAATCATGACAGGTTCCGGAGATAGAAGTTCTTGGATGACAGACACATCTCCACCATCACGAGAGTTGGGACAACACACACAAGCACATGGTCAGGTTATCTTTTTACCGTCATTTGAGGGTAGATTTAATCCTGCTATTTATCTTGCTTGGGAGCTTAAAGTTGGACAAGTTTTAGTCACCATGACTTTTCTGAACTTGAGCGAGTACGAGCTGCCACTAGAGCATTTACTGGTTTTTCTTCTGTTTGGTGGAGTGTACATTGTAAGAAAAACATTGATAACCAACCCACAAATTGGAAAGTTTTGAAAGCTGTAATGAGAAAACAATTTTTTCCTTCTTACTATCGTCGTGAATTGCTTTGCAAATTGGAACAATTAAAACAAGGCAGTAACACTGTTCATGCTTACTACCAAGAGTTCAAATCTTATATGCATCATTGTGACATAGAAGAATCTGAGAATGATACAATGAATAGATTTTTTGGTGGTTTGAACCATGATATCCGTGCAAGATTTCACTATATTCCTCGTTGCATTATTGGTATGTATGTTCGCGCTTGTACCTTTGAGAGACAAATATAGGAGCATGCACTGTGTGAATACAACAACTACTATTCCAGTTCATGGTCACCACCGCCGGTTGGTTCCTCCATCGTTGCACCTACTAGAGCAGCCCGACCTCGGATTGTGAGCGCGACATCATCTTAAGAGTATGGTGCATTGTCAACGTCCGTACCTACATCAGCTACGTCTTTACAACAAGGTAACAATAAAGGTATTGATGATATAACTTCACATGAGAATGATGCATCCCTTGTTAACTTGAATGCATCATGTGTTGAGTTACCCGGTGATTTGAGCACATCAACTATTTTAGAGAATCTTGATACTGTCATGAATGCGTCATGTGTTCAAACAACTAAAATACCAACAATTTTGAGTGCACCCATTGAATTAACTGTTGATGCAAAAGAATCAATGTTTAATCATTTTGATATGACCTCTAATCTTGGTGATGATTCTGTGTCGAATGACTTATTGCATGTTTGCTTATTTAAGCATGTTTTAGCATGTAAATTTGATGCAAGTAAGGTTTATTCAACAATGTTGGGATGGTTTAATGATGAATATTGCCAATCTTTTGATATGAATAAGAGCTTCACTTTTATGTGCAAACTAAGTTGCAATATTTTCATGCATTCTACTTATGATAATATTTTGGCTTTATATTTTATAATCTATGAAGGTTCCTCATATATACATGTGTCATATGTGCAAAATTCAAGGGAAGTAAAAATGACATATACATATACAACATGTACACCTTGTCTGTTTTGTTAGCCACATTCAGATTAAGCAACGCCAAGGACGGCTTTGTTTTCAAGAAGGGGAGGATGATGAGGACATGAATAACTTGAATAAGACCAAAAATATTGCATACATGCATATTTGTCAGGTGATTTCTAGTGTAAACTATTCAATAATCAATTTATGTTATCCAGAACAAAAATACTTCACACACTTTTGTGTTTTGTCTAATTGCAGGTGTATGGGACATTTGTACAATCCACATATGAAGATAAGGGAAAAGGATAAGTTTAGGTTCTGTTCAAAAAGTCCTCTCACGTCACTTTTGGGCCAAGAGAAGATAGAGTCCAAGTATCTCACGTTCTGGATTCAGATTCGGACTGCACAGACATACCTGACTCTAAACGCCAACAACTTTTTCATACAAACTCCAAATTGGGTGATTCTTTTTTGTTGGAAAGTAGATTTCATGCTCTTTCCAACCCAATTGGAATCACCTTCAAATCCATCCGGAGCACTAAGTGATGGACGAAACAATATGACGCTACACGAGAATCCGAGTCAAACTACAAGTCCAAAGGTGTTACGTCACCTCCACTTGGGCCCGTTGGCCTTGTACGACCTAGGGTTAGTTTTAGGCTGCCTTGGGACGTCCTCCCACCTCCTTGGCCGCCATCCCTTGCTCCTATATAAGTAGATCCATCTAGTAGCTTTTCCCTTGGGTTTTGTTTAGATTAAATGTTCGCCATAGCTGCAACTTCGCGTAGTTCGTTTGTGTTCAACGACCAGACCAAGGCGTCACAGAACCCCACCTTACATAATAAAGCTTTCCTCTTTTATTCACAATATCCAGATTGCAATCTCAGTTTCTTGCTTGTTCTTTGTTTGCTCGCAGGAAATAGACCCTCGTGGTCAGGTTGATCGTGCTCCGGCGTGGTCAATAATCCCTCGGAAGTTGGTTTAGCGATTGCTAAGGCGCGACGTCTTCGCACGTTCGTAGTCGGATCATCAAAGTCGACTCCCACAGAAAACGATTGCTATCTCATCGAAACATCGGGACACCTCCGCCTCTATCAAGTGGTATCAGTTTTCAGGTTGCTCGGTGAGATTTTCCAGTTATCCCTAGATTCGATTTATTTTCTTACCTATTGTCCAAGAAAAAGCCACAAAAAAAGTTAGATCTATTCATCATTTTTCCTAGCCAGTCGAAGCTTTGCAATTTTTTTTCATTGTTTGCATTATTGAATTATCGGTTGCATCGTCGTGTCGAGTTGCTGGTCTTAGTGTCTAGTTCCTTTAGAGTTTCGAGTTCTGTTCACATTAATCACGCCGCCGCTGCATCATTATCCCTTCCGCTGTCCACCATCCCATCCATCAATTTCCACCACGTGCTACGCACTATTCATTGTCATTATCATAGTTGTGGTCATTCACATCTTCGCCTGATCCAATCTGCATCTTATCTAGTTTGTGTTGAAAAGAGGGAGAAAAAAGATAGAGAAAAAAAGAAGAAAAGGAAATAAGAAAAAGAAAAAGAGAGAGAAGAAAAAGAAAAAAAGTGTGAGAAAAAAAAGAGAAGAAAAAAATCGGATCTATCTAGAATCAATCCCGTACCTGAATTCCGATTGGAATCTGTTTTGTGCACTGTTAAGTAAAACAGTTGTATCTTCCTCATACGAAATCCGTTTTGGCTCCGTGACTACTCAAATTAAAGTTAGAGACAAGCCTCATCTAAATAGTTGCAGAAGCATGTTCAATATTTGACACCTCAAAATCAGCTTCTAAATAGGTCTTTTTGCCCTTCGAAGTTCGTGAACATAGCTTGTTCCAATTGTTCAGGCCATCTTTAGAATCCTTTGACTCCTCATATCACTTCGGAATTGAGTGATTATTTTTGCATTGAAAAGCTTGAGTTAGTAGCATTCTTTGAAAAAATTTATCAGAAAATTGGCTCAAACTTTTCAAGAGGAAAGTGGGGGAGAGAGTTGTTGTATATCCTGCTTGGCAATTGTTTTTCTTCATTATCTTCACTGCCATTGTGATCTTCACTTATATCTTGCTGTCCAGAGCTACTTAGTATCCTTCATTGATGCTAGTTGTGCTATGCCGTGACCTCATTAGTGTTCTAGGCTCACGTCTCTAGTCCGGTCTAGCCTAGGACCAGCACAGTACCATCATTGAGCGTTTATTCAACATTGCATCTTTGAATTGATTATTACTACAAAAATTTGCTACCATATATAGCCAACCCAGCTCCACATATTTCTACACCGTGTATACGTACGTTCCCCTGGCAATCGCTTTACGCAATCTTCAGAGTTACTTGACACCGCTGGTTGCGTGTCACCACCTGCTGCATGGTAAGAACTTATAAGATATTGATATTTGCTATACTGTGAGCGTTTTACCACCACATCCTAGTAGTTCATAGGAACATTATTCTCGAATTTTGTTTCTTGTTTCTACTAATCATGATAGGTTCCGGAGATAGAAGTTCTTGGATGACGGACACATCTCCACCATCATGAGAGTTGGAACAACACACACGAGCACATGGTCAGGTTATATTTTTTACCGTCATTTGAGGGTACATTTAATCCTGCTATTTATGTTGCTTGGGAGCTTGAAGTAGAACAAGTTTTTAGTCACCATGACTTTTCTGAACTTGAGCGAGTACGAGCTGCCACTAGAGCATTTACTGGTTTTGCTTCTGTTTGGTGGAGTGTACATTATAAGAAAAACATTGATAACCAACCCACAACTTGGAATGTTTTGAAAGCTGTAATGAGACAAAAAAAATTTCCTCCTTACTATCGTCGTGAATTGCTTTGCAAATTGGAATAATTAAAACAAGGCAGTAACACTGTAACATCCCAAATTTTCAATTTGGAATGTTATACATAGATCATCATTGCATATCATATTTTTGTTGCATTGTTGGCTCGATCCTAGAAATTCTATGCAACTCAAGGACCCACGGAGAGAGTTGGGGATTTTGTTATTTTCTTATTTGAGTTCTTCTCAAATTTTGAAAATAGGATCATCAATTTTATTTATTTTATCTTCAATTATTTCTACTACCAAAAATTCAGAGAGGGAATAAAATGACTTTCCCAAAATAGAGAAAATAATGAAGATTTAGTAAAAAAATCAAATAAGATTTTATTTTGGAGTTTTTCGCCCTTTTATTTGGATTTACGAAAAATGCGCGTTTTTTTCAAAATTGCATTTAGGCCCCAAATAAATGTTCTTCTTGTCCGGCTTGATTTTAGAAGCCGGGGAAAATTTATTTCGGGATTTTTGGAGTCCGTTTAGTATATCTTTTTATTTTTCTTCTCCGCAGAATTATTTAAAAAAAACACGAACTGCCTTTGGGCCGTGCCCGAGCGGGACTCCGCCCGGGGGTGCCTTTAAATAGCGACGCCCCGAGCCCCCCCAGGCCCGTCAGCCAATGTCACATCCCTAGCTGCTGGTAATGCTCTAGGCTAGCTCATGTGTGCATCATGTCTATATTTTTGAAACTTGAATTGAGGAATATCGGAAGCCTCAAAACCCTAAATAAAAGAGGGGCAAAAACCCTAGAAATCTCATTCATTGCTCCAAAATGCTCATCTTAAATGTTTGATAATTTTTGGTAAGGGTTCTGGTCCCACCCAAAAATATTGAACATTTTTAAGGAATTATTTTTGGGACTTTGGATTTAATTCATTAGCTATTTGAATTTGAATTATATTCATATAATTAGAATATAATTTCAAATACCCCTGAAATATTTTATAAGCTTTTGGAAAAGTCCATCTAGCAATATAAAATATTCAGAGGAGTTTTGGCATTGTTTGAATTGTTTTAAAATTCAAAATAGTGGCAAAAGAAATAAACAAATTAAACAAAACAGAAGAAAAGTAAAAAAAACAAAACAGAGCAGAACTTACCTCAGCCTACCTGCGCGGCCCGTTACTGTTGCCGGCCCAGCTGTGCGGCCCAGCCCACCAGCGCCTTCCCTGTCGTCTTCCTCCCTGGACAGGAGGACGAGCGCGTGCCCGCCGCGCGCTGGCCACGCGCCTCGCCAGCTCCTGCTTACCGCTCTCCCCCGACGCTCTGGACGCCCTGGACGTCGACACGCGGCCTCCCCGACCGCCCCTCACTCTCTCCCGAGCTCTCCCCCCTCCTCTGTTTCTCTCTCCCTCTCGTGCCGAGCGCAGCCGTCGCCACCGACGCTGTTCGCCGCGGCCACCGGCCACCCCTCGCCTCGCCGATGCCTCCAGAAGAACCGCCGCGCCTTCTTCTTCGTCTCCACCAACCCATGTGACGCCGGAAGCCTCGGAGCGCCGTCCCCGACGTCTTCTTCCTCCTCGGGCCACCGAGATCGCCGGCGACCTCCCGTCGTCACCAGCCCCTCCCCGAGCCCGCCGTTCGCCTCGTCGCCACCGTTGTGAGCTCCTACGCCTCCCCTCCCTCTTTCCCCCTTCGATTGCGCCCTGTAGCCCCGATCCCACCGGAGCCGCGAGCTCGGCTCCGCCCGCGATGTCGCCGCCGTCACTGCAGACAGCAAGGCTCGAAACCGAGCACGGCACCGTGCTCCTAGCATCCTCAGGAGCTCGGCGAGCCCCTTAACCATCCCTCCCGTCCTCTGTGGCCTCGCCCCGCTCGAACCCGGAGCTCCGGCCGCCGCAAAAGAGCTCGCCGCCGGCAGCTCCGGCCACCCCAGCACCTGTCACCGCCACCACTAGATGCGCGCCACTGCGCGCGTTCGAATGCAACAAACCACGGCCGAAATGATGCCATATGGCTCATTTCCGAGCCCTCCGCCGCGTCTGGACTCGCCGGCGGCTAAACGCCGGCGACCGCTGACCCGATGACCGGCGTGGGTTGACCCCACTGCCCAGTTTGACCCCCCCTCTCTCTCACTGACCTGCGGGCCCCGCCCGGCTAATTGGGTTAGGATTAGTGTTAACTAAAATTAGTTAGACTAACAGACGCTGACAGTGGGCCCCGTAGCGGGTCAAAGCCCGAGTCAACGCGGGATTAGCCCCTGTGTCACTGACGTGTGGACCCCACACGTCAGGTTTGACCCTGACCGGCCCCTGTTGACTTGCTGACGTCATGTCGACGTCATACTGACGCAGTAAAGTATTTCTGGGATTAAATAAATTAGGAAATGATTTATTAATTCCAGAAAATGCCTAAAACTTCAATAAATCATAGAAAATTAACCGTAACTCCAAATTAAATAAATTATATATGAAAAATTATCAGAAAATTCAAGGAATCCATCTGTACCATTTTCATGCATGTTAGAACAACTTACCACTACTGTTTAGGGCAAATGAAGTAAATGGCATTTGAATAATCACATATGGAGTTTGAATTTGAATCTTGGATTCAAACCAACTTCATTTAATCTGGTTTTAGGTGCATTAGCCCAAAACACATTCATATTGCCATGTCATAGCATGCATCATATTGTGCATTGCATTGATTGTGTTCCTTTCTGTGTTGCCGGTATTTGTCCCCTCTCGATAGACGCGATACCGATGATGTGATCGTTGACACCGATGAAGACTCAATGTTATCTTCAGAAGTGCCAGGCAAGCAAAACCCCCTTGTTCATTCCGATACAATCCTACTCTCTCGCTCCTGCTCTCTTTTACTGCATTAGGACAACAACGACATATTTGATACTTGCTGCGGTAGCTGAACCCTTTATCCTTTGCATGACCTGTCATTGCCACAGTAAATAGATGAAACCCACTAGCATGAGTAGGAGTTGTTTGAGCCCTGATGTGCCTACTCATTCATGCTTGTTGTCATGCCTGCTACTGCTTAGAGTTGAGTCAGGTCTGATTCATCGGGGATGAATCAGAGGCGTGTGAACATGTCCTACTGTGTGTGAGCTAAGTGTGTGAACACGATTTGGTAAAGGTAGCGGTGAGAGGCCATGTAGGAGTACATGGTGGGTTGTCTCATTGCAGCCGTCCTCAGGAACTGAGTTCTGTGTTTGTGATCCATGACCAGCTACTACCACACATTGGAATGCTTAAGTGCCCCTCTCGACTTATTAATCAACATGATCTCTGTCCAGGAGTTGCAACTAGTTTCTGGTGTTTGTAGGTAGTGTTAGTAGTCTACCAAGTGGCACCCGGTACAGGTGGGCTTGGGACAGACTAGGCACAGTGGCCCGGTGTACCAAGTGGCACCCGGTTGGTGGGCTTGGGAACCCTGCACACATCGTTTGGGGCCGTGAGCGACACCCCGGCCGGATCTCCTTGCGGATGGAACCCGAATAGGCGATAAACCTGGACGAGAGACTTGTTCGGTTAGTCAGGTCGTGGCCGACTCCCTCGCCCGGCTTCCGCTTGAAGGTTGCCGAGGTACATGACGTGTACAGGGCGGTAAGTGGCGGGAGCGTGTGTGAAGAAGTACACCCCTGCAGGGTTAACATCATCTATTCGAATAGCCGGATTCCTCGGATATGGAAACGTGGACCCCTTGTACAGTTCATAGACAAGTGGAAGTGGATACTCTAAAATACGCAAGATAAGCGTGAGTGCTATGGATGGCGTTCTCGTAGGGAGACGGGAGCGGATCCATAGTGGTGTATTGGTTGGTGAATATGTGGACTCGTGTGCGCCACTTCAAAAGAGTTACTTGCAGTCGTAGTTCAGGATAGCCACCGAGTCAAAGCTGGCTTGCTGCAGTCAAACCCTACCATCCCCTTTGTTGATAATGATGCATATGTAGATAGTTCTGATGTAAGTCTTGCTGGGTACATTTGTACTCACGTTTGCCTATTTTATGTTTTTGCAGAGAGACTTCAGTCTCACTAGTAGTTCCACGTGGACTTCGACGTTTAGCTTGATACCTCAGCTACGATCTTGTGCCCTCGGCAGGATCTGATAGATAGTCAGGCTTCTCAGCCTTTTTCATTTATAGATGTCTGTACTCAGACATGATAGCTTCCGCTTGTGCTTTGACTTGTATGCTCTGATTGTTGGGTCGTGAGACCCATGTTTGTAATGTCTCGCTCCTCGGAGCCTAATGAATAATTACTTGAGTCGTAGAGACATGTTGTGATGCCATGTTGTATTTGCACATATCGAGCATATTGTGTGTATGTTATTGAAATGCTTGGTATGTGTGGGATCTGACCATCTAGTTGTTTATCTTTAGTAGCCTCTCTTACCGGGAAATGTCTCCTAGATGTTTCCACTGAGCCATGGTAGCTTGCTACTGCTCCGGAACACTTAGGCTGGCCGGCATGTGTCCTTCTTCGTTCCTGTGTCTGTCCCTTCGGGGAAATGTCACGCTTTGAGTACCGGAGTCCTGTTAGCCCGCTACAGCCCGGTTTACCGGAGTCCTGCTAGCCCAGTGCTACAGCCCGGACCCACTTGCTGATGACCGACACGTTCGAAGCTGGGTCATGGATGCCTGTCCCTGTAAGTCTGTGCCACTTTGGGTTTACGACTAGTCATGTCAGCCCGGGCTCCTTATCATATGGATGCTAGCGACACTATCATATACGTGAGCCAAAAGGCGCAAACGGTCCCGGGCAAAGGTAAGGCGACACCCGTGGGGATACCGTGCGTGAGGCCGCAAAGTGATATGAGGTGTTACCGGCTAGATCGATGTGACATCGAGTCGGGGTCCTGACAGCGTTGGTATCAGAGCCTAACTGCCTGTAGGATTACCAAGCCAAACTGGTCGAAGTTGAGTCTAGAAATTCTTTAGTTATATAAGGGAATTGATTGTGGGATGGAACGTAAGGCTCTTTTTACTCCTTATACCTCATGGCCTTCTGATCTGAGTCATCATCTTCTCTTCTACGGGGATTAAGAACTAGGCTATCTCTTCTTTCCATCAGGATCACGTGTTACTAATCCGTAGACTTATAGATTGTTGGACTTAAGCCTCGTTTCAATTCCTACTACTTTTGTATGATTATTGTTGATCTCGAAACCTTGATATTGTGCTTCTGAGTGGTTATGCCACCATTTTTGTGAATGTCTCAAATCTTTTCTGAGCATTTACAGCCGTTATGCTGTCCGAGTCATCCAAGGTTTCTAAGTAGTCTGATGCATTTGCAAATCCTTCTTCCCGTTTCAATGTTCCCATGGGCCAGCTCAATCACACTAATTGTTGAGCTGAGGTATTCTATTGCCTTGACATTATGTTGAAGTTATTATTATGACCCTAGGTGTCTTAGGGGATCATCTAGTAATTTAGCCATGATTTGTGTTCCCAGTGTGAAGATTCTGGCCATCATTCTCGAAAGCATCCCGTGATGCTACTTAGTAGTAGGTATTCTATTCCTGGGTTTTTGAACCCGAGATTCACTCTACTTAAATCATGTTGATAGTGTTGCTAGTTCCTTCAGGATATTAGTAACCCTTGCATTAGTCCTCGAGGTCCGTGGTATTTCCTTCTTCCAAATACTATGAACCGTTTATGGCAGATGTTCCTCGCTGATCGAAAGATCACAATCAGAGTGCTCTCGATGGGTTCTCGATTCTATATTGTGACTCTGCCAGTTCTACCTTTCTGCATGGGTTATCCGGAAGAAATATGTTGAATTCGTTCGACATACTAATCTATGCATCCACAACTCAGAAAGTTATATGTTCCTTTGAGTTGTTCTCTTTAGTTGCATCCTGACCCTCGTCTATCAATTGATAGTCAAGAGTATGCGTGCGTTCGTTCATCGATGCCTATGACTCTTGTGGTCTGTCAAGCCATTCCATTCTGGGATGACTAGGAGAAACAAACTCCAGTACCTCTTCCATATCTAGGATTGGGTCAAAGTAGTTGTACTCCGCAGATCAAATGCCAATCCAGCTTTTGGTTCTGCTCTACCTTGGAGTATTACATATTTTATATCGAGATTGTTATAGGAATTGCACATCATCCCATGAACTCTTGGTACAGTGATACTTCTTGCCATCACTGTTCATTCCTCGGCCCTCGTGTCGATGCAACCGGAATACCGACAAATGAATTGTGATGTGTGAAATCAATACTGCTAGCAACCCCATTGCTTGGTAGTTAAAGGACAATAATTTCATTCTTAGTGTGTCGGTTTTTGAATCACCATTCTAAGATTGATCGTGCTACCTAGTCCTTATTTCCTGGTGCACTCTTTGATTGATGAGTTAGGATTTTGTCAAGTCCTCGCTCATTTGATCATATCATCTTGCCCTGAAAAGCAAGATTGTTCTCGAGCTTAGTAACATATCGGTGGTTCGTGATTTCCGAAGATCTTCTCGGAAGTATTACCAGGTTGTCACCTGACCGCTATGTTGAGCTCGTGATCAAGTTGGTTTCTTGTGAACCACCTTCTCTCCAAGAATCGGTGTTAGATATCCCTGAGCTAGTTGGTTAAGCTAAACAATAACTTGGAGGGTTGGAAGATAAAAGCTTGCCTGACTTAGTTCGTTCCAAAGGGATATTCTTGTGTAGTGTGTGTTGAAGAAAGATGATATCTTCATCGATTGGTCCCTGTGATCAGTTGCTGGACCTATTGTCTTATCAATCCTTTGATTTGAGTGTGGGCTATCGTCAAATCAAGTCAGAACCAACGATGTTCGTAATGTTGTCTTACTCGTGGTTGATCCCTCGAGCATACACCATTATATCTTTTGGGGCTGACCAATGCTATCACCGTGTTCACACGATGGTGGAAGTCCAGTGATATGGAAATTCCGATGAGTTGTTGTTGAGCCCATTAACAACATTCTTATCTCCTCCATGATGTTGTTGAACATTAAGTTAGTGTTGGAAACTTTTGAAAGCATTTTCTTCATGCCCCGTTCATGAAGTATATGTTTGGATAAAAGAAGTGACTTCCTTTGATTCACGTGCATTTGATGTAAGTTGCCGACGTGAATTCGAGAAAGCATGTTTTTGCCTCCTCTGGAACCATCCCAAGTCAGTTATGCACGTGCGAAGTATTCTGTGGTTTGATAGACTGATCATCTTCATTCCATATGTGTATCCTAGCACATCAAGCCACCGACTGATTTGTTCAAGGAGAAGGAGTATCTTCATAAGAGCTAATCCGGACTTATGAAAGAACTTCGATATCCTCGATGATGGCTCCCAACCAGAACTCGGTAGTGTTTTATTGTAAAACTACCATGTGGGCATGCTTGTCTGGAACAACGTGTTCACATGTTTGTAGCAGAACCAGCTCATGTTTTGGAGCTTGCTATCGTAGTTCATTTTCCGAGAATCTCGCAACGTCATCTCGTCGATTTGTGTTGCAAACTTTCATTTTTCTTCCTAGACTCGATGAGTCTGGAATATCCTGACACCAACCAGGTCTGAGTCTCAGGCAGATGTGATGGTTGGAACATTTCCCAAGAACTATAATATTGGTCCCTCGATAACCGGTAAAGTGGTTGTCGTGGCCAACACACCCAGCCGGAAGACCTATTATTGTAGTATCTTGGTTGAGGAAGTTAGCCACCTCCCCATAAGGATTTCGTAGGATTTACCTCCGTAACTGTTCCTTATGGATTCTATTGCTCCCGAAGTCCGACCTTTACTTGATGTTCTAGTTATCAAACCATATCTATGAATGGGTTACACTAGCACGTCAAGGAGAACATTAGAAGCGGAGTGCTAAATGTCTCTCGGTCGATCATCCAGATTTTATTTTCCTTGGCCTCGCCAAGGGTGAAATCTGAGAAAGTGTTATCTTCCTTTGCATCTGCATCATCCATCATCATTCATCATGGTAGCAAGTTGTGTTGCCAGGATCCTTGACACGGATGTTGGTAAAACTTTGATGAATGTGGAAATGCTCAAGTTCTTGAGAGCACGCACAAGCGCTACGTGTTATCATCGGCACTAACCGAGATTGCTCTCAGTTTCCTCGGCAATGCTATGATCTTCTCAAGCGGTGAATTCACTCTCTATTGTTGGGTTCTTCCCCAGTTACAGAATCATTCCCAGCATTTGCATTTTGTTCCTAGCTTGCACCGCCAATGTGCCATTCTACCATGGGTCTCTTCCACCTCCGGTGATAAGCAGATTCATCCATTACGTTGTCTTCAACAAGGTAATCCACATCATCCAAGTCCGAGTATGCCATTCTACCGACCCCCTCCAAACGATCGTTGTGAATTGCCTTATGCTGGTATGAAGAGTTTCAATGATCTTTAAATCAAAGGTAATTCTTTTTGCCACTTAAGATAATACCCTACGATCACCCTCCTCCAGGATGTTTCATCGTGGTATCATGGCAACTCAACTCCTCGCTACGTTGACAATCGTTTACCACCTTCTTAAGCGTGAAATTGTTGTCTACCTAGTGAACCCTCGTCATCTGTTCCACTCCATCCCTCTAGAGGTGTGCTTCGTCTCTCAGCTCGAGAGATATTGTTATGTCTCATTCCGTGAGTTGTTCGATCTTCGAGAAGATCGACCCTTCTAGAGTCTCCTTCTTCCCTCCATGTCATGTTGACAGGATTTCTCAGAGCAAGACGACAAGACAAAGATGGTGAACAAATCAACGTTCAGTTGAAGTGCAACCTGGATCGTGAAGATTATACTAGTTGCGTTTACCTTTCACCTTACCCTACGCTTGAATCTCGAGACGAGATTCTTGTTTAGTGGGGGTGAGTTGTCACATCCCTAGCTGCTGGTAATGCTCTAGGCTAGCTCATGTGTGCATCATGTCTATATTTTTGAAACTTGAATTGAGGAATATCGGAAGCCTCAAAACCCTAAATAAAAGAGGGGCAAAAACCCTAGAAATCTCATTCATTGCTCCAAAATGCTCATCTTAAATGTTTGATAATTTTTGGTAAGGGTTCTGGTCCCACCCAAAAATATTGAACATTTTTAAGGAATTATTTTTGGGACTTTGGATTTAATTCATTAGCTATTTGAATTTGAATTATATTCATATAATTAGAATATAATTTCAAATACCCCTGAAATATTTTATAAGCTTTTGGAAAAGTCCATCTAGCAATATAAAATATTCAGAGGAGTTTTGGCATTGTTTGAATTGTTTTAAAATTCAAAATAGTGGCAAAAGAAATAAACAAATTAAACAAAACAGAAGAAAAGTAAAAAAAACAAAACAGAGCAGAACTTACCTCAGCCTACCTGCGCGGCCCGTTACTGTTGCCGGCCCAGCTGTGCGGCCCAGCCCACCAGCGCCTTCCCTGTCGTCTTCCTCCCTGGACAGGAGGACGAGCGCGTGCCCGCCGCGCGCTGGCCACGCGCCTCGCCAGCTCCTGCTTACCGCTCTCCCCCGACGCTCTGGACGCCCTGGACGTCGACACGCGGCCTCCCCGACCGCCCCTCACTCTCTCCCGAGCTCTCCCCCTCCTCTGTTTCTCTCTCCCTCTCGTGCCGAGCGCAGCCGTCGCCACCGACGCTGTTCGCCGCGGCCACCGGCCACCCCTCGCCTCGCCGATGCCTCCAGAAGAACCGCCGCGCCTTCTTCTTCGTCTCCACCAACCCATGTGACGCCGGAAGCCTCGGAGCGCCGTCCCCGACGTCTTCTTCCTCCTCGGGCCACCGAGATCGCCGGCGACCTCCCGTCGTCACCAGCCCCTCCCCGAGCCCGCCGTTCGCCTCGTCGCCACCGTTGTGAGCTCCTACGCCTCCCCTCCCTCTTTCCCCCTTCGATTGCGCCCTGTAGCCCCGATCCCACCGGAGCCGCGAGCTCGGCTCCGCCCGCGATGTCGCCGCCGTCACTGCAGACAGCAAGGCTCGAAACCGAGCACGGCACCGTGCTCCTAGCATCCTCAGGAGCTCGGCGAGCCCCTTAACCATCCCTCCCGTCCTCTGTGGCCTCGCCCCGCTCGAACCCGGAGCTCCGGCCGCCGCAAAAGAGCTCGCCGCCGGCAGCTCCGGCCACCCCAGCACCTGTCACCGCCACCACTAGATGCGCGCCACTGCGCGCGTTCGAATGCAACAAACCACGGCCGAAATGATGCCATATGGCTCATTTCCGAGCCCTCCGCCGCGTCTGGACTCGCCGGCGGCTAAACGCCGGCGACCGCTGACCCGATGACCGGCGTGGGTTGACCCCACTGCCCAGTTTGACCCCCCCTCTCTCTCACTGACCTGCGGGCCCCGCCCGGCTAATTGGGTTAGGATTAGTGTTAACTAAAATTAGTTAGACTAACAGACGCTGACAGTGGGCCCCGTAGCGGGTCAAAGCCCGAGTCAACGCGGGATTAGCCCCTGTGTCACTGACGTGTGGACCCCACACGTCAGGTTTGACCCTGACCGGCCCCTGTTGACTTGCTGACGTCATGTCGACGTCATACTGACGCAGTAAAGTATTTCTGGGATTAAATAAATTAGGAAATGATTTATTAATTCCAGAAAATGCCTAAAACTTCAATAAATCATAGAAAATTAACCGTAACTCCAAATTAAATAAATTATATATGAAAAATTATCAGAAAAATTCAAGGAATCCATCTGTACCATTTTCATGCATGTTAGAACAACTTACCACTACTGTTTAGGGCAAATGAAGTAAATGGCATTTGAATAATCACATATGGAGTTTGAATTTGAATCTTGGATTCAAACCAACTTCATTTAATCTGGTTTTAGGTGCATTAGCCCAAAACACATTCATATTGCCATGTCATAGCATGCATCATATTGTGCATTGCATTGATTGTGTTCCTTTCTGTGTTGCCGGTATTTGTCCCCTCTCGATAGACGCGATACCGATGATGTGATCGTTGACACCGATGAAGACTCAATGTTATCTTCAGAAGTGCCAGGCAAGCAAAACCCCCTTGTTCATTCCGATACAATCCTACTCTCTCGCTCCTGCTCTCTTTTACTGCATTAGGACAACAACGACATATTTGATACTTGCTGCGGTAGCTGAACCCTTTATCCTTTGCATGACCTGTCATTGCCACAGTAAATAGATGAAACCCACTAGCATGAGTAGGAGTTGTTTGAGCCCTGATGTGCCTACTCATTCATGCTTGTTGTCATGCCTGCTACTGCTTAGAGTTGAGTCAGGTCTGATTCATCGGGGATGAATCAGAGGCGTGTGAACATGTCCTACTGTGTGTGAGCTAAGTGTGTGAACACGATTTGGTAAAGGTAGCGGTGAGAGGCCATGTAGGAGTACATGGTGGGTTGTCTCATTGCAGCCGTCCTCAGGAACTGAGTTCTGTGTTTGTGATCCATGACCAGCTACTACCACACATTGGAATGCTTAAGTGCCCCTCTCGACTTATTAATCAACATGATCTCTGTCCAGGAGTTGCAACTAGTTTCTGGTGTTTGTAGGTAGTGTTAGTAGTCTACCAAGTGGCACCCGGTACAGGTGGGCTTGGGACAGACTAGGCACAGTGGCCCGGTGTACCAAGTGGCACCCGGTTGGTGGGCTTGGGAACCCTGCACACATCGTTTGGGGCCGTGAGCGACACCCCGGCCGGATCTCCTTGCGGATGGAACCCGAATAGGCGATAAACCTGGACGAGAGACTTGTTCGGTTAGTCAGGTCGTGGCCGACTCCCTCGCCCGGCTTCCGCTTGAAGGTTGCCGAGGTACATGACGTGTACAGGGCGGTAAGTGGCGGGAGCGTGTGTGAAGAAGTACACCCCTGCAGGGTTAACATCATCTATTCGAATAGCCGGATTCCTCGGATATGGAAACGTGGACCCCTTGTACAGTTCATAGACAAGTGGAAGTGGATACTCTAAAATACGCAAGATAAGCGTGAGTGCTATGGATGGCGTTCTCGTAGGGAGACGGGAGCGGATCCATAGTGGTGTATTGGTTGGTGAATATGTGGACTCGTGTGCGCCACTTCAAAAGAGTTACTTGCAGTCGTAGTTCAGGATAGCCACCGAGTCAAAGCTGGCTTGCTGCAGTCAAACCCTACCATCCCCTTTGTTGATAATGATGCATATGTAGATAGTTCTGATGTAAGTCTTGCTGGGTACATTTGTACTCACGTTTGCCTATTTTATGTTTTTGCAGAGAGACTTCAGTCTCACTAGTAGTTCCACGTGGACTTCGACGTTTAGCTTGATACCTCAGCTACGATCTTGTGCCCTCGGCAGGATCTGATAGATAGTCAGGCTTCTCAGCCTTTTTCATTTATAGATGTCTGTACTCAGACATGATAGCTTCCGCTTGTGCTTTGACTTGTATGCTCTGATTGTTGGGTCGTGAGACCCATGTTTGTAATGTCTCGCTCCTCGGAGCCTAATGAATAATTACTTGAGTCGTAGAGACATGTTGTGATGCCATGTTGTATTTGCACATATCGAGCATATTGTGTGTATGTTATTGAAATGCTTGGTATGTGTGGGATCTGACCATCTAGTTGTTTATCTTTAGTAGCCTCTCTTACCGGGAAATGTCTCCTAGATGTTTCCACTGAGCCATGGTAGCTTGCTACTGCTCCGGAACACTTAGGCTGGCCGGCATGTGTCCTTCTTCGTTCCTGTGTCTGTCCCTTCGGGGAAATGTCACGCTTTGAGTACCGGAGTCCTGTTAGCCCGCTACAGCCCGGTTTACCGGAGTCCTGCTAGCCCAGTGCTACAGCCCGGACCCACTTGCTGATGACCGACACGTTCGAAGCTGGGTCATGGATGCCTGTCCCTGTAAGTCTGTGCCACTTTGGGTTTACGACTAGTCATGTCAGCCCGGGCTCCTTATCATATGGATGCTAGCGACACTATCATATACGTGAGCCAAAAGGCGCAAACGGTCCCGGGCAAAGGTAAGGCGACACCCGTGGGGATACCGTGCATGAGGCCGCAAAGTGATATGAGGTGTTACCGGCTAGATCGATGTGACATCGAGTCGGGGTCCTGACAGCCAACCGCGCCCTGCCAGCCCAGCCGCCGCCGCCGCCGGCCCATCCCGCGCCCGAAACCCTAACCCTAGCCGCCTCGAGCCCCGTGCCGCCACCGCCGCCAGCCGCCGCCGCCGCCGCCTCGCCGACCCGCCGCCCGAGGTTCGCCGCACCTCGTAATCCGCGCCGTTTTTTATAAAAACCGAGCGGTTTTTCTTCGGGTTTTTTTCCGGTTTTTCGTTAGATCGATTTTTTTTGGTTTAGTTAATTAGCGAGCGTTCGCTCATTCGTTCGTTTTAACGAACGTACTCGTCAGATCTGTTTAGTCAACGAACGTTCGTTCGTCAGCCCATTCGTCGTTTTTCTTTTTCTTTGATTAAATCCGCGATTTTTCTGATCGCGATTCCTGATCCGATTTTTGTTTTAGTATAACTTTTCGCTCGTTTATCGGAATCAGGCGATTCAAGCGCCTGGAGTTTCGTCTCGAAACCCTGTTTCCGAATAATCTACTTAAACTAGTTTTTACTTCGGTAAAATTTGACTTAGATCCAGATTAGTAAAACGAAGCTGTTTTCTTTCGCCGTTTGACTTTCGTTGCTTTGTTTGATTTGGTTCTTTTTGCAAACCGGAGTTCTTAAGTTGAACTTTTCAGGTTAGATCTTTTATTCGAGTTTTAGTTGTGCATTAGATGAGTACTTATTGTATGCTTGTTTGTTTGTCTGTGATAGAATACCCGGAGTGCGCCACCTGTTACTTCGAGTCTCTAGGTATCGCGGATCATCAGCAAGGCAAGTAACACTTGATCATACCTTTTCTCATACCAAGTTTTTATGCATTAGACCAATCCCCAAATAATTGCATGATTAGGGTCTAATTAAATTGTGGGATGGGAAGTAGATGAGGTAGTACCTATTACCTGTTTTATTTTCAAACCCCTAGGAGTTACTTCTACATTTGCTTATTATGCCATGCTACGCTAGTAGACGTGGATTGGGTGAGTGTATCCATGACAGATGTGAGATTGTTAATCAATGGTTTATTTAAGGTGGCAACTTAAACACACATCTGGGTGGATTGAGGCACCTGGTTTCTATCAGGACTTCCCTGTATTTCTTCGGACCGCCACCCAGGCTCAAAGGGATCATGAGATTATTCAAACTAGAAACTTATGTGTGCAGCCACAAGCCATTATGGGCTCTGGCATAGTTGATTAAGTTGTGCGAACTCTTACGGGTAGACTAGCAGATGTAGGGGAAAGTAGGTGTACCGGTCTACCCACATGTAAGGTGCTAGTGCTTCCGAAAGACTATGTCTCGGTCATCCGTTTCTCAAACATCATGTAGTGCGAGGAATCAAACGGAGGCGATCGATTCTTGCGGGGAAAAGTGCGCAAACCTCTGCAGAGTGTATAAACTAATCATGGTTAGTCGTGTCCCCGGTTATGGACATTTTGAGTATCTAGTATCTGGATATCATGTGAATCTCATCATGTTACTCTAATTTAATATTATTGGGTTTAATGAGTATTTTTAATTGGGATTGAGAATGCTATCAACCATTCTCAATGTTCAACAACCACCATGATAGTTAAATAAATTTATTCCTTTGCAGTAGGGAAAAATTGGCTTTATGCAAAACTGTAACCATAGAGCTTTTCCACCAGCCAAATATGCATGTAGTATAGCTTAATCCATTGTTATCCTCTATGTGTTACATTGCCAGCATATTCCATGTGCTGACCCGTTTTCGGGCTGCAACGTTTCATGTTGCAGACTTTTCAGACAACGAGTAAGGTGCTTTTAGGTCGTGGTTCTATACTCAGTGATGCCGTTGGAGTTGATGGACTCGCTTATCTTCCA
Organism: Triticum aestivum; assembly: GCF_018294505.1. Taxonomy (NCBI): domain Eukaryota; kingdom Viridiplantae; phylum Streptophyta; class Magnoliopsida; order Poales; family Poaceae; genus Triticum; species Triticum aestivum. The sequence continues at coordinate 227,059,364 of NC_057795.1, forward strand.
AGTCTTCCGCTGTTATCGATTTTAGATGGCCTTAAGCCATATTTATTTCAATAAGTTCTCTTTTGAGACATTCGATGTAATAAGTGTGTGATTGCTACTCTGTTATAAATCCTCCAAGTACTGTGTGGTGTCAGCATTACTGATCCAGGGATGACACTGAGCACAGAGATCAGACTGTTTGAGGTCTGGTCGCTACAAGGTGGTATCAGAGCACACGCTGACTGTAGGACACGGCCACTAAGCTTAAGCCTTAGATCACTACTCTTTCTTTCCCTTTATGACTCCTCATCTTTTCTATTCTTTAGGATGGCGGATGCAAGGATCAAGCTCGCACAACCAGATGAGAATTCACCTTTTGGATGTCACTTGAAGGAAGCCACTAGATACCTGAACATAGGAGTACCAAGCTTCACTGGGACTTTCAACGCCACTTTACCCGAAGAGGAGCGCTGGAGGATTCAAGTCTACATTCCAGGAAGGACATTTGCACCAGTCACGGAACCAATAGAATTTACATTTGATGCACCAATATGGAGCCTAGGAAAGAGCATGGCATCTCACATCGCCATGGGACGAATTGGAGAAGTTTACTACAACGATCTCAAGAATACTATCTACCAGATTTGTGGGCGCCGAGATGAGCATTGGGAGATGATCACTACCAGGAGGGACAGATCAATCGCACCTTATGTTCAGGAGTTAAACCAACACATCCGACGCCAGGAAAATCAGACGTGCGCAGATATGGAGGATCTGCAGAAGGCTATGACCAAGATCAAGGAGCTAGAAGAAGAACTCAAGGCTACACGTAAAGACTATATGGAAGAAATCGTCGCTCTAGTAAGACAGAACGGCGACCTTAAGGAGAAGATTGGAGTATTCATGGGAGGATCAGCACCCAAAGGAGAAGAGGATGAACCTACTTGCCCAGATAATTATATCATCATCGACGACACCGACTCGGATCCCGACGACAGCGATGATGACTATGTTGATGAAGCTGGAGCAGATATCATGGAATCTGCATCGGAGCAGTTTTTCTAGTTGACCACCATAACCGTAGTAGAATTTACCACCATTTAATTAGTTTTAGTCCAAGCACTTTTGTAACGATAGTTAGACCGTTGTATACCCTTGTTTGAATTGATTGGAATGATATTGTGTGTTTTGTCTCATGTGCATATGGGTAGTATTATCTCACTAGACCTCATTCTATTCTTAACTCTCCCCTTTAAACCCTCAGATGCCTCCGAGACGCGACCCCGAGTTTGTTTTTCCGCCAGAGATCACTCAGTTGATTCAGCAGTAGAATACCTTGATTCAAACATTGGTACAGAACCAAGGCAACAACAACAACAACCCACCACCACCACCACCACCTGTTGACCATCTGGCACATTTCTTAAGGTTGAATCCGCCGGTGTTTTCCAGTAGCACCGAGCCGATAGTAGCAGATGATTGGCTCTGTAAGATAGGGAGGGAGTTGACCACTGCAGGATGCACGAATGGAGAAAAGGTGAAGTTTGCCGCACATCAGCTTGACGGACCCGCGGCAGCATGGTGGGAGAATTTTACAGCCACTTACCCTGTAGACACTGTCACATGGGATCAGTTTCAGCAAGCTTTTCATACTACCCATGTTTCAGCAAGAGCTATGGCCATGAAGAAGCGTGAGTTTAGCAACTTACGCCAAGGAGGACGGACAGTTGGCCAGTATGTGGATGATTTTAGTAAGCTAGCACGTTATGCCCCAGATGACGTTGCTACGGATGCAGCTAAGCAGGAGAAGTTTCTAGAAGGACTGAATGATGAGATGAGCTTGCAGTTGATGGTAGCCACTTTCAATAATTACCAGGAGTTAGTAGATCGTGCTCTTATGATTGAAGGGAAGCAGCAGCAGATTGACAATCGTAAGAGAAAGTATGCACAGGGAAAGTACAATTCTGGAGCTCAGCAGAAACCACGCTTTACCCCAAAGTCAGGAGGACACTTTCAGCATAATCATGGAGGAGGCAGCTCGCACAATCATAATGGCACAAAGAATGGAAACGGGAATGGAGGAAGCAATGGACAAAGCCGCACCAACCCGTCAACACCATCCAAGGTAGACCTGAGTCATATCACTTGTTATAAGTGCCGTAAGACGGGGCATTATGCAAATGACTGCCCGGAAGCCCAAAATGGAAATGGCAATGGAAGCTCAGGAAAGAAGCCGAACCCTTTCAACAGGGGGCAAGTGAACCACGTTACCATGGAGGAGGTTGAAGCTCAGCCAGACGCAGTAATAGGTAAGTTTTTGGTTAATGCATTTATTACAGTTGTTCTTTTCGATACTGGTGCATCGCAGTCATACATATCAAGGGGATTTGTGGATAAGTTTAGCCTGCCCACTAAGACTCTTAGACACCCATGCTAGTAAGTTCACTGGGAGCTGAGTTTATGGTCAGTCAAGCATGCTTTCAGGTGCCATTAAGAATAGGAAGGCATGTTTTCCCAACGGATTTAATTATATTGGAATCCCAAGGTTTGGATGTAATTCTTGGTATGGATTGGCCGTCGATGTATGGAGGAAACATTGATTGCGCCAGCAAGACAATTTTGCTTACGACACCAGAAGGAATAAGAATCAAGTATGTATCACGGCATGAGCCGAGGAGAGCACATGTAAATTCCTTATCAGGAGTTGTGCAGGAGGAAGTACCAGTAGTAAAGGATTTCCCCGATGTATTTCCAGAAGAGTTGCCAGGCATGCCACCGGATAGAGACATTGAGTTCTTAATTGAACTACTGCCAGGCACGGGGCCGATATCCAAGAGACCGTACAGGATGCCAGCCCAAGATTTGGAGGAAATTAAGAAGCAGATTAAGGAGCTGTTGGACAAAGGTTTTATTCGCCCAAGTTCTTCGCCTTGGGGATCGCCAGTACTTCTGGTGGAGAAGAAGGATGGATCGTTAAGAATGGTTGTTGATTATCGCGGATTAAATGAGGTAACAATCAAGAACAAGTACCCACTACCAATGATCAATGATCTGTTTGATCGGTTGCAAGGAGCTAAGGTGTTTTCCAAGATCGATTTGCGATCAGGATACCATCAGTTGAAGATTCGGGAGCAAGATATACCGAAGACGGCTTTTACCACCAGGTATGGGCTGTATGAGTATACCGTTATGTCATTTGGTCTGACTAATGCCCCAGCCTATTTTATGAACATGATGAACAAGGTGTTTATGGAGTTTTCGGATAAGTTCGTCGTGGTGTTCATTGATGATATTTTGGTTTACTCGAAGAATGAAGAGGAACATAAGGAACACTTGCGTATGGAACTCGAGAAGCTCAGAGAACATCAGCTATACGCCAAGTTCAGCAAGTGTGAGTTTTTGGTTGAAAGAAGTTGGATTTCTTGGACATGTTATATCCGGAGAAGGTATCGCAGTAGACCTCACTAAAGTTGTCACTGTGACAAACTGGGAAGCACCAACAACAGTTGGAGAAATCCGGAGTTTCCTTGGACTCGCAGGATACTAGCAGAGATTCATTGAAAATTTCTCGAAGATTGCGGAGCCTATGACAGAGTTGTTGAAGAAGGATACTAAGTTCATTTGGACTGAGGAGTGTGAGGCTAGTTTCCAGGAATTGAAGAAACGTTTGGTTACCTCACCAATATTAATTCTGCCAGATCAGACTAAGGATTACGAAGTGTATTGCGACGCTTCATGTCGAGGACTTGGAGCAGTGCTTATGCAGGAGGGAAGAGTTGTTTCGTATGCTTCACGACAGCTTAAGCCTCATGAGTTGAATTATGCTACTCATGATTTGGAGTTAGCAGCCGTAGTGCACACACTAAAAATGTGGAGACATTTTCTCATTGGGAATCATTGTGAGATGTACACGGATCACAAGAGTTTGAAGTACATCTTCACGCAGAAGGAGTTAAATCTCAGGCAGAGGAGATGGTTGGAGCTTATTAAGGATTATGATATGAGATTGCATTATCACCCCAGGAAGGCTAACGTTGTAGTAGACGCGTTGAGCCGTAAGAGCCACGTCAATACACTAATGATGGGAGGAATACCCAAGGAGTTAGCCGAGGATCTTCATGATCTATGTTTGGAAATAGTTTCGAGAGGCTATATAGCAGCAATGGAGATTCAGTCTACGTTGATGGATAAAATCAGAGAAGCTCAAAAGACAGATAAGGAAGTTGCCTCTATAAAGGAGAAAATGAGCGAAGGGAAGGCTAAGGGATTTCGTGAGGATGAGTACGATACCCTACGATTTGAGGACCGTGTTTATGTGCCCAATGACCCGGAGATCAGGAAGTTGATTCTGCAAGAGGCACATGATTCACCATATTCGATTCACCCCGGAAATACCAATATGTATTTGGATTTGAAGGAAACTTTCTGGTGGACCGGAATGAAGAAGGATATTGCAGAGTATGTAGCAGTTTGTGATGTATGTCAGAGGGTGAAAGTAGAACACCAGAAGCCAGCCGGATTGTTGCAGCCGTTGCCTATACCCGAATGGAAGTGGGACAAACTAGGCATGGATTTCATCATGGGATTGCCCAGGACTCGTTCAGGCTATGACTCAATTTGGGTTGTAGTCGATCATTTGACAAAGGTAGCTCATTTCATCCCAGTAAAGACTACCTACAGCGGTGCCAAATTGGCTAAGATATACATGACAAGGATTGTATATTTGCATGGAGTTCCGAGGAGTATCGTATCAGATAGAGGAACCCAATTCACCTCAAAGTTCTGGAAGCAATTCAGTTGAAGGATGATTTGACTTATGAAGAGAAACCAGTTAGAATTCTGGATTATGCCAGTCGAGTTACCCGCAGTAAGGTTATCAAGGTTTGCAAAGTTCAGTGAAGCCACCACACCGAGGAGGAAGCCACCTGGGAGCGAGAGGAAGATCTGCTCAAGGACCACCCTCACCTATTTGCTAGCCAACCCGAATCTCGAGGGCGAGATTCATCTTAAGGGGGGTAGGTTTGTAACATCCCAAATTTTCAATTTGGAATGTTATACATAGATCATCATTGCATATCATATTTTTATTGCATTGTTGGCTCGATCCTAGAAATTCTATGCAACTCAAGGACCCACGGAGAGAGTTGGGGATTTCTTTATTTTCTTATTTGAGTTTTTCTCAAATTTTGAAAATAGGATCATTGATTTTATTTATTTTATCTTCAATTATTTCTACTACCAAAAATTCAGAGAGGGAATAAAATGAATTTCCCAAAATAAAGAAATAATGAAGATTTAATAAAAAAATCAAATAAGATTTTATTTTGGAGTGTTTCGCCCTTTTATTTGGATTTAGGAAAAATGCGCGTTTTTCAAAATTGCATTTAGGACCCAAGTAAATGTTCTTCTTGTCCGGCTTGATTTTAGAAACTGGGAAAAATTAATTTCGGGATTTTTGGAGTCCGTTTAGTATTTCTCTTTATTTCTCTTCTGCGCGGAATTATTTAAAAAAATGCGAACCGCCTTTGGGTCGTGCCCGAGCGGGACTCCGCCCGGGGGCGCCTTTAAATAGCGCCGCCCCAAGCCTCCCCAGGCCCGTCAGCCACCCGCGCCCCGCCAGCCCAGCCGCCGCCGCCGGCCCACCCCGCGCCCGAAACCCTAACCCGAGCCGCCTCGAGCCCCGCGCCGCCGCCGCCGCGAGCCGCCGCCGCCGCCGCCAACCGCCGGAGCCGCCGACTTCGCCGGAGCCGCCGCTGCCGCCTCGCCGACCCGCCGCCCGAGGTTCGCCGCACCTCGTAATCCGTGCCGTTTTTTTATAAAAACCGATCGGTTTTTCTTCGGTTTTTTTCCGTTTTTCGTTAGATCGGTTTTTTTGGTTTAGTTAATTAGCGAGCGTTCACTCATTCGTTCTTTTAACGAACGTACTCGTCAGATCTGTTTAGTCAACGAACATTCGTTCGTCAGCCCGTTCGTCGTTTTTCTTTTTCTCGGATTAAATCCGCGATTTTTGTGATCGCTATTCTTGATCCGATTTTCGTTTTAGTATAACTTTTCGCTTGTTTATCGGAATCAGGCGATTCAAGCGCATGGAGTTTCGTCTCGAAACCCTCTTTCCGAATAATCTACTTAAACCAGTTTTTACTTCTGTAAAAGTTGACTTAGATCCAGATTAGTAAAACGAAGCTGTTTCCTTTCGCCGTTTGACTTTCGTTGCTTTGTTTGATTTGGTTCTTTTTGCAAACCGGAGTTCTTAAGTTGAACTTTTCAGGTTAGATCTTTTATTCGAGTTTTACTTGTGCATTAGATGAGTACTTATTGTATGCTTGTTTGTTTGTCTACCATAGAATACCCTGAGTGCGCCGCCTGTTACTTCGAGTCTCTAGGTATCGCGGGTCATCAGCAAGGCAAGTAACACTTGATCATACCTTTTCTCATACCCAGTTTTTATGCATTAGACCAATCCTCAAATAATTGCATGATTAGGATCTAATTAAATTATGGGATGGGAAGTAGATGAGGTAGCACCTATTACCTGTTTTATTTTCAAACCCCTGGGAGTTACTTCTATGTTTGCTTATTATGCCATGCTATGCTAGTAGACGTGGATTGGGTGAGTGTATCCATGACAGATGTGAGATTGTTAATCAATGGTTTATTTAAGGTGGCAACCTAAACACACATCTAGGTGGATTGAGGCACCTGATTTCTATCAGGACTTGCCTGTATTTCTTCGGACCCCCACCCAGGCTCAAAGGGATCATGAGATTATTCAAACTAGAAACTTACGTGTGCAACCACAAGCCATTATGGGCTCTGGCATAGTTGATTAAGTTGTGCGAACTCTTACGGGTAGACTAGCAGATGTAGGGGAAAGTAGGTGTACCGGTCTACCCACATGTAAGGTGCTAGTGCTTCCGAAAGACTATGCCTCGGTCATCCGTTTCTCAAACATCATGTAGTGCGAGGAATCAAATGGAGGCGATCGAGTCTTGTGGGGAAAAGTGCGCAAACCTCTACAGAGTGTATAAACTAATCATGGTTAGTCGTGTCCCCGGTTATGGACGTTTTGAGTATCTAGTATCTGGATATCATGTGAATCTCATCATGTTACTCTAATTTAATATTGTTGGGTTTAATGAGTATTTTTAATTGGGATTGAGAATGCTGTCAACCATTCTCAATGTTTAACAACCACCATGATAGTTAAATAAATTTATTCCTTTGCAGTAGGGAAAAATTGGCTTTATGCAAAACTGTAACCATAGAGCTTTTCCACCAGCCAAATATGCATGTAGTATAGCTTAATCCATTGTTATCCTCTATGTGTTACATTGCCAGCATATTCCATGTGCTGACCCGTTTTCGGGCTGCAATGTTTCATGTTGCAGACTTTTCAGACAACGAGTAAGGTGCTTTTAGGTCGTGGTTCTATACTCAGTGATGCCGTTGGAGTTGATGGACTCGCTTATCTTCCAAGTCTTCTGCTGTTATCGATTTTAGATGGCCTTAAGCCATATTTATTTCAATAAGATCTCTTTTGAGACATTCGATGTAATAAGTGTGTGATTGCAAGTCTGTTATAAATCCTCCAAGTACTGTGTCGTGTCAGCATTACTGATCCAGGGATGACACTGAGCTCAGAGATCAGACTGTTTGAGGTCTGGTCGCTACAAACACTGTTCATGTTTACTACCAAGAGTTCAAATCTTATATGCATCATTGTGACATAGAAGAATCTGAGAATGATACAATGAATAGATTTTTTGGTGGTTTGAACCATGATATCCGTGCAAGATTTCACTATATTCCTCGTTGCATTACTGGTGTGTATGTTCGCGCTTGTACCTTTGAGAGACAGATATAGGAGCATGCATTGGGTGACTACAACAACAACTATTCTAGTTCATGGTCACCACCGCAGGTTGGTTCCTCCACCGTTGCACCTACTAGAGCATCCCCACCTCGGATTGTGAGTGTGACATCTTCTCAAGAGTATGGTGCATTGTCAACGTCCGTACCTACATCAGCTACGTCTTTGCAACAAGGTAACAATAAAGGTATTGATGATATAACTTCACATGGGAATGATGCATCCCTTGTTAACTTGAATGCATCATGTGTTGAGTTACCTGGTGATTTGAGCACATCACCTATTTTAGAGAATCTTGATACTGTCATGAATGCGTCATGTGTTCAAACAACTAAAATACCAACAATTTTGAGTGCACCCATTGAATTAACTGTTGATGCAAAAGAATCAATGTTTAATAATTTTGATATGACCTCTAATCTTGGTGATGATTCTGTGTCGAATGACTTATTGCATGTTTGCTTATTTAAGCATGTTTTAGCATGTCAATTTCATGCAAGTAAGGTTTATTCACCAATGTTGGGATGGTTTAATGATGAATATTGCCAATCTTTTGATATGAATAAGAGCTTCACTTATATGTGCAAACTGAGTTGCAATATTTTCATGCATTCTACTTATGATAATATTTTGGCTTTATATTTTATAATCTATGAAGGTTCCTCATATATACATGTGTCATATGTGCAAAAATCAAGGGAAGTAAAAATGACATATACATATACAACATGTACACCTTGTCTGTTTTGTTAGCCACATTCAGATTGAGCAATGCCGAGGACGGCTTTGTTTTCAAGAAGGGTAGGATGATGAGGACATGACTAACTTGGATAAGACCAAAAATATTGCATACATGCATATTTTTCAGGTGATTTCTAGTGCAAACTATTCAATAATCTATTTATGTTATCCAGAACAAAAATACTTCACACACTTTTGTGTTTTGTCTAATTGCAGGTGTATGGGACATTTGTACAATCCACATATGAAGATAAGGGAAAATTAGAAGTTTCGGTGCTGTTCAAAAAGTCCTCTCACGTCATTTTTGGGCCAAGAGAAGATAGAGTCCAAGTATCTCACGTTCTGGATTCAGATTCGGACTGCACAGACATACCTGACTCAAAACGCCAACAATTTTTTCATAAAGACTCTGAATTGGGTGATTCTTTTTTTCTTGGAAAATAGATTTCATGATCTTTCCAACCCAATTGGAATCATCTTCAAATCCATCCGGAGCACTGAGTTATGGACGAAACAATATGACGCTGCACGAGAATCCGAGTCAAACTACAAGTCCAAAGGTGTTACGTCACCTTCACTTGGGCCCGTTGGCCTTGTACGACCTAGGGTTAGTTTTAGGCTGCCTTGGGACGTCCTCCCACCTCCTTGGCCGCCACCCCTTGCTCCTATATAAGTAGATCCATCTAGTAGCTTTTCCCTTGGGTTTTATTTAGATTAAAAGTTTGCCATAGTTGCAACTTCGCGTACTGCGTTTGTGTTCAACGACCAGACCAAGGCGTCACAAAACCCCACCTTCATTAACAAAGCTTTCCTATTTTATTCGCAATATCCAGATTGCAATCTCAGTTTCTTGCTTGTTCTTCGTTTGCTCGCAGGAAATAGACCTCGTGGTCAGGTTGATCGTGCTCCGGCGTGGTCAATAACCCCTCGGAAGTTGGTTTAGCGATTGCTAAGGCGCGACGTCTTCGCACGTTCATAGTCGGATTGTCAAAGTCGACTCCCATAGAAAACGATTGCTATCTCATAGAAACATCGGGACACCTTTGCCCCTATCATTATGCCAACACAAAATTATTTGGAGGCTGATGCTAAACCAGTTAGAGATCCTCAACGACGATTGAATCCCAAGATGAAAGAAGTGGTAAGAAAGGAGATAATAAAGCTCCTTGAGGCAGGTATAATTTATCCCATTGCTGATAGTGATTGGGTAAGACATGTCCATTGTGTTCCTAAAAAGGGAGGTATTACTGTCGTTCCTAATGATAAAGATGAATTGATCCCGCAAAGAATTATTATAGGTTATAGGATGGTAGTTGATTTTCGTAAATTAAATAAAGCTACTAAGAAAGATCATTACCCTTTACCTTTTATTGATCAAATGCTAGAAAGACTATCCAAACACACACATTTCTGCTTTCTAGAGGGCTATTATGGTTTCTCTGAAATACATGTGTCAGCGGGGGATCAATCAAAAACTACTTTTACTTGCCCTTTCGGTACTTTTGCTTATAGACATATACCTTTTGGTTTATGTAATGCACCTGCTACCTTTCAAAGATGCATGATGGCTATATTCTCTGACTTTTCTGAAAAGATTTGTGAGGAATTCATGGATGATTTCTCCATTTATGGATCCTCTTTTGATGATTGCTTGAGCAACCTTGACCGAGTTTTGCAGAGATGCGAAGACACTAGTCTCGTCCTGAATTGAGAAAAGTGTCACTTTATGGTTAATCAAGGCATTGTCTTGGGGCATAAGATTTCCGAGAGAGGTATTGAAGTTGATAAAGCCAAAGTTGATGCTATTGAAAATATGCCATGTCCCAAGGACATAAAAGGTATAAGAAGTTTCCTTGGTCATGCCGGTTTTTATAGGAGGTTAATTAAGGACTTTTCTAAAATCTTTAGGCCTCTGACTAATTTATTGTAAAAAGATATTCCTTTTGTCTTTGATGATGATTGTGTAGAAGCATTTGAAATACTTAAGAAAGCTTTGATCACTGCACCTATTGTTCAGCCACCTGATTGGAATTTACCTTTTGAAATTATGTGTGAGGCTAGTGATTATGCTGTAGGTGATGTTCTAGGGCAAAGAGTTGATAAGAAATTGAATGTTATCCAGTATGCTAGTAAGACTCTTGATACTGCCCAGAGAAATTATGCTACTACTGAAAAAGAATTCTTAGCAGTTGTGTTTGCATGTGATAAGTTTAGACCTTATATTGTTGATTCCAAAGTTACTATTCACACTGATCATGCTGCTATTAAATATCTTATGGAAAAGAAAGATGCTAAGCCTAGACTCATTAGATGGGTTCTCTTGCTCCAAGAATTTGATTTGCATATTATTCAAAGAAATGGAGCTGAGAATCCCGTTGCAGACAACTTGTCTAGGTTACAGAATGTTCTTGATGACCCACTGCCTATTGATGATAGCTTTCCTGATGAACAATTAGCGGTCATTAATGCTTCTCGTACTGCTCCTTGGTATGCTGATTATGCTAATTACATTGTTGCTAAGTTTATACCTCCTAGTTTCACATACCAGCAAAAGAAAAAGTTCTTTTATGATTTAAGACATTACTTCTGGGATGACCCACACCTTTATAAAGAAGGAGTAGATGATGTTATTAGACGTTGTGTACCTGAGCATGAACAGGAACAGATCCTACGCAAGTGTCACTCTGAATCTTCTGGAGGACACCACGCTGGAGATAGAACTGCACACAAGGTATTGCAATCTGGTTTTTATTGGCCTACTCTCTTCAAAGATGCAAGTAAGTCTGTCTTATCTTGTGATGAATGTCAATAAATTGGTAATATTAGTAGACATCAAGAAATTCCTATGAATTATTCTCTTGTTATTGAACCGTTTGATGTTTGGGGCTTTGATTACATGGAACCCTTTCCTGCCTCTAATGGTTAGACTCATATTTTAGTTTCTGTTGCTTACGTTACTAAGTGGGTAGAAGCTATTCCAACTAGTAGTGCTGATCATAACACTTCTATTAAAATGCTTAAAGAAGTTATTTTTCAGAGGTTTGGAGTCCCTAGATATCTTATGACTGATGGTGGTTCACATTTTATTCATGGTGCTTTCCATAAGATGCTTGCTAAGTATGATGTTAATCATAGAATTGCATCTCCTTATCATCCGCAGTCTAGTGGTCAAGTAGAGTTGAGAAATAGAGAGCTCAAATTAATTTTGCAAAAGACTATGAATAGATTTAGAAAGAATTTGTCCAAAAAACTTAATGATGCATTATGGGCCTACAGAACTGCATACAAAAATCCTATGGGTATGTCTCCTTATAAGATGGTTTATGGAAAAGCGTGTCATTTACCTCTTGAACTTGAACATAAAGCATATTGGGCTATTAAAGAGCTCAACTATGACTTAAAACTTGCCGGTGAGAAGAGGTTGTTTGACATTAGCTCACTTGATGAATGGAGGACACAAGATTATGAGAATGCCAAGCTATTCAAAGAAAAAGTCAAATGCTGGCATGACAAAAGGATTCAAAAGCGTGAGTTTAACGTAGGCGATTATGTGTTATTATTCAACTCTCGTTTAAGATTTTTTTGCAGGAAAACTTATCTCTAAATGGGAAGGTCCCTACGTTATCGAGGAGGTCTATCGTTCTGGTGCCATAAAAATCAACAACTTCGAAGGCACAAGTCCGAGGGTGGTGAACGGTCAAAGAATTAAACATTATATCTCAGGTAATCCTATCAATGTTGAAACTAATATTATTGAAACCGTAACCCCAGAGGAATACATAAGGGACACTTTCCAGAACGTTCCAGACTCCGAAAAGGAATAGGTATGTGGTACGTTAAGTAAACCAACTCCAAAACAATTTTAATGGCAATTTTTATCAGTTTTGGAATATTTAAGAATTTTAGGAAGAAAGAAGCAGTCCGAGAGGGACACGATGCCTCCGCGAGAGTGGAGGGCGCGCCCACCCTTACTGGGCGCGCCCCACTGTCTCATGGACACCTCCTGTGCCTCCCAGACTTCATTTTCTTGCACTTTACGTATTTTGGTCGGTAAAAATTCATTATATAAACTCCCGAAAGTTTTGACCACCGTATCACGCAAATATCCTTTGTTTTCGTTTCGAGCTGTTTCCGTTGTAGATCTAGAGCACCATGACGTCACCCTCCTTCAACAATGAAGACAAGGATGCTTGGCTATTGAAGATAGAGCTGAAAAGAGAAGAACCGGAAGAGATCAACAAGGATGAAGGGATCAAGAAGGCCATGGAGGTTCAAGCTCTGGCGGTGAAAGAAGAAGACATCCCTCAACCTTTACCTAACCTCTTTACTCCATCAGAGGTTGAAGCTTTCAAGATGATTGAGTTCGCTCGCATACAGAACAAGTATCTCACGCGGGAGAATATTTTGTTGAAGGGTCATATCGCTGGACTCAAGGGCATTATCCGCAAGTTGGAGGAGCTTTTACGCTCGATCACCACCTCCATCACCTCCGAGGACATAATCACATGGGTATGGGCACTCCCCTTGGCAACCACCAAGCTTGGGGGAGGTGCCCCAGTATCGTATCACCATCACACTCCTATCTTTCCTGTTTTATTTAGTTCGATCCTTTTAGTAGTATCTTGATCTAGTAGATTGAAGTTTTGATATCAAGTAGTTTTAAGTTTTGCTTTGTGATCTTTTTATGTAATTGAGCCCGTGAGCTATCTATAATAAAGATTAGTGTTGAGTCAAGGGCTTTGCTATGTTTCTATGATCTTGAGAAAGTAGAGAATAAAATAGTTCCTGTTGATCTTACGGTTAGTGATGACTTCACACATAGAAAGTATGAGGCATAAAAGTTTTTGAGAGTTGGCAAACATAGTTTTGGTCATCGTTGCAATTAATAGCAAGAGTGATAAGGAAAGAGAGGTTCACATACAAATATATTATCTTGGACATATTTTATGATTGGGAGCACTCATTAGGTATGACATGCTAAAAGAGTTGACGTTGGACAAGGAAGACAACGTAATGGTTTATGTTTTCTCACATCTCAGTTAAAGTATATTGTCATTGACCTTCCAAACATGTTGAGCTTGCCTTTTCCCCCTCATGCTATCCAAATTCCTTGCACCAAGTAGAGATACTACTTGTGCTTCCAAATATCCTTAAACCCAGTTTTGCCATGAGAGTCCACTATACCTACCTATGGATTGAGTAAGATCCTTCAAGTAAGTTGTCAATTTGCAGGCAATAAAAATTTCTATCTAAATATGTATGACTTATTAGTGCAGAGAAAATAAGCTTCGTACGATCTTGTTGTGGAAGCGATAAAAGCGACGAACTTCATAATAAAGGTCCACATACAAGGGGCAATACAAAGTGACGTTCTTTTGCATTAAGATTTTGTGCATCCAACCCTAAACGCACATGACAACCTCTACTTCCCTCTGCGAAGGGCCTATCTTTTACTTTATGTTTTTACTTTATGCTTGCGTCAAGGTGATCCTCACCTTTCCCTTTTTCATTTTATCCTTTGGCAAGCTCCTCGTGTTTGAAATATCATGATATATATATATATATACATACATATATATATATATATATATATCCAATTGGATGTAAGTTAGCATGGGCTATTATTGTTGACATCACCTAAAGGTGAATACGTTGGGAGGCAACACAATAAGCCCCTATCTTTCTCAGTGTCCGGCTGAAACTCTATAACCACAAGTATTGCGTGAGTGTTAGCAATTGTAGAGGACTACTTGATAGTTGAGTATGTGGAATTGCTGAAAAGCTCTATTCTTGACTCTTTCTGATGTTATGATAAATTGCAATTGCTTCAATGACTGAGATTATAGTTTGTTAGTTCTCAATGAAGTTTCTGAACCATGCTTGACATTGTGAATTGATTGTTACTTGAGAATAAGAAATCATATGATAAAATCTATTTATATTGCTGTTATAAGAATGATCATGATGCCCTCATGTCCGTATTTTATTTTTATCGACACCTCTATCTCTAAACATGTGGACATATTTTTCAATTTCGGCTTCCGCTTGAGGACAAGTGAGGTCTAAGCTTGGGGGAGTTGATACGTCCATTTTGCATCATGCTTTTATATCAATATTTATTGTATTATGGGCTGTTATTACACATTATATCTCAATACTTTTGGCTATTCTCTCTTATTTTACAAGGTTTACCATGAAGAGGGGGAATGCCGGCAGCTGGAATTCTGGCTGGAAAAGGAGCAAACATTGGAAACCTATTCTGCACTGCTCCAAAAAATCCTGAAACTCCACGAAACTTATTTTTGGAATAAATAAGAATTATTGAGCGGAAGAAATACCTCAGGTGGCCCACACCTTGGCCAGGAGGGTGGGGCCGCGCCCAGTAGGGGTCTCCTGGGCCCCCTGGTGGCCCCCCGGTGTCCATCTTCTGCTATATGAAGGCTTTTACCCTGGAAAAAAATCTTGGGTAAGCTTACGGGAAGAAACTCCGCCGCCACGAGGCGGAACCAATCTAGAGCTCCGGCAGAGCTGTTCTGCCGGGGACACTTCCCTCTGGGAGGGGGAAATCATCACCATCGTCATCACCAATGATCCTCTCATCGGGAGGGGGGTCAATCTCCATCAAAATCTTCACCAGCACCATCTCCTCTCAAACCCCTAGTTCATCTCTTGTATCCAATCTTGTATCCAAACCACAAATTGGTATCTGTGGGTTGCTAGTAGTGTTGATTACTCCTTGTAGTTGATGCTAATTGGTTTATTTGGTGGAAGATCATATGTTCAAATCCTTAATGCATATTATTACTCCTCTGATTATGAACATGAATATGCTTTGTGAGTAGTTACGTTTGTTCCTGAGGACATGGGTGAAGTCTTGCTATGAGTAGTCATTTGAATTTGGTATTTGTTTGATATTTTGATGAGATGTATGTTGTCTTTTCCTCTAGTGGTGTTATGTGAACGTCGACTACATGACACTTCACCATTATTTGGGCCTAGAGGAAGGCATTGGTAAGTAATAAGTAGATGATGGGTTGCTAGAGTGACAGAAGCTTAAACCCTAGCTTATGCGTTGCTTCGTTAGGGGCTGATTTGGATCCATATGTTTAATGATGTGGTTAGGTTTACCTTAATACTTGTTTTGTAGTTGCGGATGCTTGCAATAGGGGTTAATCATAAGTGGTATGCTTGTCCAAGTAAGGGCAGTACCCAAGCACCGATCCACCCACATATCAAATTATCAAAGTACCGAACGCGAATCGTATGAGCGTGATGAAAACTAGCCTGACAATAATTCTCATGTGTCCTCGGGAGCTCCTTTCTCATTATAAGAAATTGGCCAGGCTTATCCTTTTCTACATAAAGGATTAGGCCACCTTGCTGCACTTTATTTACTTTATTGCTTGTTACTCGTTACAATTTATCTTGTCACAAAACTATCTATTACCTACAATTTCAGTGCTTGCAGAGAAAACCTTACTGAAAACCTCTTATCATTTCCTTCTGCTCCTTGTTGGGTCCGACACTCTTACTTATCGAAAGGACTACGATAGATCCCCTACACTTGTGGGTCATCACCTGTAGGATCCCCCTTTCCAACTCCTTGGCCGAAGTTGAGTCTAGTCGTCCAAAATTGTTTTACTAACTTGGATGTGTGGCTTACGGGCCCACGTCGCCATTGGGTGGTATTAGGATCTTTTATTCCTCGTCTATACTCTGGGACTCTGATCTCTCGTCTATTTGGGTTAAAGATTTTACTAACTCTAACATTAGGTTCTCGTACCCACTTCCTCCTGGAGAGCCCCGACATTACCGATGATCGCTTGCTTCACCAGAAGATTCTGCAGATACTCCTCGATGTTTCTCGAGACCCTGTGCCCACTGCCTTGCAGTTCCTAACCACCAATAATCCCCATGAGTAACATCCTCGCCGCTTGTACCTTCATACCCAGTTGCTCCTGTTATTACAAGATGCCCCTAGTACTCTTCGTTGTTCCTAGAATCCTCTGTTCCTTCTGCTTGGTGGCTTCTTTTTGCACCGCGGATAATTCACTTAACCGGGGTCCGTTCATCCCTAGTTGTTCATATGCTTTCCAAAATACTTGGAAATACTATCTGATCTTCCGAAAATCCTCTGTAGCCTATTGCTCTTGATTCACCTTGCCTGCTTGCATTAGGATTAATTCCATATGTCTAGCAATATTCTTTAAAATTCTTTGTGATTGTCATTCTGTTCCTATGGATTCAACATGTGAGCGAATACTCACAATCATCACTTAATCCTTGGAAATCCCCTTTCCGGCTCCGACATCGCTCCAGATATGAGCAGGTTCTTGTCCAATCAAGATTTGATCCGGTGCACCTCTAAGTCTATTCAACTTACTCATCTTTTGATCAGAGCCTCGGCTTCTGATCCTTCGTCTTGAAATCATAACTCCTTTGTAATCAAGCATCGAATTATTCAGACGTTTCTATAAGCCGATGCCTTTTGTAACGCCCTCGATGCGGCTATAGCTCCCACGTGTCGAGGCACGACTTAGAGGCATAACCGCATTGAAAGCAATGTCGCAAGTCAGGCAGTCATTACAACATCCCATGTAATATATAATAAAAGGGGGAGATAACATAGTTGGCTTACACTCGCCACGTCACATCAGAGTACATAAATAACATCCATCATACAAATCACTCATGGCCCGACTACGGTGCCAAAATAGAAAAGACCCCCAACATGCGACAAGGTCCTGAATTGATAACCCCAACTAGGCACCACTACTGATCATCCGGAAAGGACACGTAGTATCGCTGAGAGTCCTCGTCGAACTCCCACTTGAGCTCGTAATCGTCAACTGGAGCAGAAACACCTGGACCTGCATCTGGAGTTATAGTATCTGTGAGCCACAGGGACTCAGCAATCTCACACCCATGCGATCAAAACTATTTAAGCTCATAGGGATGGATAAGGCAAATATATGTGGAGCTGCAGCAAGCGACTAGCATATGTGGTGGCTAACTTATACGCAAAAGAGAGCGAGAAGAGAAGGCGAAGCACGAGCGAGAAGCTAAAGGAACATCCTGCGCAAGCATAACTCCAACACCGTGTCCACTTCCCGGACTCCGCCGAGAAGGGGCCATCACGGTAACACACACGGTTGATTCATTTTAATTAAGTTTAGTTAAAGTTATCTACAACCGGACATTAACAAATTCCCATCTGCCCATAACCGCGGGCACGGCTTTCGAAAGATCAATCCCTGCAGGGGGGGTCCCAACTTACCCCATAACAAGCTCTCACGGTCAACGAAGGAATAGACCTCCACCCAAGACACACCGATCAGACTCGGTATCTTGGTACAACAAGATGATTCAACAGGTTAAAACAAGTCCAGCAACACCGCCCGAATGTGCCGACAAATCCCGATAGGAGCTGCACATATCTCTTTCTCAGGGCACACTCAGATGAGCAATCCGTACAACTAAAACCAAACCTCGAGTTTCCCCGAGGTGGCGCTGCACAGGGCTCTAGTTCGGACCAACACTCAGAGGAGCACTGGCCCGTGGGGGGCTAAAATAAAGATGACCTTCGGGCTCCGGAAACCCAAGGGAAAAAGAAGCTAGGTGGCAAATGGTAAAACCAATGTTGGGCATTGCTGGAAAAGCTTTAATCAAGGCGAACTATCAAGGGGTTCCCATTATAGCCCAACCGCGTAAGGGACGCACAATCCGGGAACATAACACCGATATGACGGAAACTAGGGCGGCAAGAGTGGAACAAAACACTAGGCGAGAGGCCGAGCCTTCCACCCTTTACCAAGTATATAGATGCATTAAGATAACATAGCAATATAATGATATCCCAACAAGTAAATAAATGTTCCAACAAGGAACGGCTCCAATCTTCACCTGCAGCTAACAACGCTATAAGAAGGGCTGAGCAAAGCGGTAACATAGCCAATCAACGGTTTGCTAGGACAATGGTGGGTTATAGGTTCAACATGGCAATTGGGAGGCTGACAAGCAAAAGGTAGGCATCATTGCAGTGGCAAAGCAAAAGAGCGAGCAAACTAGCATAGCAAAGATAGTAGTGATTTCGAGGGTATGATCATCTTGCCTGCACAGTTGTCAGAGTTGACTGGATCCTCACAAGCAAACTCAACGGGCTCCTCGGTAGCGAACTCGTCTCCCGGCTCTACCCAACAAGACAAACAAGCAACAAGGATACAATCAACCACGGCCAAGTCCAAGCAATATGATGAAATGACGATATGCTATGCGGGATGCGATGCGGGATGCAAAATGCAAGATATGACAGGAAATGCATGAACCTGGCATCAACTTGGAAAACCAAGTGTGCCACTGGATAGAGGGGATGAAATCGATTGAAAACGATATAAAGATCATTGGAATCGGAGTTACGGTTTGGAAATGGCAAGCGCTTTAAGATATGACACCGGTATGCGATTTACAGCAAGTAGGCATCTAAATGCAACGAAATTAACATGCTACAGCCACCAAACATGAAAACAAAATACATGGCAGTGAAGTACACAAGATGGTTGACAAAACACTAGCACTGAGCCATAGGCAAATTCATCCATTAAGAGGTTCAAACAAGCATGGCTAAAACGCAAATGCAAAACAGATTCCAGACTTAGTGAAATTAACACTAGTCTGAAATTTCAGATCACGATGCTCTCTTCGGAGCAGCAAAACAACATGATAGAAAACCTGAACATGACAAGTAAGAACATGGCATGGAGCTACTCAACAAGCTTAACAAAACACCCAAAGTGACCTAGGGCCAAAAGGGTTCACAAAATACTCTACCGAGCTCACGAACATCGCTCGAACACAATCAGTTTTCAGACTTAGTGAAAACTGAGACATGCTGAAATTTAACCCACGAAGGCATGTAAACGAGCTCGATGCACTCACTACGGTGCAAGTCATGGCAAGGAAAGCATACAACCAGCAAGAAGGCACAAAGTGCTAGCTACACATGGCAAGAATGAAGGCATAGCATGCATGGAACACTAACGGTAGCATCGGCAAAATCGCAAACAAGTTGACGATCTGCCCAGATTAACAACGAAGCAAAAGTTGAGCTCGATTGAGTCAACCTAGAGCACTCCACATATGCAAACAAAGACATGGATGGATAGAGCATAACTTAAGTATCAAAACTCCCTTACTGATCATCCTCAAAAGAGGCACGGATCACTAGGAAACAAGCTGGACATATAGCATCATGAACTAAAATATCCCAGACTTAGGGAAAATCACTAAGTCTCTGAAATCTGCAATCTCAGGTACCTCTCTTCGCAAGCTTGCACAAGACAACACACACATCCTAAAAATACGTGGGTGACACCTCTGGAAAGAAGACAAAATGCTTAACAATTCATCCCAAAGGGGCACAGGCATATCATGCACGAATTAAACATAGCAAAAATGACAAAAGTGCATGATGAACTAACGGATCTGCAATCTAACTCACGAAGCCTCCTTCTAACAGCATTTTGGGTATCAAGATGAACTCAAATGCAAACGATGCAATGGAATGAAATGATGTACATGTCGAGGCGAAGATTTTGATATATCATACGCCCAAAACGGAGCTATGGTTACAAAGTTACAGGACCTCGAACAGAGCAACTTGGATCAAAATTTCCAGGACTTAGCAAAAAAATCGGGGGTTAGGGTTTACTGTTCACGCGACCGGATCCAGATCGGGATCACGGCGCAGAAGCCGAGGCGGCGCCGGCGGTGGAGCTCGAGCTCGCCGGAGCTGCGGGGTGCGCCGGCGGTGGAGGAGGTCGCCGGGGGGCGGCGCCTGCGAGGAGGCAGCGGAGGGGCGCGGCGAGGAGGCGCGATGCGGCGGCGGGGTCGGCCGGCAGTGGCTCGCGCGCCGGCGAGGTGCGGCGGCCGGAGAGGCGGCCCGCGGCGGCGCCGGTCTCCGGGGCCGAAGGCGACGGCGGCGAGAGGAGGCGGGCGGCGGGGCGAGCCGGCTGGGCCTCGGGGGCCAGCCTCGGGCCTCCCGGGCCTGGCGCCGACGATGTGGGCGCGATGGGGCGGGGCCACGTGGCGGAGGCGGGCGGCGGCAGACGCTGTCCGGCGCTGGGGCGGACGTGTCCGTCGGCGGCGGAGGATGTTTTTTTTTTGAACTAGGGTTTCGGGGGAGAAGAAGAATCCGAAAAATGGAGGGGCTATTTATAGGCATAAGTGGAGCTAGGAGAGTCCAAATGAGGTGCGGTTTTTGCCCACACGATCGTGATCGAACGCTTTAGGACATGGAGCAGAGTTTGGTGGGTTTTGGGCCAAATTTGGAGGGTGTTGGGCTGCAACACACACGAGGCCTTTCCGGTCCCTCGGTTAACCGTTGGAGTATCAAACGAAGTCCAAATGACCCGAAACTTGACAGGCGGTCTACCGGTAGTAAACCAAGGCCGCTTGGCAAGTCTCGGTCCAATCCGGAAATGTTTAAACCCCACACACGAAAGAAGACTAGAAATGACCACCAGAGGAGAACGAAGCGCCGGAATGCAAAACGGACAACGGGGAAAATGCTCGAATGCATGAGATGAACATGTATGCCAATGCAATGCACGAGATGACATGGTATGAGATGCATGAAAACGAAAACAACACACGGAGACAAAGACCCGAACCCGAGAAATAAATATAACTTAGCGCCGGAGACGGCAAGAGTTGGATACAAATATGGAAAGTTACATCTGGGGCGTTACACCTTTGCACCCCCTTCTTCATCTGATTGATTACCGATACTCACATCAACTCTGTCGTGGATCGCCAGATCCATTGTTGGGTTGTTATCCGATAATGTCCTTCACATCCAAAATCTTGTGAGTTTTTCCCTGATACATAATACCTTCGGTAAATTGTATCATCTGCTTTGACTTTGATACTCTGCTTTTGAACTCGTATCTCTTGCTTGGTTGATGGTTGTATAGATTTGTAAAAATGCCCCGATGGGTTGAACTTATGTCTTCCATAATCCCTGTGAACCCGAGAGTTCTCACGAGTCATACTCTTTTGGTGTTTCTCCAGATAAAATCCAACACTTACAACTCCATTGAAAGCGAGAAGTGAATGAGAGGTTATGCATTGAAGAGTGGGAGTCGACCTTGAACTTTTTGTTCATGCCCATGGACACGATGTAGATCCTATCATGTAAGCTTCTTGTAATAATAACTTCCTTGATATAATATCATCCGGTCTGTGGGATTTGATCTTTTGCAATCATGGTCCTGGCCATATTGTTCTTCTTTGATTCCATTTCTCGAACAACTTAAAGTACTTGTCTTCTGCAGATCGTTTCACCTGTCAAGCATCTATTCTACTCTACCTTCGAATATTACCCTCTGGTATCTCGAGAATATCAAACATCTGTGTTGCTTCCTGTGAGTCTTCTTCTAGTATTGCTTCTCACCGATTCCAATTTTCCCAGGGTTCTGAGTTATTAGTCACTCGAGAACACCGATAAGTGAATCGATTCCGCACTCTGATTCTATAACTAAGTAATTTTCATTGCTTACGAGTTTAATAATCCTTCAAGTCATTCCTAGCCTGGCCGACTATGTCAATATTGTGCTAAATTTTAACCGTGATACCTAGTCCTTCTTCCCAGAACTGAATTTTTGACGATGAGCTAAGCTTATGTCGATCTTCCTCATCATACCATTTCGCCTTGAACAGCAAGTTTGCTTTCGAGTTTGTGTCGTACCCGTGGTTCCAATAACTTTTCTCTTCATCATTCCTTTGACTTGATGTCATTGTCGATCGATTACATCTTCCTGAAATCTCTTGACAATTGTGCCGTGCTCATCAACATTCTGAGCTCTCCCAGCATATCAATCGAATTCGTGATGAGAAATACCATCCTTGACCTTCAATGATTTGAGTTATCATCGACCACCCCCCTTGTGTTCTTTCCAACACATGTTTGATCATGTCTTGGTTATACCTTGGACTCCTTGCTATTCCTGCAATTGTTCGTTGAGTATTTCTTGTGATCTTCAACTCCAACCCCTACTAGTAACACCATGTTAATGCTACCTCGAAGCATGACTGAGGTATTCCGACTATCAAGAAGAACATTGGAAGCACATTGTCGAATGTTTCTTGATCTATTATCCAAACACCGTTGTATGGGTAAACCTCATAAATTCCTTGCCCCTTTGTCTAACTGGTTTCATACTTGGAGCCTTATCATTTATATCATGCTATGCCTTTCCTTGGGAAAGATATACTCTTATACCCAGGTATAAACACATTTTCCTTGCCATTGGTCTGTTTAATCAGATAATCACATTTTCCTTTCCATTGTTTTGTTTAACCTTTCTGGTAATCAAACTTGTCTGAGCAGAAATAATTCCCTGCTTATAAAACACACCGATCTACAACCTTGTCAGTGAGACCCTGTTACTATTGTTGATGACATTCCGGTAACCACCGATGGACGCGAACCTTGCCGATTGGTCTGCCTCGTTCAACGAGCAGGAAAATGGTTCTCTTTGTTCCACGCCCTTGGTACCAAACTTTGTTGCCAACATAACTGACATGCTATCCTCTGACCTACCTTGGTATCATGACCGTTCAAGATTTTAGCGCCTTCCTGCTTTTAACCCACATGATGGGCCCATAACCCACAGTTCCACAGGATCGAAACCTGACTCTCCTGTACACCCTTGTTTCTAAGGTTATTTCTCACGCTTGGCTTCATATGAAAATCCCGAGCCGCCTTCCGAGAGCGATCTATTCTGGTATCAGACGCAATACTTATTCCCATTGCTCTGAACCCTTTCACCCCTTGTTTCAGACAACAAACGATTGTCTACCCGGTTGAAGCTTCTTATTGCACCTCACCTTGCTCTTGATGACTTTCTTGAATTTCAACTCAAGAGATGCCTCTATGCTACGCTCACTGAGATAGTCCCCACGTACCTATCTTGTGTTGAGCTCCGTCCTTCCTGAGTCTTTCCCCCTTACTTCACCTCTTAAATCTCGGGACGAGATTTGTTGTAGTAGGGGAGATTTGTAACACCCCCAGTGTCATGATACAATAATCTCACCCTAATGTACCATGTCATCATGTTTTATTAAGCCAATTTGCCACTTGATAAAAATCAAAGTCAAATTCAAATTCAAATCGCAAGTCAAATTATTAATTCTTCAAACTGTCCAACAAAAATTTTCATTTGGTAATTTCCATGCATTAACAAATGTTTTTATAAAGATTTAAAATGCCCCTGGACATGAAAGCAGTACTCGAAACAGCCCCATTTAAGTCATTTTTACTTAATCAAAATCCAAACAACTTCAAATCACTCCCAAACTTTTTGTGGCAGTGAGGTATATTGCATACTAACTATTGAGACCAGCCACACTTTTTACAAAAGTGATTTATTGTTTAAAGAAAGTGCAAGCAGGAAATAAGATAGAAAGCAGAAAAGAAAGAGGAAAGACCTAAAGCCTACTGTGCTACTAGGCCTAATTGAACTACAGTTGAGACCCAGCCCAGCTCCTCCTTATCCCCTTCCTCTATTTATTGAACAGAGGCGTGGCGGCCATCCACCGGCGCCATAACCGGTAGGGTGCACGATCGTCCATCCACTACCTCCCCGCTGTCTATAAGACCACCCCGACGCCCTGGACGAACCCTTGTTGTCCTCCCCCTTTCCCCCTGTGCCGTTTTCTTCCTCTCCCGCACACGCCCGAGCTCCACCCGCCATGTCCATCGTCGTCCTCGTGTCCATCGTCCACCTCATCGACAGAGGCCTCTGCAGGAGCTGCGTGTGCTTCATCTGCATTGACTCCAAGGAGCAGCTCCAGTAGGAGATCGCCACAACGCAGGGATTGATGTCGTCTTCTACCTTCGGCCACCGCGACGCCATTGCCAGATTTCGTCGCCTCCGAGACTCCCCCGAGCCCGCTATGCACACCTACAGGCTCGATGTGAGCCCTTCTCCCTTTCCCCTCTCTCTCTGACCTCGAGCTCGTCCCCTAGCACCGTTGCCGCCGTGTCCGAGAGCTCCTAGTCGTTTTCCCCGTGAGCATGATGCTTTGCTGCTACCACTTTGCCTCTGCCGCCGCTCTGCTTACAGATGCCACTGTGTTGCTGCCGCGCGGCCGCCCGCACCCGTCCGCTGTCGACCGCGGCCGCCGCCACCGTGCTGGTCGTGTCCGCTGTCGCACTTGCTCGTCAGGCCGCGCCCGCGCCCACGTCTCGCGCCACAGCGCCCCGTGCGCGCCCCCTGGCCGTGTCGGGCCACGACCGGCCGCATCGGCCGTCCCCTGGTGGCACCCCCCCGTTCCCGTCGTTGTGCATTGCGCCTGCAGCCGCCCTTGGCCATGCGTGCCTGTAACTGCTGCTGTTCGCGGCCGCTACCTGTTGCTGTCGCTGAAACTCTGCTGCTGATCCCGGCTTCCTACTGCTGCTTCTTGCTACTGTGGTCGCTGCTGGCTGCTCCTCATGGGACTGCTGCCGTCACTGCTTCTGCTACCAGCGCCGCACCGCGCCTACGTGATGCGGCTGCTTGCCGCGGCCGCTCCCCGCTGCTGCTGCCGCTGCTCCGCGTCTTGCTTTACTTTACCTGCTGCTGCTCCATGGCCCTGCTACTGCTCGCATGCTATTGTTACTGCCTCTAGCGCCACCACTACTTGCATGCTCTGCCTTGCCACTACGCTGCTGCTCAGCCTTGCGGTTGGCCATGGCCTTGGCCATGGCAGAGTGTGTGCGTGAGCATGTGTGTGTGAGCCGGACCTTGTTTTGTTTTGGGGCTAACCACCATCAGTGCTAACCCCTCCACCCCTAATTAAGTCAGTTAAAATACTTTTTCCTGTGTGCCAATGACATGTGGACCCCCCATTAGTTAAGTAAATAATTAAATTGATTTAAGGTAGCAGTCAATGACATGCGGGTCCCTCCTGCCAGTTTGACCAAGTCAACAGTCAAACTATTTGACTGCTGACTGGACGTTGACTAGGCGGTCAATAGGGCCCACTGACCCCTCCTGTAAGCCACTGCGGCTAGCTCACAGTGTGTACACATAACTTTTGTCTATTTATTTTCGAATTTACAATAATTGCAGAAATTCTACAAATTGTTTAAAACTTTAAAAAATTAATAGAAAATAAACCGTAACTCGGATGAAAATATTTTATATATGAAAGTTGCTGAGAAAAATCCAACGAACCAGGATACGCGGTCCGTTCATCTGTCACATGCCCCTAGCATGCTAAACATGGAACAGTCCCCTCTCTTTTCATTCGTCCAGAAAATGTCAGACGTCGAGAAAACCCTTCCGAATGTTTTCCCTCTCCGTCTGCAACGTCTAGCACTGCGTTAGTTCACCTCTAACACCGCATATTACCATGTTATGCTTTATGGTGCTTCGTTTGCTTTATATTAATTGTTTCTTCCCCCTCTTCTCTCTGGTAGACCCCGAGACTGATGCTGCCCCTGTGACTGACTACGTCGACGACGACCCTTCTTTCTTTACAGTAGAGCTTCCAGGCAAGCCCCCTCTTTTGATCATCCCGATATCACCCATTCCATTCCCTCATGCTTGCATTAGATTTTGCTACTGTAATTGATTGCTCCTATTCTGATGCAGAGCCTGCTTTTGTAACCTGCTTATTGTTACTTGCCTGCTTATCCTAAACTGCTTAGTATAGGTTGGTTAGAGATCCATCAGTGACCCCCCACCTTGTCCTTGTTGCGCCTGCTTCATCATCGAAGACCCGATCAACGGGATCGAAGACCAGGCCCCGACACCGCACATCAGTTCCGCTTAGTTGCTCGACACTACTGGGTTACTATCGAGTGCCGAGGGTGAGACCTCATCATCACTTTTGATGTTAACCCGGTAGTGTAGTTATTCGGTTGTGGTCATCGAGGGTGATTCCGCCTTAACCACTTCCGATACGACTTTGTCGTGCAACCTGTCAAGTGTGAACCTCGAGGTGGATCCTCTTACGTTCACCTTGATGATTACATCGAGTGGAATCCGTTGAGGGTGACTCCTCAGGTTTTCCCCTTGGTGTTAGATACACAGTTACTGTGGTTACTATCACTTTACACTGAACCATGTTACTAAAGACGGGTCGGCCCTGAGGGGTACCCGCATGAGCATACTTGCGAGTGATGACGAGTCGAGTTGACCTGGAGGGTGCCCGCGAGATAATTACGAGGCGTGGCCAGGCATTCTTATCCCTTGCCGCAAGTCCTCGAGACGGGGCGACAGGGTCAAATCTTTCTTGAGTCTCTGCTTGTTACCGCGCGTTCCTAATCCACTACGGTTTGGATATTTGATCCGAGGGGCCTCTGGCCTGATAGCACTAACCATCACGTGGGCATAGTATGGGTGTTCTTCGTCGTATGCATCAGCCGAAGCTTAATAGACATCAACGACTGAGCAGCGCGCGCCGGGTTAGACTGCGTAAGCACCTGCCTTTTTGAAGGAGGTAGCTAGGTCTACTCACCGGCCGCCCACGCAACATGCAGGAGTTCTCGGGGCGATGGCCCATGACCCCTGGGGGCATAGGTTTAGTCCGGCATGCTGACCTCTCTATTAAGCCTAGGTCGGGTTGCGACATATTGTTTGGCGAAGGCCGAGCATGACCGATGAAAGTGTGTCTAGCCGGAGTTAATCGAGCGTGGTGGGTAAGTTCGTGAACCCCTATAAGGAAGAAAACATCTATCAATAGCCTGTCCTACGGTAACGGACACTTGGAGTTGTATCCCAATCGATACAACTAGAACTGGATACTTGTGATGAGAAATGGATTGTGATGAGAAATGGATAGTATGGCTCTGGGATTGCTTTCTTGCAGGGAGTCGAGAAAGGATCTCTGGCCGAGGTTGATAACACTGCTACTACTTTACTTTATGCCACTCTTATCTCTTCTGATGCTGCAAGATGCTTGGATCTGCTTGAAGATGCTAGTCTTCGATAGGCTAGGCTTTTCCCCTTCTCTTATGGAATTCTGCAGTCCAGTCCACAGATACAACCCATTTCATTGATATCGATGCATATGTAGTGTAGATCCTTGCTTGCGAGTACTTTGGATGAGTACTCACGGTTTCTTTGCTCCCCCTTTTCCCCCTTTCTTCTTCTTTCCGGTTGATGCAACCAGATGTCGGAGCCCAGGAGCCAGATGCCACCGTCGATGCCTACTACAACGTGGAGACCGTCGATGACCAGGAGTAGTTAAGAGGCTCCCAGGCAGGAAGCCTTGCCTTTTCGATCATAGATTCTTTTGTGCTAGCCTTCTTAAGGCAAACTTGTCTAACTTATGTTTGTACTCAGATATTGTTGCTTCCGCTGACTCTTGTGTATTCGAGCTTATGTATTCGAGCCCTCGAGACCCATGGCTTGTAATATAAAGCTTGTATTATTTTAATTTGTGTCTAGAGTTGTGTTCTGATATCTTCCCGTGAGTCCTTGATCTTGATCGTACACATTTGCGTGTATGATTAGTGTATGATTGAATCAAAGGCGGCACATTTATATCATTTTTTGGGACTAACTATTGACATAGTGCCTAATGCGAGTTGTTGTTTTTTGCTTAGTTTTTACTTTGCAGAATATCCCCACCAAACGGAGTGCAAACACAGCGAAACTTTTTGGAGATTTTTTTGGACCAGAAGACAACTTGGGACCCAAGGAAGCACCTAGGGGTGTGTGCCCTGGTGGGTTGTGGGGCCAACAGGGGTCTCCTCCACTGCCTCTCAGCTCTATAGACACCCAAATATTCCAAATATCCTAGGAGAGTGGACGAAACACAATTATAGCCGCTGCAAGTTGCAAAACCACGAGATCCAATCTAACACTGTTGCGGTGGAACACGATCACCTATGGGGCCATTAGCACCTTGTGGTTCGGCAAGGGGGAAGGTCACGTTGCATAAAGAGCAGAAGCCATGGCACAGAACGACAGAGGTGACATTGGTGATTTTTACCCAGGTTCGGGCCGCTGGGAAGCGTAAAACCCTACTCCTGCTTTGGTGGATTGAGGAAAGGACCACGATGAACATGCAGAGCTCAAGCCCGGTAAGGCCGCCTTGGGGAGAGCAGCTACGCGCATATGAGTATACAAGGGCTCGAATCTTTTTCTGCATTTACATGGCCCTCCTTTTATAGGCTAAGGGGTAACCGCACTGGCAAAATAGTTATTATCTAGTGATTAGATAGACAACAGTGCTATCATACCTAACTCTGGCAGTTAGGTCAAAGTGCATTAAATGCACTACTAGGTGTCACGCTGAGGATGCAGCCCGACAAGCCTGCTGTGCCACTTAGTCATCTTCTACATGTCTGGTTGAGACGCCTCTGGACGGGTGTCATATAGAGGTAATCTTCCTCCCAAATGGCTGAAACGTGCCAAATGATAGCTACTTAATCACCTGGGGCTCGACACCACACTGATAGATGACTTGCATTGCGGTGCGGTGGAGCGACACCACACTGGTCTTGGTAGGGAGGTTTGCCTTTAGCGGCCCCGGCAAGCCTGCCGGGGAAATATGGATTCGTCCTTGGGGCAGCCTCGACCTGACCAGGCTCGCCTGCCCAGCAAGGGAGGCTTTTAGTGATATCTTGCTGCTTTGGCTTGTCTTGGTCTTCTTGATCTGCTCTTTGATCCCTCAAAGAGCTATCTATCTGGCTTGTTTTTGTCTTGGATTCTTGGTGAAGTTTGCTTCCTTGTCGAGCTTCGGCTACCAGGGTCGGAGGCTTACTGTCTGCGCACGAGCCAGGGGAAACATACACCCCTGTTTGTGTACCTCGGTAGAAGCCCCCGGGCTTGAGCCATACGTGTCGCCGCGCAGATTGGGTTAGGCCCCAAATGGTGCGCGGACACATGTTGAAAAAGTGTTGCATATGCAGCAGTTGTCATGATGAACAATGAATCCAACATCCTCTCCACGTAATTACCACAGGTCGTGGGGTCGTGGGACTGTAGAAGTTAATGGGTACTGCGCTTGAAAAACGGTAACTCCAGAGAGAAGGATGGCGAAGAGCCGACCCCCCGCATCTATTCTAAAATTAAAGAGAAAACGCAAAGGGGCGGTGCTCATTCGCATCTTTTCCCCTCTTCATCATCTTCTTCCTCAAGCCAAGCAACTGCTCCCAAGCCAACGCCCACCTCCATTGTTCTACCAACTCTTCCGTTCTTCAACCGATCCCGAAGGATGGGGAAGAAAACCGCTGCGAGGGGGAAGCGAGCGACCACCGCAAAGGAGATCACAGTGGAGGGGAAGAAGAAGAGGGCGGCAAGCTGGACATGAAGCGGCAGGAAGACGTGGTCTTCTTCCCGTCGAGCTTGGACAGGAATGCCTTGGTCGCGAAGTATGCATACATGTGGGGGAGGGAAGTCCCGAAGGTACATGGAGCACCAGTGGTCCTGCTGGAGGGGGACGAGGCCCTGCCGCTCGTACCGCTTCTTCTACACGTACTTCCTCTTCGGCCTCTCCTCCCCCTTCTCAAATTTCTTCGATGCGATGATGGTGGTGTATGGATTCCACCTTCTGGATTTTACGCCCAATGCAATGACGTGCATGGCGATCTTCGCTCATTTGTGCGAGAATTTCATCGGAGTGGCCCCCAATGTGGATTTGTTCAGGCACTTCTTCATTTAGCGAGTTGAAGATAAAACCCACCACCCGGGGAATATAAGTTGGATTCCTCGAGGGAAGGAGATCTGGGATTACCTCCCAGGCCAGCAGCACGATAGATGGGAGGAGTGGAAGGCAGACTGGTGCTAGATCCAGGGAGGCGAATGCTCCGGAGTCTGCAGGGCACGGACATAATGCGTCATGTGCGGAAGTGAATGGGAAAACCGGGTCTCACCGACGATAGGCTTAGCTCGGCGCTGAACAGAATCGCTCGTCTCAAAGCTGACGAGCTGACCATTGAACAAGTGGGGGCAGATTTCCTCCTGCGCTGGATCGCACAACTGCAGAAGAAGGACAGATGTGTCTGGGAGTACGGAGATGCTGCTAACAGGATGCACCTCTATCCAGGCCTCGCCAACGACCTGTCGATATACGGCCATGGCTGGCTGTGTGAGCAATTGTTCGGCGGCCTTGGGCCATTTCACCTGCTGGTAAGGGTCATCCCACTACACATCAATTATGTCAGGGACCAAATTTTGAAGTGGATGCCTCACTGCAATGCTTACGGGGTTAAGGCCGATTGGCAAATGCCCGAGCTAGATGCAAAGATCGAGTGGGTCTCTAGCCTGGAAGAAAGGGCTACCAGGGTGGAGGGTAATATGTTCAAGAGCACCTCTATGGCAGAGGTCGAGTTTATTAGGAGGCGAATTGAAGAAGACAAAGCGCTGCGGGCTGTCGGGAAGGCGAGGCCCAGAGAAGAGGAGGAGGAGGAGGTGTAAGAAGTGTAGGCTGAAGGAGATGGCTCTTCATCTGAAAAGAGCGAAGAGCATGCCAAAGAGGTGGTTGCTGGGATGATGTTGTCGGGGCTGAAATTCTTCAGGCCATGGTAGCGGAGGCGAAAGGAGGTGGGGCCAAAGAAGCAGAGCAGCCTGAGGAGGAATGGCTTGCCACGGGCCTGCAAGCTCCGGACCAGCGACCTCGTAGGCGGGCCAGCCGGGGGTAGCGGCCCTGGTCCCGTGCCAGCCACCAAGAGGGTGAAGAAGATTGCCTCCAAGAGCGACAAGCCAGATGTGGTACGTCGCGATACCTCCCGTCTTTCTGAGGCAAAAAGCCCTCCTGCCAAGCGATGAGCAGTCACCGGGGTTGATCCTAACACCCAGTCAAGTTCAGCTTCCTCGCATAGCTCAACCCCGGTGGATCCCCTGGTCCCACCCAAGAGCTCGAACTTGCCGGGGAGCTCTGTTCCACCGACCCTGAAGAGGACCAGGGCAACCCCGCCACCCATGTGCGTGTTGGGCTCCATGCTCATCGATCCCGAGTAAGGAGATTACTGACTTTTCTTGCTTGAGACAAATATGTACTTTGATGTTTAATTATCCCAATCTTGCTTGCTGACTTGTCAGGGACAACGAGGCCTTCATCCATGGAGCCAAGCGAACCAAACATGCGGCGTCACCGGGACCTTTGGCGGACACGGGCCTGGCGAGGGATAACACAGAAGATCTTGTGCCTAGCCCCCGGCCGAGCCCCCGGCGCAATAGTGTGGAGAAAGCTTCGCCCGCCAGGAGAGATGCGGCAGACCGTGCTTCATTCCCTGCTAAGGAAGGAGAGGAGACCCACCAGAGCGGGGCCCACCATGAGGGCCCACCCCATCCGCCATCCAAGTAGGGAAATCACCAGAGAGGGGCTCCACCAAAGGGTCGGCCCATGTCGAGGTCATGGTTACCGAGGAAGGGGAGGCGGACCGTGTCACAACAACCAATATTGCTGGGGAGACCGGCGTCCTTCCGCGGCAAGCACCATCAGGTAATTTGCTTGTTCTTGCTTCTTATCTAGATTACTTTATTTCCTAGTCTTCGACCCAGTGTTTTGTAGTATCTCTTTATCATTGCTTGTCAAATCTTCCTGCACCTTCGTTGGCCGAGGAACCTGAGCTGCTGGAAGAAGTGGCCAGCATTGGAAAAGACGCTACCAAGGAGACCACTAGGATTGTTATAGCAGAATGCTAAAATCAGGTTGCCGAGGCCATACAAGAATGTCCTGGAGGAGCAGACAAAGCCCTGGGCAGCACACCTGGCTAGGACAGAGTCGTGGAGAAGAAGATTCCTTCGCAAACCATGGGGCCCCTCCCTCCATTTGGTACATCAGCCACAACCCCATAGCCATCCTTAAGCAAGCTGGCGCTAGTCCTTGCCCAACCTGGGTTTGGAGCCCCCGGCTCATCTGTTGCTATGGGTGCGGATTTTGACGGAGAGATACAGCACATCCTAGCACCATTGTCCTAGCGAGCTGAAGAGACCGATGATCCTGTTGGTGCGGCTATAGACCTGTCCTTCCTGGAGTCCGTGGCAACAAGCATCAAGAATATGCAGAGCAGGTACAACTTGAATTGGCAGGCGACCAAGGAGCAGCGTGACTCCGCTGTCCTCACGGATCAGAAACTGAGGGACAAGGACAACAAACTGTGCGAGTGGCATAGAAAACAGTTTCAATCCTTCCAGTGCCAACATTAGGTGATAAGTATGTCCAAAGAGGACGTCGCTACCCGGAAGGTCTGCCTGGCGGAGCGCAAAGCGCTTCTGAATGCCAAGTAAAAAGACATCTCTTCTTGGGAAGGGAACCCTGAGGCTGGCCTCCATGACAAGGATGGAGAACTCGAGGCTCTTGTCCAGCAGTGCACCAAGGATTTGGAGTATGGGCACAAGGGAGCTCTTGACACGCTCACCCTCGACTCCGCTTCCTAGCTGAAGAAGATTGCTGATGAACTTGTCGCTGCATCTACTGCCAAGGCTGATCTTGATCAACAGGTGGCCAAGCTAACTGAGGACCTTTCCAGGAGCGCCAAGGAGATTGTGTGATAGAGGCAAAGCTGTCCCATCTCTCGATGAGATGGTGGCTATCGTTTTGGGTGGAGTAGACTTGAATGATCTGACTACGAACGTGAGAGGACGTCGCGCCTTAGCAATCACTAAGCCAATTCCAAGAGGTTATTGACCATGCTGGAGCACGATCAACCTGACCACGAGGGTCTATTTCCTGCAAGCAAACAAAGAACAATCAATACACTGAGATTGCAATCTGGATATTGCAAATATAAGAGGAAAGATTTATTGATGAACGAGGGTTTCTGTTACGTCCTTGTCTGGCTGTTGAACACAAACGAAGTACGTGAAGTTGCAGCTGTGCCAAACATTAATCTAAACAAAACCCAAAGTCTAAACGACGCCCTAAGGGCTGTATATATGGAGGAAGTGGGGGAATTTCGTGGCCCTTGGGGGAGGGGTCCGAAACCAACCCTATCTCTTGTTTTCCCACACATACGGACTCTAGAAACAGCCTATACTTATGTTTTTCGAAATTACATGGGTCTGGCCCAATAATAAGGTGATGCAGCACCTATAATAGCCTCTAGACGAAATTTGTGAAGTGGCATCTTGTATATTTCGTCCAAGACTTCATGCACTCATTACGGTGGCTTCAAAGTCCTGAAATCATCACTTGAAACTCCGTTCTTTTTTCCCTTGCGCATGTCGTCATCTCCATGCTTGTTCTTTCTCCAATGTTCATCCTTCTCCAAGCTAGGCCCTTCATTTGTAAGCAAAATAAATGTATCCAGTTTAGGCAGCATCATATTCTCATGAACATTAGAATCATTACCAAGAAACGGAAGTACCTGGAAATTTAATTGGCGTGCACGAGCTCTAGCAATTGGTCCAATATGTATAGTAGTAGGGGTTGTGGGTGTAAAAATGGAATTGATGTCCTCATCATCCTCCCCTTCTTGAAATGAAGTCATCCTCGATACGAGCTCATCTTACTGTCGTGGTTCTAAGCCTGACAGTAGAGTGGGGGGTAGGTATGGAGAGGCAAGGTCCTAGCTATGGAGAGGTTGTAAGCACAAAGGATGTACGAGTTCAGGCCCTTCTCGGAAGAAGTAACAGCCCTACGTCTCGGAGCCCGGAGGCGGTCGAGTGGATTATGAATGTATGGATTACAAGGTGCCGAACCCTTCTGCCTGTGGAGGGGGGTGGCTTATATAGAGTGCGCCAGGACCCCAGCCAGCCCACGCAGGAGAGGGTTTAAGGTGAGTTAAGTCTGGGGCGTTACTGGTAACGCCCCACATAAAGTGCCTTTACTATCATAAAGTCTACTTAATTACAGGACGTTGCGGTGCAGAGTGCCTCTTGACCTCCTGGTGGTCGAGTGAGTCTTCGTGGTCGAGTCCTTCAGGCCAGTCGAGTGAGTCTTCGTTGGTCGAGTGAGTCCTCGTTGGTCGACTGGAAGGCGACCTCTTCTAGGGATGTCCTAGGGTGAGTTACTTGGAACAGGTCCGTGACCCTACCCTAGGTACATGACCCCATCATTAGCCCCCGAATGGATTGAGGCTTCGAGTGAAGAAGGAGTTGATGTCGTTTCCGATTAACCTTTGCGCTCTAGTTGTGCGCTGTTCTGGATCAAAGAATCTCTTCGTCGACAGGGAGCAATTTGTCTTCGGTCGACTCGATCCATTCTATTTTTGCGTCGAGTGATCTTTCGAGCTTCGACGATCTCCGAGCGACGGATCGCCGGAAACACCGCGTCTGACAGACTAATTTGTTGCTCGCGGATTCTGCGGGGTGCGAAATTTGGGGGCGCGCGCGAAGCGGGGCAGACCGCGGCGTTCGGATGGGACGGGGCATAGACGCCTCGATCTCCGCGCCGCCTTTTTCGCCACGTATCCAGTCCTCATAACTGCTCCCAGATATGATTAGATCGACCGGGCCCACATGTCAGCCACTCGGAAGGGACCTTATAAATGTGCCCGGCGAGGATTTCTGTGCTGCGCCCCAGCATTCTCCCTCTCTCCCTCTGCTTCCTTCCTCCCTGCTCAGCGCGCTCGCTCTCGCCCCCGCACCACTTCCCTTCGTGCATCTCACCGGCGACCATGGCCAAGGAGAAGACGGCGGCGCTGGAGCGTGCCAAGAAGGCGTCGGCATCGGAGAAGGCGAAGGGGAGATCCACCAGCCGCAGAGGGTCCTCGTCCAGATCCCGCCTGCCAAAGGGCTGGGTCCAAGGAGACTGGATCCAGTCGACCATCACGGAGAAGGACCTCCTCGACATGGCCAACAAGGGCTTGATCCCTCACGGAGCTGCGAGGTTGCCGGGGAAGGAGTGGCAGCCACAACCAGAAGAGGGTGAGTGTGTGCTTCTGGCCACTCATGTTGACCGTGGGTTTTCCTTGCCGCCAAGCATTTTCTTCCGTGGCTTTTTGAATTTCTTTGGGGCGCAGCTCCACCACTTTACCCCAAACTCCATTGCCTACCTTGCTGCATTCATGTCCATGTGTGAGGGTTTCTTGGGCTGTCGACCGCACTGGGGTTTGTTCAAACGTATCTTCACGTGTCGCTCTCAGACCGTGAAGAAGGCGAGCCCAGGTGACGAGAAGACCCGGGTCGTCCAAATGTGTGGGGGCCTGGGGATTCAGGTGAGGAATAACAGCACCTTCCCGCCCATGTCCTTTCCTGAGTCCGTCAGAGGCTGGCAGTCGACTTGGTTCTACTGCCAGGTCCAGTCGACGCCAGGGCAGTCGAGTGGACTACCTCCGTTTACCATGGACCGAGTGAACAAGCCCTCCCCTCTGAAGCTGATTCCGGAGGAGAAAGCCGACGTGAAGATGTTGATGGAGCGCGTGGTGCAGTTGGTTCGGGAGGGGGTGACGGGCATGGATCTTCTGGAGGTCTTCCTCAGGCGTCGCATCCAACCCCTTCAATTCCGGAGCCACTGCATGTGGTTGTACTGTGGGCCCGAAGACGAGACTAGAGTCCATCCAGAAGAAGTCGACGATGTCACTCTGGAAAGATGGATGGTAGCCGTTACCGGAAACAGGGACAACCCGCGCGGAGCCAGAAGGATTCCTCCACTCGACCACAACAGCATCCCAAACAAGGTACACTTGCTCTGCTTTCCATTGTGTCCTTGTTGTACTCATTTCTGCTAACCTTGCCGACTGGTCGACTGATCCTTGTTTGGGCATCTGCTAGGCCTTCACCGAACTGTACTCGATGCCCAATGGGGCACAAGCTCCGACTGAGGAAGGCGAGGCGAGCGGGGCGAGGCGAGCGGGGGCGAGGCGAGCGGGGCGAGAGCCAGGAAGAGGAGGAATGGGACTCGGATGCTGCAGGGGATGACGATGACGATGATGATGATGAAGGTGACGAAGATGACATCGAGGACGAGGAAGAAGAGGAGGAGGAGGTCGTTCCACCGCGCTCAGAAAGGCGGTCGAAGCTTGTCCACGACCCTTCGACAGAACGTGGTAAGGGGGTTGCGACTGCCACTCAGTCGACCAAGCGCCCTCGGACCACCTCTCCGGCGCCGACTGAAAAGGCGCCGAAGCAGCCCAGGGCGGCCTCCTCGAAGCCGACCAAGCTCCTGCCGAAGATGAAGGTGTCCATCCCCACCATATCAGGGTAATTGTGTTGCTCATATTTTCTTATTCTTGTGCGAACTTTATCTCTGGTCGACACTGAGGTTAGTCGACTGATCCTTTGGAGTTGCAGTGCTGCTACTTCTGAGACCTCGGCCCGGGCCGATGACCACGAGATGGAGGATGCAGCAACTTCGAATCCAGGTACTGTGTTCTTAATACCATTCTTAGTCGACTGACTCGCGATCTCTGATCCTGACCCTTCTCCGCAGCTCCACCCAACACTGTTATCGATCTTCCTGATGATGATGAGGATGAAGAGCCGCTGAAGCACAGGAGGAGTCGAAAAGCGTCCGCCAGTAAGGTGCCTCAGGATGTGTCAGCGCCTGAAATTCTGACTGTGGAGGAAGAGAACACCACTCGACACACGGTGACCTTCGCGACCCCACTGACGAGTGCTCAGCAGCCCTCCCTCTTCACGACTCACCACGTCCCAGAGGACCAAGCTGGTGCAGCGAAGGAGGCAATACGCCAGGCGGGACTCATGATGGAGCAGCTGAAGACCATCCGGGACGCGAGCCAGGCAGCTTATGACGCCAGCTCTGCCCTCCAAAGCAATGTCCAGGTCAGTCGACTGCTGTTTGTTCTGTTGGATATGCTACCAAAAACTTTTCTTTTCCGGGATTTATATTAGTCACCCACTGGGTGTGTCGAATAAACTCCGTGTTAGCGGGGGCACGCTGAGTGCACCCGCTGGGTGTAGTCCCCAAGGCTAAGGTCGACTGCTGGCAGTCGGCCTTAGGCTTTATAATGTCAATCTTTCTGTCAGTCGACTGGTCGACTGGATTTCGCAAACCAGTGGGGGCACGCTGAGTGCACCCACTGGGTGTAGTCCCCGAGACTGTGGTCGACTGCTTGCAGTTGATCACAGTCTTAGAGAATGCGTCTCGCACACTGTTTTTTTTTTTCGAGGTCGACTGGTCGACTTTGTCTTCAACAGGATTAGTGGGGGCACGCTGAGTGCACCCACTGGGTGTAGTCCCCGAGACTACGGTCGAATGCTTGTATTCGGCTGTAGTCTTAGAAACTTGTGTTTTTCCCTTTTTCACTCGGAAGTGAGTTACATTTGACGTTTAGTCGATTGGTTCTTCGCAGAACTCCTGTGATCTCGTGGCTCGCTACTCAGAGCTGGAACAAAAACATACTCAAGTCGAGCTGAGCTTGAAACTGGTTCAGGAGAAGCTGACAAAGGCAAAGGAGGAGACCGAAGGTATGTTTGGTGAGACCCTGACGACTGCTTTTCCCCTTGCTTGTTTCGGCATCTGATCTCGCTGTAACTTGCAGGTAAGGTAAGGGAGGCCCAGCAGAAGAAAGACCTTGAGCTAGCTGATAAGATCAAGCTTGCTGACGAGAAGTTGGCTTCAGTCACCAAGCTCGAACAAGACAATACCAATCTGAAAACTGCTCTTGGGATTGCCAACAAGGAAGTCAGTCGACTGAGAACTGACAAAGCTGCCTTGACCGACCAAGTCAGCAAATTGACTGAGAAGAAGACTGAACTGGAGGCTTTCCTGAGTGGCCTTGCCAAGAAGCTGTTTCTTATGCTTGAAGGTAAACCTCCATGTTTGGCAAATATTTCCAACTGTGGCTTCTTCCATTCGACTATTCCCTTGACTTAGTGATCACCCTTGCAGAATTTTGTCAAAACTTTGAAGAGGAAACCAGCCGACTGGAGCCGAACCTTGACCCCGTCAATTCTCCGGTGAACGACGAAGTTGCCATGGATGTTTTCCGACTGGAGTCTCGTGTCGCAGCTGTCGTGGACTATCTCGCAAGGCTGAAGGCCGCCACATCTCGCATCGACTCGACGCTCTGGCCTGAGGAGACACTTCAGAATGACCTTGAGTCGCTGATGGCCCGCTTGAACGCGATCCCTGGTCGAGTGCAGGAGTGGAAGAAGTCCTCGGCTCGGTGTGGTGCAGATGTCGCTCTGTGTCTGGCCCGAGTCCACTGCAAAGATGCACGAGAGGAGAAGCTGGCGGCCCTTCGGGTGGCCAATACCAAGAAGCACGACTTCAGGTCCTTTATGGAGACTTTCCTTGCAGCTGCCACTCGGATCGCCGACGGAATTGACCTTGATGAATTTGTTGCACCTTCCAGCCCTCCACAGGAGGGGTAAAAAACTTCTTCTGGCTCGACACTTTAAATTTGCCTCGGTATGCCGAGTGGAATTGTAACCGACAAACCTTAACAGGCTTGACGCCTGAGCACTTTCGGTTCCTTTAGATATCGATTCAAACTTGAATTTGGCGCTTGAATATGATTGCCTTCGGCTCAAAATGTCTTTTGCAGGTTCAAAGCAAGGTGCCTGTGCTTTAGGCGAGCGCTTGGACTGCAGCTAAGCCTCCGAGTGAGAGGGTCGCTCTTCACTCGGTAGGATTTTTGTAACTTAGGCGAGCACGAGGCTGCAGCTAAGCCTCCGAGTGGAAGGCTGGCTTACCACTCGGTAGGATTTTACTTAGGCGAGCACGAGGCTGCAGCTAAGCCTCCGAGTGGAAGGCTGGCTTACCACTCGGTAGGATTTTTGTAACTTAGGCGAGCACGAGGCTGCAGCTAAGCCTCCGAGTGAGAGGATCGCTC
Source organism: Triticum aestivum (assembly GCF_018294505.1). Taxonomy (NCBI): domain Eukaryota; kingdom Viridiplantae; phylum Streptophyta; class Magnoliopsida; order Poales; family Poaceae; genus Triticum; species Triticum aestivum. The sequence continues at coordinate 227,098,633 of NC_057795.1, forward strand.
TTCACTCGGTAGGATTTTCACAACTTAGGCGAGTGCTTGGACTGCAGCTAAGCCCCCGAGTGAAAGGCTGGCTTACCACTCGGTAGGATTTTGATAACTTAGGCGAGCACGAGGCTGCAGCTAAGCCTCCGAGTGAGAGGATCGCTCTTCACTCGGTAGGATTTTCACAACTTAGGCGAGTGCTTGGACTGCAGCTAAGCCTCCGAGTGAAAGGCTGGCTTACCACTCGGTAGGATTTTGATAACTTAGGCGAGCACGAGGCTGCAGCTAAGCCCCCGAGTGAGAGGATCGCTCTTCACTCGGTAGGATTTTCACAACTTAGGCGAGTGCTTGGACTGCAGCTAAGCCCCCGAGTGAGAGGATCGCTCTTCACTCGGTAGGATTTTCACAACTTAGGCGAGTGCTTGGACTGCAGCTAAGCCCCCGAGTGAAAGGCTGGCTTACCACTCGGTAGGATTTTGATAACTTAGGCGAGCACGAGGCTGCAGCTAAGCCTCCGAGTGAGAGGATCGCTCTTCACTCGGTAGGATTTTCACAACTTAGGCGAGTGCTTGGACTGCAGCTAAGCCTCCGAGTGAAAGGCTGGCTTACCACTCGGTAGGATTTTGATAACTTAGGCGAGCACGAGGCTGCAGCTAAGCCCCCGAGTGAGAGGATCGCTCTTCACTCGGTAGGATTTTCACAACTTAGGCGAGTGCTTGGACTGCAGCTAAGCCCCCGAGTGAGAGGATCGCTCTTCACTCGGTAGGATTTTCACAACTTAGGCGAGTGCTTGGACTGCAGCTAAGCCCCCGAGTGAAAGGCTGGCTTACCACTCGGTAGGATTTTTACAACTTAGGCGAGTGCTTTGGACTACAGCTAAGCCCCCGAGTGAGAGGATCGCTCTTCACTCGGTAGGATTTTGATAAACTTAGGCGAGTCCTTGGACTGCAGCTAAGCCCCCGAGTGAGAGTCTGGCTTACCACTCGGTAGGATTTTGATAAACTTAGGCGAAACGGATTCGTAGCTAAGCCTCCGAGTGAGAGTCTGGCTTACCACTCGGTAGGATTTTGATAAACTTAGGCGAAACAGATTCGCAGCTAAGCCTCCGAGTGAGAGTCTGGCTCACCACTCGATAGGATTTTTACAAACTTAGGCGAAACGGATTCGCGGCTAAGCCACCCACTGAGGGGGAGTTTTTATGTGGGCAAAAATAAAAAGTGATGACACAATTATTTCTAAACCCATGAATTACAGAAGTACTTTATTGCAACTCATCCGAGTGATAAAACTTAAGTGTAAAATGGGCGGAGTAGCTCCGCGTTCCAAGCTCGGGGCTCGTCGATATTATGCTCGACGTTGTAAAGACGGTACGCCCCGTTGTGGAGAACCTTGGTGACGATGAAGGGGCCTTCCCAAGAAGGAGCAAGCTTGTGTGGTTTGTGCTGATCCACTCAGAGAACCAAATCCCCTTCCTGGAAGGCTCGACCTCTCACATTTCGGGCGTGGAAACGGCGCAGATCTTGTTGGTAGATGGTCGACCGGATCAGAGCCATCTCCCTTTCTTCCTCTAAAAGGTCGACTGCGTCCTGCCGCGCTTGTTCAGCTTCTGCTTCGTTGTAGATTTCGACTCGAGGAGCATTGTGGAGAAGATCACTCGGCAAGACTGCTTCGGCTCCATAGACCAAGAAGAATGGAGTTCTTCCGGTCGACCGATTGGGCGTGGTCCGCAGTCCCCAGAGTACAGATGGAAGTTCGTCGACCCAAGCTCCAGCCGCGTGTTTGAGATCACGCATCAGTCGCGGCTTCAGTCCCTTGAGAATCAGTCCATTAGCTCGCTCTGCTTGTCCATTCGACTGCGGATGGGCGACTGATGCGTAGTCGACCCGTGTGCCCTGGGAGTTGCAGAAGGTTCTGAATTCCTCTGAGTCAAAGTTCGACCCATTATCCGTAATGATGCTGTGCGGGACTCCATATCTGAATATTAGTTCCCTGATGAAGCTAACAGCAGTACCGGTGTCGAGGCTCTTGATTGGTTTAGCCTCGATCCACTTGGTGAACTTGTCGACTGCCACCAGTACATGCGTGAAGCCACTTCGTCCTGTTCTCAAAGGGCCGACCATGTCCAGCCCCCAGACTGCAAAAGGCCAGACGAGTGGGATGGTCTTCAAAGCTGACGCAGGTTTGTGCGACATATTCGAGTAGAACTGACATCCCTCGCACTTATCCACTATCTCCTTTGCCATCTCATTCGCCTTGGGCCAGTAAAATCCGGCTCGGTATGCTTTGGCCACGATGGTCCGGGAGGACGCATGATGACCACAGGTCCCCGAGTGAATATCATTGAGGATGAGTCGACCTTCTTCTGGTGTTATGCACTTCTGACCGACTCCAGTCGTGCTCTCTCTGTATAATTGTCCTTTGATGACGGTAAAGGCCTTAGATCGACGGACGATCTGTCGAGCCTCTTCCTCATCCTCCGGAAGCTCTTTCCTCAAGATATATGCGACATACGGAATCGTCCAGTCGGGAATGACTACCAAAACCTCCATGATCAAGTCGACCACCGCTGGGACTTCAACTTCAGTCGGATCTGTGGCACTCTTGGGCTGCGGAGTTTCTTCGGTGAAAGGATCTTCTTTGACTGACGGAGTATGTATATGCTCCAAGAACACACCACTCGGAATGGCTTCTCTCTTGGAACCTATCTTTGCTAGATCATCAGCTGCTTGATTTTTCAGTCGGGGTATATGATGGAGCTCCAACCCCTCGAACTTTTTCTCCAGCTTCCTCACTGCACTGCAGTATCCAGTCATGGCTGGGCTTCTCACGTCCCACTCTTTCATCACCTGATTGACCACTAAATCTGAGTCGCCATAGACCATTAGGCGACGGACGCCGAGTGAAATGGCCATGCGCAACCCATACAGGAGGGCCTCATATTCTGCCTCATTGTTGGAGGAATCAAAGTGAATCTGGAGCACATATCTGAGCTTATCTCCTCTGGGGGAAACCAGGACAACCCCAGCACCGGAACCATTCAACATCTTAGAACCATCGAAAAACATGGTCCAATGCTCCGAGTGAACTTCAGTCGGCTGCTGCTGTTCGATCCACTCGGCGAGGAAATCTGCTATTGCCTGGGACTTAATGGCTTTCTTTGCCTCAAACTTGATATCAAGGGGAAGAAGTTCAATCGCCCATTTGGCCACTCGACCAGTTGCATCTCTGTTGTGCAAAATCTCTGATAGTGGAGCGTCGCTGACGACTGTGATTGAATGGTCAGAGAAATAATGAGCAACCTTCTTTGTGGTCATGTATATTCCATACACAAGCTTCTGATAATGAGGATATCTCTGCTTGGATGGAGTCAAGACTTCAGACAAATAATACACTGGGCGCTGAACTTTGAGAGCTTTTCCTTCTTCTTCCCGCTCGACCGTTAGCACAGTACTGACGACTTGTCCTGTGGCTGCGATGTAGAGCAACAGAGGCTCTTTGCTGATTGGAGCAGCAAGCACCGGCTGGGTGGAGAGCAGAGCTTTTAGCTCGGCAAACGCTGCATCAGCTTCCGGAGTCCACTCGAACTTGTCAGCCTTCTTCATCAGTCGGTAAAGAGGCAGTGCCTTTTCACCGAGTCGTGAGATGAATCGACTTAATGCGGCCAAGCATCCAGTAAGCTTCTGGACATCGTGCACTCGCACAGGGCGTTTCATTCGGAGAATAGTGCCAATCTTCTCTGGGTTAGCGTCGATTCCCCGTTCGGAAACGAGAAAACCGAGTAACTTGCCACCAGGAACTCCAAATGTGCACTTTGATGGATTGAGCTTGATATCATACCTTCTGAGGTTGGCAAATGTTTCGGCGAGGTCAGCGAGCAGGTCGGAACCTTTTCGTGACTTGACAACAATATCATCCATATAAGCTTCCACATTCCGACTGATTTGAGTGAGTAGACACTTCTGGATCATTCGCATAAATGTGGCTCCGGCATTCTTGAGGCCGAATGGCATGGTGATATAGCAGAAGCACCCGAATGGAGTGATGAAAGCTGTTTTTACTTCATCGGGCCCATACAGACGGATCTGGTGGTACCCGGAGTAAGCATCTAAAAAAGACAACCTCTCGCATCCCGCGGTCGAGTCAACAATTTGATCTATGCGAGGGAGAGGAAAGTGATCTTTCGGGCAGGCCCGGTTGATGTGCTTGAAATCAATGCACATTCGGAGCGACTTGTCCTTCTTAGGAACCATGACGACATTAGCGAGCCACTCGGAGTGGAATATCTCTCGGATAAATCCTGCCGCCAACAGTCGAGCCACTTCTTCACCAATGGCCTTTCTCTTCTGGACGGCGGACCGCCGAAGATGTTCTTTGACTGGCTTTGCAGACTTGTCGACTCTTAGGCGGTGCTCAGCCAGTCCCCTGGGAACACCTGGCATGTCAGCGGGCTTCCATGCAAAAATGTCCCAGTTCTCACGGAGGAACTGGATGAGCGCTTCTTCCTATTTTGGGTCGAGTGTTGTGGAGATGCGGGTCGGAGCTGCTTCGGGGTCGGTCGGGTGAATGTGAACAGGCTTCGTCTCACCGGACGACTGGAATGCAGATTCTGTGGCGGGCTTCTTGGACCGCAGCAAGTCACTCGGATCTGCGTTTTGCTTGTATTCTTCGAACTCGACCGCTGTCACTTGGGAATCGGCAATTTTGGAGCCCTTCTGAAAGCACTCCTCTGCCTTTTTCCTATCTCCGGTGACAGTGATCACACCTTTGGGACCGGGCATCTTCAATTTGAGGTACACGTAACATGGTCGAGCCATGAACCGTGCATAGGCTGGTCTCCCCAAAATGGCATGATATGCACTTTGAAAATCCACGACCTCAAACGTCAACTTTTCTTTGCGAAAATGCTTTGAATCGCCAAACACTACGTCCAAAGCTATCTGGCCGAGTGACTCAGCCTTCTTCCCTGGTATAACTCCATGGAAGCTCATGTTACTAGTGCTCAGTCGAGACATCGGAATGCCCATACCTTTCAACGTGTCTGCATATAACAGATTCAGGCCACTTCCACCGTCCATCAGCACCTTTGTCAGTCGAGTGCCTTCGACAACTGGATCGACCACCAAAGCTTGCCTCCCAGGGGTGGCAATATGAGTCGGGTGATCAGATTGGTCGAATGTGATGGGTGTCTGAGACCACTTCAGATAATTTGCCTTTGCTGGGGCAACCATGTTAACCTCTCGGTTAATCACTTTCAGTCGACTTCTGCTTTCCACATCTGCGAAGATCATCAGAGTGGAGTTGATATGCGGATATCCTTCCTCACTGTCCTCTTTGTCTTCGGCTTTGTCCGACTCCTTCTCCTTGTCCTTAGACTGTTTTCCCTGAAACTGCTGGATCAGGAGTCGACATTGGCGAGTGGTGTGTTTTGGGTAAATGATATTCCCCTCTTCATCTTTCTTTGTGTGAATATGACACGGCATATCCATCACGTCGTTCCCTTCTTTATCCTTCACCTTCTTGGGGTTCCAGGATCCTTTTGGTTTCCCCTTAGACTTTCCTTGAGTCACGGCCAGAGCCTCTCCAGGAGCTGCCGGTTCAGCCTTCCGCTTCTGTTTCCGACTGGTGTTTCCTTTTTCCGACTGACTCGGCTTGTGCTTGCCGCTTCGGAGTCGGTCTTCTTCTTCGCCGTTGGCGTACTTGGTAGCAATCTCCATCATCCGACTCAAGGTCATGTCACCGGTTCGACCAAATTTCAAACTCAGTTCTCTGTTCTTGACGCCATCTTTGAAGGCGCATACTGCCTGATGGTCAGAGACATTTTCCACAGTGTGGTGCAAAGTGATCCACCTCTGAATATACTCTCTGAGAGTCTCATTGGTTTTCTGCACGCAGACTTGCAACTCTGTCAATCCCGCTGGTCGCTTGCAAGTCCCTTCGAACGTTCTGACGAACACTCGGGACAGATCTTCCCAAGTGTAAATACTGCTAGGAGGCAATTGAGTCAACCATGCCCTGGCAGAACCTTCCAACATGAGGGGCAAATGCTTCATGGCCACCTCGTCGTTCCCACCACCGATCTGAACTGCCACTCGGTAGTCTTCAAGCCAAGTTTCAGGCTTAGACTCACCAGTGAACTTGCTGACTCCTGTTGCCAGCCTGAAATTGGGGGGATAACAGCGGCTCTGATAGCTCTGCTGAAACATTCAGGACCAGAAACATGTACTCGACTGCTCGTGGGCACATCTCTGTCGAGTGCACCTCGATGGGCTCTGTTCCGGTCGACCAATCCTTGCACGATAATGGATCGCGCGTCGAAGCCTGGCTCTCTGGGGTCAACTGGAACCCTACGCCCTGTACTGTACTGACGCCTATCATCTGGCTGCCGAGGAGCGTAAGACCCACCCCTCGGAGGGGAATAGGGCACTCGACGCCTATCATCTCGGTCGAGTCTGTCGCCATATTGATCTCGCCGATTCTCACGCCCTTCGCGCCGCGGAGGCGATCTGGGGCTGTGAGCCGACTGAACCGTATTCACAGTGACAGATCGACTGTGAATTCTGTTGCGCGACTGAGACACGGCTGAATTCTGATCTCCTGCTGCCCGGAGCAGATCCCTGATCTGCAGCAAACCTCTGCCAGCCTCTGACTGCGAAGGCTGAATGGACTCTGCTATACGGGTCGCAGCTGCTAAATTCTGAATTGGGGTTCGATATACCTGAGTCGGCGGGAAGAGTTGACGTCGACTGGTGTCGGGAACTCGTTGCCGCGCGCGCTCGTCGAGTGCTCGCTGAAGGTTCTCCAGTCGAGTGCGCTCGGCCAAATTGGCCAGACGCGCCTCCTCCAAGGCACGAGCCTCGGGGGTTTCTCCTGCGATGGGAACACGCAGGGGATCCTCGTTCCTGCGGCGAAGCTCTTCTCTTTGCAGAGAGTCGAGTGGCTCGGGCTGGTACTCTTCGTAGCCTCGTGCAGGGTCGCCGCCGTCGCCTGCTCCACCACCACGGGCGAAGCCAGGAGGACTGTGGGGCCCGTCGACCATCAAGATTTCCGCCGCTGGATCACTGCTTCCGCACTCGGATGCAGTCTCTCCGGAGCCAGTCGACTGATCGAACAAGCCGTAGAGAGATTCGTTGGGCTCGATTGCCGCAACTTGTGTAGTGGCCGACTGGCGAGCCACCGCGTGACTCACCCATCGCTGAAGCCTCGACCGGCCTGAGCGCTTGCGCTGGCGGGAGACCGGGAGGGTGGAAGATGGAAGATCCGACCGATACTGGGTCGATGGTTGCCGCAGCAGAACGCCGCGGACACATGCGCGAAAATGCGTCGCACCGCGGACGGGGAGCGCATCTACGTCGAGTGGAGCCTCCTGGAGCCATGCGGAGTCGTCGGCGATGAAGGTGAGAGTGCCGAGACGGATCTCTTGACCCTCGATCAAAACTCCAGCAGACACCATGATGAAAATACTCGGAAGAATCGCAACTTCTCCACAAAATCGCTAAAACACCTGCCCCACGGTGGGCGCCAACTGTCGTGGTTCTAAGCCTGACAGTAGAGTGGGGGGTAGGTATGGAGAGGCAAGGTCCTAGCTATGGAGAGGTTGTAAGCACAAAGGATGTACGAGTTCAGGCCCTTCTCGGAAGAAGTAACAGCCCTACGTCTCGGAGCCCGGAGGCGGTCGAGTGGATTATGAATGTATGGATTACAAGGTGCCGAACCCTTCTGCCTGTGGAGGGGGGTGGCTTATATAGAGTGCGCCAGGACCCCAGCCAGCCCACGCAGGAGAGGGTTTAAGGTGAGTTAAGTCTGGGGCGTTACTGGTAACGCCCCACATAAAGTGCCTTTACTATCATAAAGTCTACTTAATTACAGGACGTTGCGGTGCAGAGTGCCTCTTGACCTCCTGGTGGTCGAGTGAGTCTTCGTGGTCGAGTCCTTCAGGCCAGTCGAGTGAGTCTTCCTTGGTCGAGTGAGTCCTCGTTGGTCGACTGGAAGGCGACCTCTTCTAGGGATGTCCTAGGGTGAGTTACTTGGAACAGGTCCGTGACCCTACCCTAGGTACATGACCCCATCACTTACTCACCCGAATAAGGCTTCAAATCTGCAATGTTAAAAGTGGGACTAACCCCAAAATCTGCAGATAGCTCAAGTTTATATGTATTATCATTTATTTTCTCTAACACCTGAAAAGGACCATCAACACGTGGCATTAGCTTTGATTTGTGCAAATCAGGAAATCTATCCTTCCGCAAATGTAACCAAACAAGATCTTCAGGTGCAAACACAACATGTTTTCTACCCTTATCTCTAGCAAGTTTATATTTAGCATTCATATGCTCAATGTTTTCCATAGTTAGCTCATGCATTTTTTAAATCAATTCAGCATGTTGTTTAGCATCAAAATTAACATTCTCTGAAGATGGAAGAGGCAACAAATCAATAGGTGCATGAGGTAGGAAACCATACCTAATTTTAAAAGGGCACATCTTAGTAGTAGAATGCAATGAACGATTATAAGCAAATTCAATATGAGGCGAGCATTCTTCCCACATTTATATTCTTCAAAACAGCCCTAAGCATAGTAGACAATGTCCTATTGACTACTACAGTCTGTCCATCAGTTTGGGGGTGACATGTAGCACTAAAAAGCAGTTTAGTCCCCAACTTAGCCCATAAACATCTCCAAAAGTGGCTAAGAAATTTAGTATCAAGATATGAAACAATAGTATTGGCACACCATGCAAGCGAATAATTTCATGAAAGAACAAATCAGCAACATTAACAGCATCATCGCTTTTATGATATGGTATAGTGTGCCATTTTCGAGAATCTATCCACGACAACAAATATGCTATCCCTCCCCTTCTTTTTTGAGGTAAACCTAAAACAAAGTCCATAGATATATCCTCCCAAGGAACACTAGGTACAGGCAAAGGCATATATAAACCATGAGGATTGAGTCGTGACTTAGCTTTTTGACATGTAGCACAGCGAGCAATAAAATGCTCAACATCCTGTCTCATCTTTGGCCAAAAGAAATGTGTAGCAAGTACGTCCTCCGTCTTCTTCACGCCAAAGTGTCCCATTAATACTCCACCATGCACCTCCTGCAACAACAAAACACGAACTGAGCTAGCTGGAATGCATAGCTTGTTAGCACGGAACACAAATCCATCATTAACGACGAACTTGTTCCACATTCTTCCTTCTTTACAATTCTGCATTACATCTTTAAAATCACTACCATGCACATATTGATCTTCAATGGTCCCCAAACCAAATATTTTGAAGTCAAGTTGTGAAAACATAGTATAGCGACGAGACAATGCATCAGCAATAACATTTTCTTTACCCTTCTTGTGTTTAATGACATAAGGGAAAGTCTCAATGAATTCAACCCATTTAGCATGTCTACGATTCAGTTTAGCTTGACTTTTAATATGTTTCAAGGATTCGCGATCAAAATGTATAACATATTCTTTGGGCCATAAATAATGTTGCCATGTTTCTGAAGTCTTAACAAGAGCATATAAATCTTTATCATAAGTAGAATAATTCAGACTAGGCCCACTCAATTTTTCAGAAAAGTACGTAATAGGTTTGCTATCTTGTAATAACACACCTCCTAATCCAATTCCACTAGCATCACATTCAAGCTCAAAAGTCTTATTAAAATCAGGAAGTTGGAGTAAAGGAGCATGTGTCAACTTATCTTTCAATATGGTGAAGGCTTCTTCCTGTGCGGTACCCCAAACAAAAGGCACATCCTTCTTTGTAAGCTCATTGAGAGGCGCAGCAATGGTGCTAAAATCTCTCACAAAACACCTATAGAATCCAGTGAGGCCAAGAAAACTCCTCACTTGTGTGACCGCGGAGTAACAACTTCAATTGGTGCGGCCAACTCTCAATATCTTCAATCTTGGCTTTATCAACTTCAATTCCCTGTGGACTAACAACATAGCCAAGAAAAGATAATCGACCGGTGCAAAAGGTGCACTTCCTAAGGTTACCAAACAAACGTGCATCACGTAGAGCAATAAAAACACCACGTAAATGTTCCAAATATTCCTCTAAAGATCTGCTATAAATCAGTATATCATCAAAATAGACTACGACAAATCATCGAATGAAAGCACGTAAAACTTTGTTCATTAATCTCATGAAAGTACTAGGTGCATTAGTTAACCCAAAAGGCATGACTAACCAATCATGTAATCCAAACTTAGTTTTAAATATTGTTTTTCATGCATCTCCCAATTTCATATGAATTTGATGGTATCCACTGCACAAATCAACTTTGGAGAATATTTTAGAGCCACTCAATTCATCAAGTATGTTATCTAGCCTAGGAATAGGATTACAATAGCAAATAGTAATATTATTCATGCCTCTACAATCAACACTCATACGCGGCGTACCATCCTTTTTGGCACTAGTATAATAGGAACAACACAAGGACTAAGAGATGCGCGTATATAACCTTTGTCGAGCAACTCCTGTACTTGACACATAATCTCCTTTGTCTCCTTAGGATTGGTATGGTATGGCGCATGGGTTGGCAGCGAAGCACAGGGAATTAAGTCAATCTGATGCTCAATCCCTCGAATGGGTGGTAATACCCGTAGCACGTCTTGTGGAAAGACGTCAACGAACTCCTACAAAATGTTAGTGACAGCAGGAGGCAAAGAGGAAGGTACATCCTCAAAAGAAAATAATGCCTCTTTGCACACAAAAGCATAGCAAACAGATTTGCTAAAATCTAAATCATCAATATCAGATTTGGTGGCAAGTAAACATGCACTTTTCAATTTAATTTCAGAAGCAACACTAGATGGTTTGTTATTAGACTTCATTTGTTGCTCAAATTCTTTTGCCACAATCTGATTTTCACTCTTATTTTTCTCCTGTTTTACTTTATTAGCTCTATTAATATCATCTTTCAAAATGGAATCATGAGTCATAGGAAGCAAAGTAATATGTGTATCCTTATGAAGAAGAGTATACTAATTGTTTCTAACATGGTGTACAATTTTGTTATCAAATTGCCATGGTCTACCAAGTAATAAGGAAGATGCTTGCATAGGTACCACATCACAATGAACATAATCAGCATATGTAGAGATACTAAAGTGCACACGAACTGTATGTATTACCTTAACCTTGTCGTTGTTGTTGAACCATTGGATGTAGTAAGGATGTGGATGTGGTCTTGTGGTGATAGATAGCTTCTCCACCATCTCCATGCCAGCCAAGTTGTTGCAGCTCCCTCCATATATGATGATGCGAACAGAACATTCCTTCACAACTCCCTTTGTATGGAACAAATCATGCCTCTTATTTTGCTTAGCTTCTGTGACCTGCACACTCAAAACACGTTGAGCAACTAAACGTTCATACATGTCAGCGTCTTCAGGAGCCATGTATTGCGTCTCATGATCAGAATCATCCCCACCGTGTTCTTCACATGTAATAAGAGCCAAAGTCTCCTCATCATAGTCACTAGCGGACTCATACCCACCATCCTTAGTAGCAATCATCACACGGTTAGATGGGCAATCTCTCGCATAATGAGCTCCACCCTTGAAACAACGACAAATAGTATCATGTGTTTGCCCTATTGATTCCATGGATGAAGAAGAGCTCTATGCGGAACCAGAAGGTGTACTCCTGGCAGATAGTGGTGATGGTGCCTATTTTCTTGTATCTCGGTTGGAGTTGGTGGCTGCAGTCAGTGGCGCTGCAGTAGGACGTGTGGGAGTAGAGGTTACACGCGGTGTCCATGATGAAGGTCAACCTGTAGAAAAGTTAGTTCACGCCAATGCCTGTCGATCCTGCACTTCACGTTCAGCTTTGCAAGCAAGACAGAATAAACGAGTGATATTATTATACTCCTTATACTCTAGAATGGTCTGAATCTCTTTATTCAATCCACCCATAAAACGTGCAAGCATAGCTTCATTATCCTCAACAATACCACATCTAACCATTCCAGTTTGTAATTCCTGGCAATATTCTTCAACATAATTTTTTCCTTGTCTTAAACGCTGCAATTTTTGAAGTAATTCACATTGATAATATGGTGGAACCCAACGAGTACGCATAGCAGTTTTGAAAACAGCCCAAGTAGTTGGAATATTATTCGGATATAATCAACGATGTTCAAACCACTACACACAAGCAAAACTAGTGAAAGCACAAAGAGCAGCAGCAACACGTCTCTCCTCGGGGCATTGTAAACATGTAAAACGTCGTTCAGTTTCTAACTCCCAAGTAAGATATGTATCAGGAACATATCTACCCTCAAATGGTGTAATATTCAAATTCATTTTAGGAAGATGGTCATGATCTCGTACCTGAGCTGGTAGTGCAGCCCTACCATTGCGATTGTATGCCTGTGGACGACCTGGTGCTAGTGGTTGCACGTAGTATTTATTTTGATCAACCTCATCCTCATAATCGCCCACATAATCGTCATCCTCCTCAACACCAGCACCAGGAGCCAAAGAAGCATCAATAGTAGGTGCAGCGGCACCAAATTTTTGACTAGCCTCGATGGGAACGCGCAGTGCTCGTCCCATTTGATTTGGAAGGCAACATTGTTGTTGTTGTTGTTGTTGTTGTTGTTGTTGTTGTTGTTGTTGTTGTTGTTGTTGTTGTTGTTGTTGTTGTTGTTGTTGTTGTAGAGGTGCGACAGGTGCAGCCGACGCTAGTTGTGGAAGAAGCGCGAGCAATTCATTAAACTTGTTATCGAGCTTTGTTTCGGATGTCTTCTCAATGCCATCTATCTTCTCATGGCCTCTTCAAATCTGTTTAGCACATCTTGCACCTATCCACTCATCGTTTGCTGAAATTTGTCATGTAGTTGTTTGTTCGTCATGTTCTCCCAATTAGTCTCATTGGCTTGTGATCTTGCCATGGTTAATAGCAATAGAAACACACAAGAATATGATACTACAGTACTAGGAAGTGGTGGTGGTGGTTGTGTGTCACAAATCTGTCAAGAGAATCTCAAATTCTTACCATCTCTTACCCAGCAGCAGGTGGTGATCGGCAACCGTTGTAATCAAAACTCTCAAAGCTTGGATAAAGCGATGGCCAGTGAGAGTGAAACGCACGACGTAGATATATGTGGAGCTGGGAAGGCTTATGATATGTTAGCAAAAAGGGTTAACAATAATCAATTTAGAGATGCAAAGTTGAATAAACGCTCAACGATGGTAGTGTGCTGGTCCTAGGCTAGACCATACTAGAGATGCGAGCTGAGAACACTAACAAAATCACGACGCTGCACATATACAAGGGAGGAGCACTCTCTGTATCTTTTTTTTGCCAAAAATCACTATAATGGCGAGTATCTCAAAACTCTTCCCAAGTCAAGATAACAGGATAGACACGAAATTTTTGCGACCAATTTTTTTTTCGACTGCCCGGACCAAAAACTGGAAACGGCTCAAAAAAACTTTCTATAATGGCACCTATATCAAAACGCTTAGAAGGACCTAAAAGTAGGATAGCCCAAAAATTATTTGACAAATGCGTTTTCAGAAAATTTTGGGCCTAAACAGAGGATGGTTTCTAGAATTTTTTTGGAAACCAACCTCTTCTATGGAATAGCAAAAGATTGATGGAATACGAAACCTACTCAGACAAGGAAACACAAATCTGGAAATAGATGGATCTCGAAAGTAAACCTAATATGATATGGACTCGGATCGGTGGTGATATATGGCAGCGGTGATGACGATGGTGGTATATGGCAGTGGTGACAATGCTGGTGGTATATGGCAGCGGTGACGACGATGGTGGTACATGGCAGCGGTGACACTGATGGTGGTATATGGCAGCGATGTGAAAACTTGTGAACAAAACTCAAAACTCTAAAGGACTTGACACTAAGACCAGCAACTAGACATGACGATACAACCGCAAATTTAACAATGCAAAACCCTAAAAAGATTATGCAAAGGCTCAGATTGGTTCGGATATGATGAACTACCCTAATTTTTTGGCTTTTTCGTGGACTGTGGGTATGAAGAACAAACTCGGTCTAAACTTGATGAGGACATCAATACAATTGTTACACCCACAGCCCCTGCTGCTATACATACTGGACCAATTACTAGAGCTCGTGCACGCCAACTAAATTACCTGGTACTTTCGTTTCTTGGTAATGATTCTAATGTTCATGAGAATATGATGCTGCCTAAATTGGATACATTTGTTTTGCTTACAAATGAAGGGCCTAGCTTGGAGAAGGATGAACATTGGAGCAAGAACAAGCATGGAGATGATGACATGCGCAAGGGGAACAAGAACGGAGTTACAAGTGATGATTTCAGGACTTTGAAGCCACCATAATGGGTGCATGAAGCCTTGGACAAAATATACAAGATGCCACTTCATAAATTTCGTCCCGAGGCTATTTTAGGTGCTGCGTCACCTTATTATTGGGCCAGGCCCATGTAATTTCGAAATACATAAGTATAGGCTATTTTTAGAGTACGTATGTGTGGGGAAACAAGAGATAGGGTTGATTTCGGACCCCTCCACCAAGGGCCACGAAATCCCCCCCCCCCTCTTCCTCCATATATACAGCCCTTAGGGCATCGTTTAGACTTCGGGTTTTGTTTAGATTAAAAGTTCGCCATAGCTGCAACTTCGCGTACTTCGTTTGTGTTCAACGACCAGACAAAGGCATCACAGAACCCCACCTTGATCAATAAAGCTTTCATCTTATATTTGCAATATCCAGATTGCAATCTCAGTTTCTTGCTTGTTCTTCGTTTGCTCGCAGGAAACAGACCCTCGTGGTCAGGTTGATCGTGCTCCGGCGTGGTCAATAACCTCTCGGAGTTGGTTTAGCGATTGCTAAGGCGCGACGTCCTCGCACGTTCGTAGTCGGATCGTCAAAGTCGACTGCCACCAAAGCGATATCCATCATCTCATCGAAAGAAGGGACACCTTTGCCTCTATCAAGTGGTATCAGATTTCCAGGTTGCTCGGTGAGATTTTACAGTTTTTCGTTGTTTAGATCGAGTCTGTTCTTCATACCTACAGTCCACGAAAAAGCCAAAAAAAATTAGGGTTAGTTCATCATATCCGAACCAATCTGAGCCTTTGCATAATCTTTTTAGGGTTTTGCTTTGTTGAATTAGCGGTTGCATCGTCGTGTCTAGTTGCTGGTCTTAGCGTTAGTCTTTTAGAGTTTCGAGTTCTGGTCATAAGTTGTCATGCCGCCACCGCACCATCATCATCGCCCCTGTCACCTACCACCACCGCTCCGAATCCGTATCCATATACCACCACCAATCCGTATCCATATACCACCACCGATCCATATCCATATATTACCACCGCTGCCATATACCACCACCGCTGCCATATACCACCACCATATATCCACCACCAATCCGAGTTCCTTGCACATATTAGGTGTGTTTTTGAAATCCATCTAGATTCCGATTCGTGTTTCCTTGCCGGAGTAGGTTTCGGAAAAAAAAAGAGTCCGGAAACCACCCTCCGTTTAGGCCCAAAATTTTTCGAAAACGCATTTTTCGAAAAAAATTCTGGCTATCCTATTTTTAGGTGTTTTTGAGTGTTTTGAGACAGGTGCCATTATAGGAAGTTTTTTTTGACCCGTTTCCAGTTTTTGGGTCCGGGCAGTCCAAAAAACGAAAAAAAAAATTTGGTCGAAAAAATTTCGTGCCCATCCTGTCAGTTTGACCTAGGAAGTGTTTTGAGACACTCACCATTATAGTGATTTTTCGCAAAAAAAAGCAGCGCAAAAAAAGAGCAAAAAAAAATTCTAGAGTGTGCTTTTTCCTTGTTTACGTGCAGCGCCGTGATTTTGATAGTGTTCTAGGCTCGCGTCTCTAGCACGGTCTAGCCTAGGACCAGCACAGTACCGTCGTTGAGCGTTTATTCAACTTTGCATCTCTGAATTGATTATTGCTGACCCTTTTTGCTACCATATTATAAGCCTTCCCAGCTCCACATACATCTACGTCATGCGTTTGACTCTCCCTGGTAATCGCTCTATCCAAGCTTTGAGAGTTTTGACTACAACGGTTGCCGATCACCGCCTGCTGCTGGGTAAGAACTGGTAAGAATTTGAGTTTTGCTTGAAGGGTTTGTGATACACCACCACCACTTCTTAGTAGTCTGTAGGATCATATTCTTGTGTGTTTCTATTTTCTGCTAACCATGGTAGGATCACAAGCCAATGAGACTGATTGGGAGAACCTGACAAACAAATAGCTACATGATAAATTTCAGCAAATGATGAGTGGACAGGTGCAAGATGTGCTAAACAGATTTGACGAGGCCATGGAGAAGATAGATGGCATGGAGAAGACGTTCGAAACAAAGCTTGATAGCAAGTTTAATGAATTGCTCGCGCGTTTACCACCACTGCCGCCGGCTGCACCTATCGCACCTCTGCAACACCAACAACAACGCATCCTTCCGAATCAGTATGGACGAGCGAAGCGTGTTCCTATTGAGGATGGCCAAACTTCTGGTGCTGCTGTTCCTGTTATTGATGCTTCTTTGGCTGCTGCTACTGCTGCTGCTGGTACCCAGGAGGATGATGAGTATGCGGGCAATTATGAGGATGAGGTTGATCAAAATCAGAACTACGTGCACCCACCAGCACCACCACCAGCAGGTCGACCTCAGGTATATATTCGTAATGGTAGGCCTGCACCACCACCTCAGGTACGAGATGATGTGCATATTCCTAAACTGAAGTTGAATATTCCACCATTTGAGGGTAGATATGTTCCTGATATATATCTTACTTGGGAGTTAGAAACTGAACAACGTTTTACATGTTTACAATATCCCGAGGAGAGACGGGTTGCTGCTGCTGTTTGTGCTTTCACTAGTTTTGCATGTGTATGGTGGTCTGAACATTGTAGATTATATCCTATTCCAACTACTTGGGCTGCTTTGAAAACTGCTATGCGTACGCGTTGGGTTCCACCATATTATCAACATGAATTGCTTCAAAAATTGCAGTGTTTAAGACAAGGGAAAAATTCTGTAGAAGAATATTATCAGGAATTACAAACTGGCATGATTAGATGTGGTATTGTTGAGGAGAATGAAGCTATGATTGCACGTTTTCTGGGTGGATTAAATAGAGAGATTCGGACCATTCTAGACTATAAGGAGTATACTAATATCACTCGTTTATTCCATCTTGCTTGTAAAGCTGAACGTGAAGTGCAGGATCGACAAGCATTGGTGCGATCTAACTTTTCTGTAGGCCGACCTTCATCATGGACACCGCATGCATCTTCTACTTCAACTGCACCAGCACCTCAATCAGGTGCCTCCTCCAGTCGTGATCCAAGAAAACAGGCACAACCACCATTATCTGCCAAGAGCGCACCTGCTGGGCCTGCACAGAGTTCTTCTTCTTCCATGGCATCAACAGGGCACACAAGTGATATTATTTGTCATCGTTGTAAGGGAGGAGGTCATTATGTGAGAGAATGCAAATCTCCGCGTGTGATGATTGCTACCGCAGATGGTGGATATGAGTCCGCTAGTGACTATGATGAGGAGACTTTGGCTCTTATTACACGTGAAGTACATGGTGGAGATGATTTTGATCATGAGACGCAATACATGGCTCCTGAAGACGCTGACAGGTATGAATGTTTAGTTGCTCAACGTGTTTTGAGTGTGCAGGTCACACAAGCTGAGCAAAATCAGAGGCACAATTTGTTCCATACCAAGGGAGTTGTGAAGGAACGTTCTGTGCGCGTCATAATAGACGGAGGGAGCTGCAACAACTTGGCTAGCATGGAGATGGTGGAGAAGCTTTCTCTCACCACAAGACCACATCCACATCCTTACTACATCCAATGGTTCAACAACAGCGGCAAGGTTAAGGTAACACGTACTGTTCGTGTGCATTTTAGTATCTCTACATATGCTGATTATGTTGATTGTGATGTGGTACCTATGCAAGCATGTTCCTTATTACTTGGTAGACCATGGCAATTTGATAAAAACTCTGTACACCATGGTAGAAACAATCACTATACTCTTGTTCATCAGGATAAAAATATTACTTTGCTTCCTATGACTCCTGATTCCATTTTGAAAGATGATATTAATAGAGCTAATAAAGCAAAATAGGAGAAGAATAAGAGTGAAAATCAGATTGTGGCAAAAGAATTTGAGAAACAAATGAAGCCTAATAATAAACCATCTAGTGTTGCTTCTGAAATTAAATTGAAAAGTGCATGTTTATTTGCCACCAAATCTGATATTGATGAGCTAGATTTCAGCAAATCTGTTTGCTATGCTTTTGTGTGCAAAGAGGCATTATTTTCATTCGAGGACGTGCCTTCCTCTTTGCCTCCTGCTGTCACTAACATTTTGCAGGAGTTCGCTGACGTCTTTCCACAAGACGTGCCACCGGGATTACCGCCTATTCGAGGGATTGAGCATCAGATTGACTTAATTCCCGGTGCTTCACTGCCAAACCGTGCACCATACCGTACCAATCCAGAGGAGACGAAGGAGATTATGCGTCAAGTACAGGAGCTTCTCGACAAAGGTTATATACGCGAATCCCTTAGTCCTTGTGCTGTTCCTATTATTCTAGTGCCGAAAAAGGATGGTACATCACGTATGTGTGTTGATTATAGAGGCATTAATAATATTACTATTCGTTATCGTCATCCTATTCCTAGGCTCGATGATACGCTTGATGAATTGAGTGGCTCTACAATATTCTCCAAAGTTGATTTGTGTAGTGGATACCATCAAATTCGTATGAAATTGGGAGATGAATGGAAAACATCATTTAAAACTAAGTCTGGATTATATGAGTGGTTAGTCATGCCTTTTGGGTTAACTAATGCACCTAGTACTTTCATGAGATTAATGAACGAAGTTTTACGTGCTTTCATTGGACGATTTGTGGTAGTTTACTTTGATGACATATTGATTTATAGCAGATCTTTGGACGAACATTTGGAACATTTACGTGCTGTTTTTATTGCTCTACGTGATGCACGTTTGTTTGGTAACCTTGGGAAGTGCACCTTTTGCACCGACCGAGTATCTTTTCTTGGCTATGTTGTTACTCCACAGGGAATTGAAGTTGATAAAGCCAAGATTGAAGCTATTGAGAGTTGGCCACAGCCCAAAACGGTCACACAAGTGAGGAGTTTTCTTGGCCTCGCTGGATTCTATAGGCGTTTTCTGAGAGATTTCAGCACCATTGCTGCACCTGTCAATGAGATTACAAAGAAAGATGTGCCTTTTCTTTGGGGTACCGCACAGGAAGAAGCCTTCTCGGTATTGAAAGATAAGTTGACACATGCTCCTTTACTCCAACTTCCTGATTTTAATAAGACTTTTGAGCTTGAATGTGATGCTAGTGGAATTGGATTAGGTGGTGTGTTATTACAAGATGGCAAACCTGTTGCATACTTTTCTGAAAAATTGAGTGGGCCTAGTCTGAATTATTCTACTTATGATAAAGAATTATATGCTCTTGTTCGAACTTTAGAAACATGGCAACATTATTTATGGCCCAAAGAATTTGTTATACATTCTGATCATGAATCTTTGAAACATATTAAAAGTCAAGCTAAACTGAATCGTAGACATGCTAAATGGGTTGAATTCATTGAGACTTTTCCTTATGTCATTAAACACAAGAAGGGAAAAGAAAATGTTATTGCTAATGCATTGTCTCGCCGCTATACTATGCTTTCACAACTTGACTTCAAAATATTTGGTTTGGAGACCATCAAAGATCAATATGTGCATGATGCTGATTTTAAAGATGTAATGCAGAATTGTAAAGAAGGAAGAATGTGGAACAAGTTCGTCGTTAACGATGGATTTGTGTTTCGTGCTAACAAGCTATGCATTCCAGCTAGCTCCGTTCGTCTTTTGTTGTTGCAGGAGGCGCATGGAGGAGGATTAATGGGACACTTTGGCGTGAAGAAGACGGAGGACGTACTTGCTACACATTTCTTTTGGCCAAAGATGAGATGGGATGTTGAGCATTTTATTGCTCGCTGCACTACATGTCAAAAAGCTAAGTCACGACTCAATGCTCATGGTTTATATATGCCTTTGCCTGTACCTAGTGTTCCTTGGGAGGATATATCTATGGACTTTGTTTTAGGTTTACCTCGAACAAAGAAGGGGAGGGATAGCATATTTGTTGTCGTGGATAGATTCTCGAAAATGGCACACTTCATACCATGTCATAAAAGCGATGATGCTGTTAATGTTGCTGATTTGTTCTTTCGTGAAATTATTCGCTTGCATGATGTGCCAAATACTATTGTTTCAGATCGTGATACTAAATTTCTTAGCCACTTTTGGAGATGTTTATGGGCTAAGTTGGGGACTAAACTGCTTTTTAGTACTACTTGTCACCCCCAAACTGATGGACAAACTAAAGTAGTCAATAGAACGTTGTCTACTATGCTTAGGGCTGTTTTGAAGAATAATAAGAAAATGCGGGAGGAATGCTTGCCTCATATTGAATTTGCTTATAATCGTTCATTGCATTCTACTACTAAGATGTGCCCTTTTGAAGTTGTGTATGGTTTCCTACCTCGTGCACCTATTGATTTGTTGCCTCTTCCATCTTCGGAGAAGGTTAATTTTGTTGCTAAACAACATGCTGAATTGATTTTAAAAATGCATGAGTTAACTAAGGAAAACATTGAGCGTATGAATGCTAAATATAAACTTGCTGGAGATAAGGGTAGAAATCATGTTGTGTTTGCACCTGGAGATCTTGTTTGGTTACATTTGCGTAAGGATAGATTTCCTGATTTGTGCAAATCAAAGTTAATGCCACGTGCTGATGGTCCCTTTAAGGTGTTAGAGAAAATAAATGATAATGCATATAAACTTGAGCTGCCTGCAGATTTTGGGGTTAGTCCCACTTTTAACATTGCAGATTTGAAGCCTTATTTGGGTGAGGAAGATGAACTTCCGTCGAGGACGACTTCATTTCAAGAAGGGGAGGATGATGAGGACATCAATACAATTGTTACACCCACAGCCCCTGCTGCTATACATACTGGACCAATTACTAGAGCTCGTGCACGCCAACTAAATTACCAGGTACTTTCATTTCTTGGTAATGATTCTAATGTTCATGAGAATATGATGCTGCCTAAATTGGATACATTTGTTTTGCTTACAAATGAAGGGCCTAGCTTGGAGAAGGATGAACATTGGAGCAAGAACAAGCATGGAGATGATGGCATGAGCAAGGGGAACAAGAACGGAGTTACAAGTGATGATTTCAGGACTTTGAAGCCACCATAATGGGTGCATGAAGCCTTGGACGAAATATACAAGATGCCACTTCATAAATTTCGTCCCGAGGCTATTTTAGGTGATGCGTCACCTTATTATTGGGCCAGGCCCATGTAATTTCGAAATACATAAGTATAGGCTATTTTTAGAGTACGTATGTGTGGGGAAACAAGAGATAGGGTTGATTTCGGACCCCTCCACCAAGGGCCACGAAATTCCCCCCCTCTTCCTCCATATATACAGCCCTTAGGGCATCTTTTAGACTTCGGGTTTTGTTTAGATTAAAAGTTCGCCATAGCTGCAACTTCGCGTACGTCGTTTGTGTTCAACGACCAGACAAAGGCGTCACAGAACCCCACCTTGATCAATAAAGTTTTCATCTTATATTCGCAATATCAAGATTGCAATCTCAGTTTCTTGCTTGTTCTTTGTTTGCTCGCAGGAAACAGACCGTCGTGGTCAGGTTGATCGTGCTCCGGCGTGGTCAATAACCTCTCGGAGTTGGTTTAGCGATTGCTAAGGCGTGACGTCCTCGCACGTTCGTAGTCGGATCGTCAAAGTCGACTGCCACCAAAGCGATATCCATCATCTCATCGAAAGACGGGACACCTTTGCCTCTATCAAAACTACAAAAAAAATGTAAAATCTCACGGAGCAACCTGGAAATCTGATACCACTTGATAGAGGCAAAATGTGTCACATCTTTCGATAACATGGTGGCTATCGTTTTGGGTGGAGTAGACTTCGACGATCTGACTATGAACGTGCGAGGACGTCACACCATAGCAATCGCTAAACAAACTCCAAGAGGTTATTGACCACGCCGAAGCACGATTGATAACCCACAAGTGTAGGGGATTGCAACAGCTTTCAAGGGTAAAGTATTCAACCCAAATTTATTGATTCGACACAAGGGGAGCCAAAGAATATTCTTGAGTATTAGCAGTTGAGTTGTCAATTCAACCACTCCTGGATAACTTAGTATCTGCAGCAAAGTATTTAGTAGCAAAAGTGGTACAATAATAAAGGTAACGGTGGCAAAAGTAAAGATAATAGTTTTTGGGTTTTTGTAGTAGTTGTAACAGTAGCAACGGAAAAGTAAATAAGCGAAGAACAATATGTGAAAAGCTCGTAGGCAATGGATCAGTGATGGATAATTATGCCGGATGTGATTCCTCATGTAATAGCTATAACATAGGGTGATATAGAACTAGCTCCAATTCATCAATGTAATGTAGGCATGTATTCCGTAAATAGTCATGTGTGCTTATGGAAAAGAACTTGCATGACATCTTTTGTCCTACCATCCCGTGGCAGCGGGGTCCTAGCATAAACTAAGGGATATTAAGGCCTCCTTTTAATAGAGAACCGGAACAAAGCATTAGCACATAGTGAATACATGAACTCCTCAAACTATGGTCATCACCGAGAAGTATCCCGATTATTGTCACTTCGGGGTTGTCGGATCATAACACATAATAGGTGACTATAGACTTGCAAGATAGGATGAAGAACACACATATATTCATGAAAACATAATAGGTTCAGATCTGAAATCATGGCACTCGGGCCCTAGTGACAAGCATTAAGCATAGCAAAGTCATAGCAACATCAATCTCAGAACATAGTGGATACTAGGGATCAAACCCTAACAAAACTAACTTGATTACATGGTAAATCTCATCCAACCCATCACCGTCCAGCAAGCCTATGATGGAATTACTCATGCACGGCGGTGAGCATCATGAAATTGGTGATGGAGGATGGTTGATGATGACGACGACGATGAATCCCCCTCTCCGGGGCCCCGAACAGACTCCAGATTAGCCCTCCCGAGAGAGATTAGGGCTTGGCGGCGGCTCCGTGTCATACGCGATGAAACTTTCTCTCCGTTTTTTTCTCCCCGAACGTGAATATATGGAGTTGGAGTTGAGGTCGGTGGAGGTCCAGGGGGCCCACGAGATAGGGGGCGCGCCCTATAGGGGGGGCGTGCCCCCTGTCTCGTGGATAGGGTGTGGGCCCCCTGGTGTACTTCTTTTGCCCAATAATTCTTATTAATTCCAAATAGTGCCTCCGTGGATTTTCAGGACATTCCGAGAACTTTTCTTTTCCACACATAAAACAACATCATGGTAGTTCTGCTGAAAACAGCGTCAGTCCGAGTTAGTTTCATTCAAATCATGCAAGTTAGAGTCCAAAACAAGGGCAAAAGTGTTTGGAAAAGTAGATACGTTGGACACGTATCAACTCCCTCAAGCTTAAACCTTTTCTTGTCCTCAAGCAATTCAGTTGATAAACTGAAAGTGATAAAGAAAAACTTTTACAAACTCTGTTTGCTCTTGTTGTTGTAACATGAAAAGCCAGCATTCAAGTTTCAGCAAATATTATGAACTAACCATACTCACAATAACACTTAGGTCTCACAATTACTCATATCAATAGCATAATCAGCTAGCGAGCCATAATAATAAAACTTGGATGACAACACTTTGTCAAAACAATCATACCATGATATAGCAAAAAGGTATCTCGCTAGCCCTTTCTGAGACCGCAAAACATAAATGCAGAGCACCTTTAAAGATCAAGGACTGACTAAACATTGTAATTCATGGTAAAAGAGATCCAGTCAAGTCATACCCAACATAAACCAATAGTAATGAATGAAAATGACAGTGTGCTCTCCAGCGGGTGCTTTTAATAAGAAGGGTGATGACTCAACATAAAAGTAAATAGATAGGCCCTTCGCAGAGGAAAGCAGGGATTTGTAGAGGTGCTGGAGCTCGATTTGAAAATAGAGATTGAATAACATTTTGAGAGGCATACTTTCACTGTCAATGCAACAACTATGAGATGGCTCTATCTTCCATACTACATGCATTATAGGCAGTTCCCAAACAGAATGGTAAAGGTTTATACTCCCCCAACCAACAACAAGCATCAATCCATGGGTTGCTCGAAACAACGAGTGCCTCCAACTAACAACAGCCCTGGGGGAGTTTTGTCTAATTATTTTGATTTGCTTTGATCTTTTTGGATCATGGGACTGGGCATCCCGGTTACCGACCCTTTCTCATGAATGAGGAGTGGAGTCCACTCCTCGTGAGAATAACCCACCTAGCATGGAAGATATAGGCAGCCCTAGTTGTAACATGAGCTGCTCGAGCATACAAAACAAAATTTCATTTGAATGTTTGGAGTTTGGCACATACAAATTTACTTGGAACGACAGGTAAATACCGCATATAGGAAGGTATAGTGGACTCATATGGAACAACTTTGGGGTTTAAGGAGTTTGGATGCACAAGCAGTATTCCCGCTTAGTACAGGTGAAGGCTAGCAAAAGACTGGGAAGCGACCAACTAAGAGAGCGACAACAGTCATAAACATGCATTATTAAAATTAATTCACACCAAATACAAGCATGAGTAGGATATAATCCACCATGAACATAAATATCATGAAGGCTATGTTGATTTGATTCAACTACATCCGTGAACATGTGCCAAGTCGAGTCACTCAATTCATTCAAAGGAGGACACCATCCCATCATACCACATCATAATTATTCTAATAGCATGTTGGCACACAAGGTAAACCATTATAACTCATAGCTAATCAAGCATGACACAAGCAACTATAATCTCTAAATGGCATTGCAAATATGTTTACCTCATAACAGGCTGACTCAGAAACAATGAACTCATCATATTTACAAAAACAAGAGAGGTCGAGTTCATACCAGCTTTTCTCATCTCAATAAGTCCATCATATATCGTCATTATTGCCTTTCACTCGCACGACCGAATGATGTTCATAATAATAAGAGTGCACGTGCATTGGACTAAGCTGGAATCTGCAAGCATTCAAACTCAAAAGAGAAGACAAGTAATATGGGCTCTAAGTTAAATAAACAATCATGCATATGAGAGCCACTAAGCATTTTCAATATGGTCTTCTCGACCCCCAAAGGAAAGAAAAGAAAATAAAAACTATTTACACGGGAAAGCTCCCAACAAGCAAGAAGAAGAACAAGAAATATTTTTGGGTTTTCATTTTAATTTCTACTACAAGCATGGAAATTAAGCTAACTATTTTTTTGGTTTTTTCTAAAGGTTTATCAAACACACAAGAAGAAAACTTGAAAAAGAAATTTAAACTAGCATGGATAATACAATGAAAGAGTATGAGCACCGACGACTAGTGTGTGAACATGAATGTAAAGTCGATGAGAAATACGTACTCCCCCAAGCTTAGGCTTTTGGCCTAAGTTGGTTTAATACCAAGGACCGCCCGGCTGATATCCGTAAGTGAAACTGGGGTCGTACTGCGATGCAGCGGCAACCGCCTCCTGAGCTGCAGCATGTTGGCGAGCTGCCTCCGCTCTCCTGTCGTGTTCAGCTGCTTCCTCCCTGGTGACAACATATCTTCCTTTTGCCTGATAATCAAAAAGGTAGGGGGCAGGAAGAGTAACATGGACGACGTTGCGTCTGTCATAGGTTAGTCGATATTGGAGGAATTGTTCATTCCTCCCAAGAAACTGATGATTGATCATAGCTTCATAATCCAAAAGAACAGGTGGTATAATCATATCCCCTTCTCGTGGGGCTATACCAAGATAATTAGCCACATGGGTTGCATAAATTCCTCCAAATAAATTTCCCTTTCTACTATTATTCTGCAACCTACGTGCAACTGTTGCCCCCAAGTTATAACCTTTATAATCTAACACATCACTCTTGAGGACACACAGATCAGGGACACACATGTGGCATGCTTCATCTTTACCATTAATGCATCTACCAATAAAGAGAGCAAAATAATGTATAGCAGGAAAATGAATGCTCCCTATAGTAGCTTGTGCTATGTCCCTAGATTCTCCCACAGTAATACTAGCAAGAAAATCTCTAAATTCAGATTTGTGAGGATCATTAATATTACCCCACTGCGGGAGTTTGCAAGCAATTGTGAAATCCTCTAAATCCATGGTATAAGATGTATCATAAATATCAAATATGACACTAGGAGAATTACGCGCACAGTTATATTTGAACCTCCGCACAAAAGAATCAGTCAATTGATAGTACTGCGGACACTTATCTTGTAAGAAGTCCTCCAACTCGGCATTACGCACATACGTGTCAAATTCCTCCTTGAAGCCTGCTTTGACCATAAAATCATCGGATGGCCACTCACAAGCTCGTACATCCACGTCCCTCGGCAATTCAACATCTTGCTCACGTATGGCAATCCTGGGCCCTTTCTTCACCGAGGAACCACCTTGGTACATTCTTCTAAACATAATTCTTTTTCTGAAATAATTCTGAAATTTTTAGTAACTTCAAAATAAAAGTGAGTAAAACTAAACAAGATTGATAGCAACTACTCCTACAAATGCCTAAAGCCTATATCATGCATTGGAATTGCTTGGGACTTCATAAATTTAACATGCAAGATCAAGAACATGGTCACCTATGCAGCAAAAATTTGCAATGAATAAAGCACTAGAACAAAAACTAATTGGACCAATGGAGGAGTCACATACCAAGCAACAATCTCCCAAAGCAGTTTTGTGAATGGAGCTTTGAGCAAGGAGATCGAAAATCGCAGCAAAATGGGCTAGAACTCATGCTTGAGCTGGATGGGGATTTTTTTGGGTGGAAGATGAAGTGTGTGGGTGCTGGCATAAGTGGAGGGGGGCCATCAGGGGCCCACGAGATAGGGGGCACGCCCAGGTGGGGTGGGCGCGCCCTCCACTCTCGTGGCCTGGTGCTTGCCCCTCCTGCAGTGATTTCAGTGCCTAAAATCCTCAAATATTCCATAAAAAAATCATACTAAATTTGCAGGGCATTTGGAGCACTTTTATTTTTGGGATATTTTTAATGCACGGATAAATCAGAAAACAGACATATAATACTATTTTTGCTTTATTTATTCTAAAGAATAGAAAGTAAAAAGTGGGTACAGAAGGTTGTGCCTTCAAGTTTCATCTATCTCGCGATCATCAAAATGAATCCACTAACAAGGTTGATCAAGTCTTGTTAACAAACTCATTCCGAATAACACGGAACCGGAGAAATTTCGAATAACACTAAGTTACCTCAACGAGGATATGAAAATCCCCAACAATAAGAATATCATACTTTTTCTTGACAGTAGGGAGAGGAAATTCAAAACCTCCAATAATAATAGTTGGAACTTTTCCAATAGAATTGATGCCATGAACTTGAGATTGTTTCCTAGGAAAGTGTATCGTATGCTCATTACCATTAACATGAAAAGTGACATTGCCTTTGTTGCAATCAATAACAGCCCCTGCAGTATTAAGAAAAGGTCTACCAAGGATAATCGACATACTATCGTCCTCGGGGATATCAAGAATAACAAAGTCCGTTAAGATAGTGACATTTGCAACCACAACAGGCACATCCTCACAAATACCGATAGGTATAGCAGTTTATTTATCAGCCATTTGCAAAGATATTTCAGTAGGTGTCAACTTATTCAATTCAAGTCTACCATATAAAGAGAGAGGCATAACACTAACACCGGCTCCAAGATCACATAAAGCAGTTCTAACATAATTTCTTTTAATGGAGCATGGTACAGTTGGCACACCCGGATCTCCAAGTTTCTTTGGTATTCCACCCTTAAAAGTGTAATTAGCAAGCATGGTGGAAATTTTAGCTTCCGGTATCTTTCTTTTGTTAGTAATGATATCCTTCATATACTTAGCATAAGGATTTATTTTAAGCATATCAGTTAAGCGCATACGTACGAAAATAGGTCTAATCGTTTCAGCAAAGCCCTCAAAATCCTCATCATCCTTTGCCTTGGATTGTTTAGGAGGAAAGGGCATGGGTTTCTGAACCCATGGTTCTCTTTCTTTACCGTGCTTCCTAGCAACAAAATCTCTCTTATCATAACGTTGATTCTTTGATTCTGGGTTATCAAGATCAACAGTAGGTTCAATCTCTACATCATTGTTTTTGCTAGGTTGAGCATCAACATGAACATTATTATTAACATTATCACTAGGTTCATGTTCATCGCGTGATTGTGTTTCAGCATCAGAAATAGAAGTATCATTGGGATTCTCAGGTGTGTCTACAACAGGTTCACTAGAAGCATGCAAAGTTCTATCGTTTTTCTTTTTCTTCTTTTTAGAAGAACTAGGTCCCTCTAAATTGTTTCTCCGAGAATCTTGCTTGATTCTCTTAGGGTGGCCTTCAGGATACAAAGGTTCCTGAGTCATTCTACCAGTTCTAGTAGCCACTCTAACAGCAAAGTCATTTTTATTATTTAATTCATCAAGCAAATCATTTTGACCTTTAAGTACTTGCTCAGCTTGAGTAGCAACCATAGAAGTATATTTTCCAATGAGATTAAGTTCACCTTTAACTCTAGCCATATTATCGCTCACGCGTCCTATCTCGAAAGCATTATTCTTTAACTCTCTACCAACATAAGCATTAAAACTTTCTTGTCTAGCCATAAAATCATCAAATTCATCTAAGCATGGGCTATGAAATTTAGTAGAGGGGATTTCAACTTTATCATATCTATAGAGAGAATTTACCTTTACTACCTGTGTCGGGTTATCAAGATAATATGGTTCTTCAACAGGCGGTATATTAAGACCATGTATTTCTTTAATAGGAGGTAAATTCTTAACATCTTCAGCTTTAATACCTTTTTCTTTCATTGATTTCTTTGCCTCTTGCATATCTTCAGGACTGAGAAATAAAACACCTCTCTTCTTCGGAGTGGGTTTAGGAATAGGCTCAGGAGTTGGCTCAATTGGCTCAGGAATTTCCTCAGGAACTTGCTCAGGAAGAGTCCAATTATTTTCATCAGTCAACATATTATTCAATAGTAATTCAGCTTCGTCGACTGTTCTTTCCCTGAAAACACAACCAGCACAACTTCCAAGTAGTCCTGGGAAGCATCGGTTAGTCCATTATAAAAGATATAAAGTATTTCATTTTTCTTGAGAGGATGATCAGGCAAAACATTAAGTAACCGGAGAAGCCTCCCCCAAGCTTGTGGGAGACTCTCTTCTTTGATTTGCACAAAATTATATATTTCCCACAAGGCAGCTTGTTTCTTATGAGCAGGAAAATATTTAGCAGAGAAGTAATAAATCATATCCTGGGGACTACGCACACAACCAGGAGCAAGAGAATTATACCAAGTCTTAGCATCACCCTTTAATGAGAACGGAAATATCTTAACGATATAAAAATAGCAAGACTTCTCATCATGAGTAAACAGGGTGGCTATGTCATTCAACTTGGTAAGATGTGCCACAACAGTTTCAGATTCAAGGCCATAAAAAGGATCAGATTCAACTAAAGTAATAATCTCAGGATCAACAGAGAATTCGTAATCCTTATCAGTAACACAGATAGGTGAAGTAGCAAAAGCAGGGTCAGGTTTCATTCTAGCATTAAGAGACTGCTGCTTCCATTTAGCTAATAATTTCTTAAGATCATATCTATCATTGCAAGCAAAGATAGCTCTAGCAGCTTCTTCATTCATAACATAACCCTCAGGAACAACATGCAATACATAATCATTGGGAGAACCTTCATCATCACTATCATCAATAATAGCATCTTCAATAATTTCATTCCCCCTAACTCTAGCAAGTTGTTCATCAAGAAATTCACCTAATGGCAAAGTAGTATCATGCACAGAAGTTGTTTCATCATGCATAGCAGAAGTGGCATCATCAATAACATGCGACATATCAGAATTCATATCAGTAGTAGGTTTAGGTGTCGCAAGCTTACTAATAACGGAAGGAGAATCTAGTGCAGAGCTAGATGGTAGTTCCTTACCTCCCCTCGTAGTTGAGGGCAAAATAGTAGTTCTGTCGCCTTTCAAGTTCTTCATAGTGATCAACAGATATAAATCCCAAGTGACTCAGAGAATAGAGCTATGCTCCCTGGCAACGGCACCAGAAATTAGTCTTGATAACCCACAAGTATAGGGGATAGCAACAGCTTTCGAGGGTAAAGTATTGAACCCAAATTTATTGATTCGACACAAGGGGAGCCAAAGAATATTCTTGAGTATTAGCAGTTGAGTTGTCAATTCAACCACACCTGGATAACTTACTATCTGTAGCAAAGTATTTAGTAGCAAAAGTGGTATGATAATAAAGGTAATGGTGGCAAAAGTAAAGATAATAGTTTTGGGGTTTTTTGTAGTAGTTGTAACAGTAGCAACAGAAAAGTAAATAAGCGAAGAACAATATGTGAAAAGCTCGTAGGCAATGGATCAGTGATGGATAATTATGCCGGATGTGATTCCTCATGTAATAGCTATAACATAGGGTGATATAGAACTAGCTCCAATTCATCAATGTAATGTAGGCATGTATTCCGTAAATAGTCATGTGTGCTTATGGAAAAGAACTTGCATGACATCTTTTGTCCTACCATCCCGTGGCAGCGGGGTCCTAGCAGAAACTAAGGGATATTAAGGCCTCCTTTTAATAGAGAACCAGAACAAAGCATTAGCACATAGTGAATACATGAACTCCTCAAACTATGGTCATCACCGAGAAGTATCCCGATTATTGTCACTTCGGGGTTGTCGGATCATAACACATAATAGGTGACTATAGATTTGCAAGATAGGATCAAGAACACACATATATTCATGAAAACATAATAGGTTCAGATCTGAAATCATGGCACTCGGGCCCTAGTGACAAGCATTAAGCATAGCAAAGTCATAGCAACATCAATCTCAGAACATAGTGGATACTAGGGATCAAACCCTAACAAAACTAAGTTGATTACATGGTAAATGTCATCCAACCCAGCACCGTCTAGCAAGCCTACGATGGAATTACTCACGCACGGTGGTGAGCATCATGAAATTGGTGATGGAGGATGGTTGATGATGATGACGGCGACGAATCCCCCTCTCCGGAGCCCCAAACGGACTCCAGATCAGCCCTCCCGAGAGAGTTTAGGGCTTGGCGGCGGCTCTGTGTCATAAAACGCGATAAAACTTTCTCTCTGATTTTTTTCTCCCCGAACGTGAATATATGGAGCTGGAATTGAGGTCGGTGGAGGTCCAGGGGGCCCACGAGATAGGGGGTGCACCCTATAGGGGGCGTGCCCCCCTATCTCGTGGACAGGGTGTGGGCCCCCTGGTGTACTTCTTTCGCCCAATAATTCTTATTAATTCCAAAAAGTGGCTCTGTGGATTTTCAGGACATTCCGATAACTTTTCTTTTCTACACATAAAACAACATCATGGTAGTTCTGCTGAAAACAGCGTCAGTCCGGGTTAGTTTCATTCAAATCATGCAAGTTAGAGTCCAAAACAAGGGCAAAAGTGTTTGGAAAAGTAGATATGTTGGAGACGTATCAATGATCAACCTGACCACAAGGGTCTATTTCTTGCAAGCAAACGAAGTACAAGCAAGAAACTGAGATTGCAATATGGATATTGCGAATATAAGAGGAAAGCTTTATTGATGAACGTGGGGTTGTGTGACGTCTTTGTCTGGTCGTTGAACACAAATGAAGTACGCAAAGTTGCAGCTATGGAGAACTTTAATCTAAACAAAACCCGTCTAAACAATGCCCTAAGTGCTGTATATATGGAGGAAGAGGGGGTAATTTCGTGGCCCTTGGGGGAGGGGTCCAAAACCAACCCTATCTCTTGTTTTCCCACACATACAGAATCTAAAAACAGCCTATACTTATGTATTTTTAAATTACATGGGCCCGGCCCAATAATAAGGTGACGCAGCACCTATAATAGCCCCTGGACGAAATTTGTGAAGTGGCATCTTGTATATTTCATCCAAGACTTCATGCACTCATTACGGTGGCCTCAAAGTCCTACAATCATCACTTGAAACTCCGTTCTTGTTTCCCTTGCACATGTCGTCATCTCCAAGCTTGTTCTTGCTCCAATGTTCATCGTTCTCCAAGCTAGGCCCTTCATTTGTAAGCAAAACAAATATATCTAGTTTAGGCAACATCATATTCTCATGAACATTAGAATTATTACCAAGAAACGGAAGTACCTGGAAATTAAATTGGCGTGCACGAGCTCTAGTAATTTGTCCAGTATGTATAGTAGCAGGGGATGTGGGTGTAACAATGGTACTGATGTCCTCATCATCATGGCTCTCAAAGAGGAAACACAGAAAGTAGCAACCCTTCTTAGAGAGTAGGCTTGAATCTGTCAGAGCTCGTGAACAGCAGTTGATGAAGGACTTGGATAATGCGAGAGTCCTCCTGAAAGATGTGGAGGACAAATTGCAGAACCAAGTTGAGTAGCGCGATCTCTTGATCAATAGCTTGGTTGATATCGCTAAGTGCCTCACTGCCCAAATCTCGAAGATGGACATGAAGAGCTGGGCTTTCTCTGTCAACAGCGACGAAGTTCCAAGCATCAAGTTGACGCTCTTCTTTGAAGGCTTGATCGAAGGGGTGAAGACGTATGAGGACGAAAGGGTCGTTCGTTTCGCAAACAAGTCCTGGAAGCTTCCTCGTGATGCTCTCTTCATGGTTTTGAGCAACCTCGCTTATCACCACCCAGACCTCGACCTTGCCGATGGCTTCACGAGGCTTCCGTCGGGCGCCGACATTTCTGCCATTGAGGAGAAGGCTGGTCCCTTTGCCAACAAGGTTCTCTCCGTCGCCAGGGTTCCTGAAGGCCAACAAGCCCAACCTTAAACTATTTTTATTGCCATGGTGCCCTGCAACAACAACAATCATGTGTCCTGTGCTTAGGCCCCATATTTTTTCTGATTTCGCACTCGTTGAACTGATGTTTGAATATGTCAATGCATGCTACCCCACTTTTGTTTACCCATTGATGTTCGTATGGTTAGTTTCTTTTACGTACTTAGGTTGCCCACTAGAAGCATACTGCCGCGATTGCTTCGACGAACAAGTCCTTAGCATTCAGCTAGCGAGGATATTCCCCGACAGGTTTTGCCTTATCCGTGTTCGATGCAGCCACGTACCTTGTTTAGCAGGCTCGAAACAAACTAGGGGCACGGTCAAATACAGCAAGGTACCATCATACGAAAAGTCTTGTCATACGAAACTCCTGGGGGTCCAAGGGATAACGACGCAAAACTCCGAAGAAAAAAGCCGATGAGCGTGTTGACTTAGCTTTTGTTCATGCTTCTCTTGTTCATCGGTCGTATATTTTGTAATGTACAACACTTTCTTCTCCACTTGCGATTATTTCTCCCATTCGGGTATCCACCCTTGTTATGAAAAAACAGCGAACGAGAGGGCACACAAGGGATAGACTTGGCATTTTATTAGTTATACGCCCGTCCCTTGCAAGAGCCAGTGGGGCTTATTTAAATGCTTGCAGCTGACAAGGTATGGTAGAAAACAAGGGCCGTCTCCTCTTTCCTGTTCCTCACATTTTTCAATGATCCCACGACAATGGGTACAAAGGCCACGCTGATGTGAAAGGCCTTTTGCTGGAGTGTGCTTACCGGGGCATCGACCAGCGGATTCGCACCAACATTCCACTCAGGATTTATCCTTGGCGGGATAAATGCTGCACCGAGTTCCTCGTGGGCTCATCCATGCTGACGATGCCACCGCTGCATGGCTCGATCATTGACGAGTGGGAAGGGAATCAGGGGCCGTTTGCGTACCATTCCTCTTCTTTGCTCAAACGATACCTTTCGGCAATGGATATGCCTGTCATGAGTTTGCAAGGAGGGCGACGTCGCTGGTCGCCTTTCTTATGTTTCCGAATGCAGGTAGCGGGGTCGTTATGCAACTCGAGCTGCTTGTGGTCATTGCATTTCCATCGCCTTGCGCTCCCAGCACCGTCGCGGTTGTGGCAGCGATGGGCGACGAAATCTAGATAAGACCTAGCGAGGAAGCAACATTGTCCTCCTTCTTCGTAGCCGCTAACGAAGAGGGGATTCACAAAATTGATGATGTAGCATGGCGCGTTGCCCACAACATCGGATTCGCACAAGCACTTCCCCCTACTTGGCGCGCCGAAGATGTCGCGGTGGAGCATGATCACCTATGGGGCCATCAGCACCTTGTGATTCGGCAAGGGGGAATGTCACGTTGCACAAAGAGCAGAAGGCATTGGACAGCACGACAGAGGTGACGCTAGTGATTTTTACCCAGGTTTAGGCCGCTGGGAAGCGTAAAAACCTACTTCCGCTTTGGTGGAGTGAGGGAAGGACCACGATGAACACGTAGAGCTCAAGCCTGGCAAGGTTGCCTCGGGGAGAGCAGCTACATGTGTATGAGTATACAAGGGTCCGAATCCTTTTCTGGGTTGCCATGGCCCTCCTTTTATAGGATAAGGGGTAACCACAGTGGCAAAACAGTCATTATCTAGTGATTAGATAGCCAATAGTGCTATTATACCTAACTCAGGCAGTTAGGACAAAGTGCATTAAATGCACTGGTAGGTGTCACACTAAGGATGCAGCCCGCTAAGCCCGCCGCACTGCTTAGTCATCTTCTATCTGTCTGGTTGACATGCCTATGGACGGGTGTCATATAGAGCTAATCTTCCTCCCAAATGTCTACCATGTTCCAAATGACATCCACCTAATCACCTGGGGGCTTGACACGACACTGATAGATGACTTGTGTTGCGGTGCGGTGGAGCGGTGGAGTCTTGGCGGGGAACCAGTCGGACCTGTACTCCCTTTGTTCTGTGTGGAGCCCCCGAGGAGGCGATATAGCCAGAGGCCCAAGAGCCCGGTTCAGAAGAGTGCGCCAAAGTGATGGAATTGGCGGCTCGAGTGACGCAGCTGACACGCACCGACCTGCCATTATTGACATAATGGCCACGACGATAGACCGAAGAATCCAACCACTTCGGCAACGCCCTCACTTATGGTGTGAGTACAATGGGACCAATGATTCTTCACGAACTACTCAGGAGATTTTCTATGACCAAGCAGCTTTGAGGATAGATCTTGCCAGAATCTATCAAGGGACAGCAGATGACTTTGCCCGACGACAGTTCCGTGACAAAGTGTCCTATATAATATGATACATCTCCAACGTATCTATAATGTTTTTATTGTTCCATGCTCTTATATTATCATTCTTGGATGTTTTACAATCATTTCATAGCAACTTTATATCATTTTTTGGAACAAACCTATTGACATAGTGCCCAATGCCAGTTGTCATTTTTTGCTTATTTTTTACTTCGCCGAATATCCCTACCAAACGGAGTCTAAACACCGCGAAACTTTTTGGAGATTTTTGTGGACCAGAAGACAACTTGGGAGCCAAGGAAGCACCTAGGGGGGCATGCCCTGGTGGGTTATGGGGCCAACAGGGGTCTCCTCCACTGCCTCTCAGCTCTATAAATTCCCAAATATTCAAAAAAACCTAGGGGAGTGGATGAAACACAATTACAGCCCCCGCAAGTTCCAGAACCACGAGATCCAATCTAACACTGTCACGGTGGAAAACGATCACCTATGGGGCCATCAGCTCCTTGTGGTTCGGCAAGGGGGAAGGTCACATTGCATAAAGAGCAGAAGCCATGGGACAGCATGGTAGAGGTGACACTGGTGATTTTTACCCAGGTTCAGGCCACTCGGAAGCATAAAACCCTACTCCTGCTTTGGTTGATTGAGGGAAGGACTACGATGAACACGTAGAGCTCAAGCCCGGCAAGGTCCCCTTGGGGAGAGCAGCTACGCATGTATGGGTATACAAGGGTCTGAATCCTTTTCTGGGTTGCCATGGCCATCCTTTTATAGGCTAAGGGGTAACCAAGTGGCAAAACAGTTATTATCTAGTGATTAGATAGCCAGCAATGCTATCATACCTAACTCTGGCAGTTAGGTCAAAGTGCATTAAATGCACTATTAGATATCATGCTGAGGATGCAACCCGGCAAGCCCGCTGTGCCATTTAGTCATCTTCTACATGTCTCCTTGAGACGCCTCTAGACGGGTGTCATATAGAGGTAATCTTCCTTCCAAATGGCTGAAACGTGCCAAATGATAGCTACTTAATCACCTGGGGGCCCGACACCACACTGATAGATTACTTGCATTGCGGTGCGGTGGAGCGGTGGAGTCTTGGCGGGGTTGTTTGCCTTTAGCGGCCTCGGCAAGCCTGCCGGGGTAATATTTGATTCGTCCTTGGGGCGGCCTCGACCTGACGAGGCTCACCTGCCCGGCAAGGGATGCTTTCTCTTAGTGATATCTTGCTGCTTTGGCTTGTCTTGGTCTTCTTGATCTGCCCTTTGAACCCTCAAAGAGCTGTCTATCTGGCTTGTTTTTGACTTGGATGCCCGATGAAGTTTTCTTGCTTGTCGAGCTTGGGCTACCGGGGTCGGAGGCTTACTGTGCGTGCACCAGCCAGGGGAAACAAACACCCTTGTTTGGGTACCCCGACAAACACCATCACAGAGGGGTTCATCATCCTCATTGGTGCCTCTCCGATGATGGGTGAGTAGTTCACCATAGACCTACGGGTCCGTAGGCAGTAGCTATCTGGCTTCTTCTCTCTTTTTGATTCTCAACACAATGGTCTCTTGGAGATCTATTTGATGTAGTGACTTTTTGTGGTGTGTTTTTTGGGATCCGATGAAGTACAAGTTCATGATCAGATATATATCCATGAATATTATTTGAGTCTTCTTTGATCTCTTTTATGCATGATTATTTATAGCCTCATAATTATTTGCCAAATCTCTGGTTTAGCTAGGCCAAGTAGATTGATTTTTCTTGCCATGGGAAGAGGTGCTTTGTGATGGGTTCGATCTTACGGTGTCCTCACCTAGTGATGAGGACATCAATACCATTGTTACACCTACAACCCCTGCTACTACACATACTGGACCAATTACTAGAGATCGTGCACGCCAATTAAATTACAAGGTACTTTTGTTTCTTGCTAATGATTCTAATGTTCATGAGAATATGATGCAGCCTAAATTGGATACATTTGTTTTGCTTACAAATGAAGGGCCTAGCTGGGAGAAGGATGAACATTGGAGCAAGAACAAGCATGGAGATGATGGCATGCACAAGGGAAACAAGAATGTAGTTTCAAGTGATGATTTCAGGACTTTGAAGCCACCGTAATGAGTGATTGAAGGCTTGGACATAATATACAAGATGCCACTTCACAAATTTCGTCCAAAGGCTATTATAGGTGTTGCGTCGCCTTATTATTGGGCCAGTCCCTTAGGGCGTCGTTTAGACTTTTTGTTTTGTTTAGATTAAAAGTTTTCCATAGCTGCAACTTCACATACTTCATTTGTGTTCAATGACCAGACAGAGGTGTCATAGAACTCCGCTTGATCAATAAAGCTTTCCTCTTTTATTCGAAATATCTAGATTGCAATGTCAGTTTCTTGCTTGTTCTTCATTTGCTTGCAGGAAATAGACCCTCGTGGTCAGGTTAATCGTGCTCCGGCGTGGTCAATAACCTCTCGGAGTTGGTTTAGCGATTGCTAAGGTGCGACATCCTCGCACGTTTGTAGTCGGATCGTCAAAGTCTACTCCACCATAAATGATAGCCACCATCTCATCGAAAGACGGGACACCTTTGTGTCTATCAAGTGGTATCAGATTTCCAGGTTGCTCGGTGAGATTTTACAGTTTTTCGTAGTTTAGATCGGGTCTATTCTTCATACCTACACTCCACGAAAAAGCCAAAAAAATTTAGGCTTAGTTCATCATATCTGAACCAATTTGAGCCTTTGCATAATCTTTTTAGTATTTAGCATTGTTGAATTTGCGGTTGCATCATCGTGTCTAGTTGCTCGTCTTAGTTTCTAGTTCTTTAGAGTTTCGAGTTCTACTCACAAGTTGTCACGCCGCCACTACATCATCGTCATCACCGCTGCCATATACCTCCATCATGGTCACCGCTGCCATATACCACCATCGTCATCACCGCTGCCATATACCACCATCATCATCACTGCTGCCATATACCACATATCCACCACCATCATGATAATCTGAGTCCACCTCCATCACAAATTCGCCACGAGTCCGTGTTCCACCACCCTACATATATCCGCCACAAGTCAGAGTTTCCACCAGATTCGTCTCCGCCACAAGTCCTAGTCCGAGTCCAGTATTTGTTCCTATTTTTGAGTTCCAGATCACACGATACTACAAGTCGTGACCAAGTCAGACTCCCCAACTTCTGTGGTACCCACAATAGAAAAATAGTTCTGTGCTACCCGTAATAGAAAAATAGTCTGCAAAATTCTGGCTAGGCAGTTTTTAGACCATTTGTTGACTTTTCCGAAAAAAAATTGTTGTGAAGCAAAAAAAAGAGGAAAAAAGTACAAAAAAAAGTGAAAAAAATTTAAAAAAAATCAGAGTGTCCTCCTCCCTTGTTTATGTGCAGTGCCGTGATTCTGTTAGTGTTCTAGGCTCACGTCTGTAGCACGGTCGAGCCTAGGACCAGCATAGTACTGTTGTTTAGCGTTTATTCAACTTTGCATCCCCGAATTGATTATTGCTGACCCTTTTTGCTACCATATTATAAGCCTTCCTAGCTCCACATACATCTACGTCGTGCGTTTGACACCACCAAGTAATCGCTCTGTCCAAGCTTTGAGAGTTTTGACTACAACGGTTGCCGATCAGCACCTGCTGCTGGGTAAGAACTGGTAAGAATTTGAGATTCGCTTGACAGATTTGTGACTCACCACCACCACCACCACCACTTCCTAGTACTGTAGGATCATATTCTTGTGTGTTTGTATTGCTACTAATCATGGCAGGATCACAAGCCAGTGAGACTGATTGGGAGAACATGACGAACAAACAGCTACATGATAAATTTCAGCAAATGATGAGTGGACAGGTGCAAGATGTGCTAAATAGATTTGAAGAGTCCATGGATAAGATAGATGGCATTGAGAAGATGTACGAAACAAAGCTCAATAACAAGTTTAATGAATTGCTCGTGGGTCTTCCACAACCATCGCCGGCTGCACCTGTTGCACCTCTACAACAACAACAACAACAACAACAACAACAACAACAACAACAACTCGCCTTCGCAATCAAGTGGGATGAGCACTGCGCGTTCCACTTGAGCCTAGACAAAAATTTTGTGTCGTTGCTACTGCTGTTGATGCTTCTGTAGCTCCTATTGCTAATGCATAGGTGGAGGACTATTACGAGGATGAGGTTGTTCAAAATCAAAACTATGTGCAACCACCACCACCACCACCAATAGGTCAACCTCAGGCATATAATCACATCGGTAGGCCTGCACCACCACCTCAAGTATGAGATCATGACCATATTCCTAAATTAAAATTGAATATTCCACCATTCGAGGGTAGATATGTTCCGGATATATATCTTACTTGGGAGTTAGAAACTGAACAACGTTTTACATGTTTAC
The DNA here is from genome assembly GCF_018294505.1 of Triticum aestivum. NCBI lineage: Eukaryota > Viridiplantae > Streptophyta > Magnoliopsida > Poales > Poaceae > Triticum > Triticum aestivum. The sequence continues at coordinate 227,138,307 of NC_057795.1, forward strand.
AATATCCCAAGGAAAGACGTGTTGTTGCTGTTGTTTGTGCTTTCACTAGTGTTGCATGTGTTTGGTGGTCTGAACATTGTAGAATATATCCTATTCCAGCTACTTGGGCTGCTTCAAAAACTGCTATGCGTACTTGTTGGGATCCATCATATTATCAACGTGAACTGCTTCAAAAAATTGCAGCATTCAAGACAAGGAATTTTTTTTGTAGAAGAATATTATCAGGAATTACAAACTGACATGATTACATGTGCTATTGTTGAGGAGAATGAAGCTATGCTTGCACGTTTTATGGGTGGATTAAATAGAGAGATTCAGACCATTATAGAGTATAAGGAGTATAATAATATCACTCGTTTATTCCATCTTGCTTGTAAAGCTGAATGTGAAGTGTAGGATCGACAAGCACTGGCGCGAACTAACATTTCTGCAAGTCGACCTTCATCAAGGACACCGCGTGCATCTCCTACTTCCACTGCACCAACACCTCCATCAGGTGCCACCTTCTGCCATGATACAAGAAAGCAGGCACAACCACCACTATCGGCCAAGAGCACACCTGATGGGCCTGCACAGAGCTCTTCTTCTTCCAGGGCATCAACTGGACACACAAGTGATATTATTTGTCGTCATTGTAAGGGAAGTTGTCATTATGTGAGAGAATGCAAATCTAAGCGTGTGATGATTGCTACTGAGGATGGTGGGTATGAGTCCGCTAGTGACTATGATGAGGAGACTTTGGCTCTTATTACACGTGAAGAACACGATGGGGATGATTCTGAACATGAGACGCACTACATGGCTCCTGAAGATGCTAACATGTATGAGTGTTTAGTTGCTCAACGTGTTTTGAGTGTGCAGGTCACAAAAGCTAAGCAAAATCAGAGGCATAATTTGGTCTATACAAAAGGAGTTGTGAAGGAATGTTCTGTTGGCGTCATCATAGATGGAGGGGGCTGCAACAACTTGGCTAGCATGCAGATGGTGGAGAAGCTATCTCTCACCACAAGAGCACATCCACATCCTTACTACATCCAATGGTTCAACAACAGCGGCAAGGTTAAGGTAACACGTAATGTTCGTGTGCATTTTAGTATCTCTAGATATGCTGATTATGTTGATTGTGATGTGGCCCATGCAATCATGTTCATTATTATTTGGTAGACCATGGCAATTTGATAAAAAATCTGTACACCATGGTAGAAACAATCAGTATACTCTTGTTCATAAGGATAAACATATTATTTTGCGTCCTATGTCTCCTGATTCCATTTTGAAAGATGATATTAATAGAGCTAAGAAAGCAAAACAGGAGAAAAATAAGAGTGAAAATCAGATTGTGGCGAAAGTATTTGAGCAACAAATGCAGCCTAATAATAAACAATCTAGTGTTGCTTCTGAAATTAAATTGAAAAGTGCATGTTTACTTGCCACCAAATCTGATATTGATGAGCTAGATTTCAGCAAATATGTTTGCAATGGTTTTGTGTGCAAAGAGGCATTATTTTCATTCGAGGACGTGCCTTCCTCTTTGCCTCCTTCTGTCACTAACATTTTGTAGGTTTGCTAACATCTTTCCACAAGACGTGCCACTTGGATTACCACCTATTCGAGGGATTGAGCATCAGATTGACTTAATTCCCGGTGCATCTCTACCCAACCATGCACCATGCCGTACCAATCCAGAGGAGACGAAGGGGATTATGCGTCAAGTACAGGAGCTGCTCGACAAAGGTTATATACGCGAATCTCTTAGTCCTTGTGATGTTCCTATTATAATAGTGCCAAAAAGTATGGTACGTCGCGTATGTGTGTTGATTGTAGAGGCATTAATAATATTACTATTCGTTATCATCATCCTTTTCGTAGGCTAGATGATATGCTTGATGAATTGAGTGGCTCTACAATATTCTCCAAAGTTGATTTGTGTAGTGGATACCGTCAAATTCGTATCAAATTGGGAGATGAATGGAAAACAACATTTTTTGACTATGAAGATAGTAGGAAAGGCTCCTACTACATATATATTACTATGTAAGAGGGGTACAATTACATAGGGGTGTTACATACAGGTGGTGGTTTGGAAAACAACATTTAAAACTAAGTTTGGATTATATGAGTGGTTAGTCATGCCTTTTGGGTTATCTAATACACCTAGTACTTTCATGAGATTAATGAACTAAGTTTTACGTTGTTTCATTGGACGATTTGTGGTAGTCTATTTTGATGATATACTGATTTATAGCAGATCCTGGGAGGAACATTTGGAACATTTACGTGTTGTTTTTATTGCTCTACGTGATGCACGTTTGTTTGGTAACCTTGGGAAGTGCACCTTTTGCACCGAGCGATTATCTTTTCTTGGCTATGTTGTTACTCCACAGGGAATTGAAGTTGATAAAAGCAAGATTTAAGCTATTGAGAGTTGGCCGCAGCCCAAAACGGTCACACATGTGAGGAGTTTTCTTGGCCTCGCTTGATTCCCTAGGCGTTTTGTGACAAATTTCAGCACCATTGCTGCACCTCTCAATGAGCTTACAAAGAAGGATGTGCCTTTTGTTTCGGGTACTGCACAAGAAGAAGCCTTCATGGTATTGAAAGATAAACACATGCTCTTTACTCCAACTTCCCGGTTTTAATAAGACTTTTTAGCTTGAATGTGATGCTAGTGGAATTGGATTAGGAGGTGTGTTATTACAAGATGGCAAACCTGTTGCATACTTTTCTGAAAAAATGAGTGGGCCTAGTCTGAATTATTCTACTTATGATAAAGAATTATATGCTCTTGTTCGGACTTTAGAAACATGGCAACATTATTTATGGCCGAAAGAATTTTTTATACATTCTGATCATGAATCTTTGAAACATATTAAAAGTCAAGCTAAACTGAATAGTAGACATACTAAATGGGTTGAATTCATTGAGACTTTCCCTTATGTCATGAAACACAAGAAGGGTAAAGAAAATGTTATTGTTGATTCATTGTCTCGTCGCTATACTATGTTTTCACAACTTGACATCAAATTATTTGGTTTGGAGACCATCAAAGATCAATATGTGCATGATGCTGATTTTAAAGATGTAATGCAGAATTGTGAAGAAGGAAGAATGTGGAACAAGTTCGTTGTTAATGATGGATTTGTGTTCCGTGCTAACAAGCTATGCATTCCAGCTAGCTCCGGTTGTGTTTTGTTGTTGAAGGAGGCACATGGTGGAGGATTAATGTGACATTTTGGCGTGAACAAGATGGAGGATGTACTTGCTACACATTTCTTTTACCCAAAGATGAGATGGCATGTTGAGCGTTTTATTGCTCGCTGCGCTACATGTCAAAAAGCTAAGTCACGACTCAATCCTCATGATTTATATATGCCTTTGCCTCTACCTAGTGTTCCTTGGGAGGATATATCTATGGACTTTGTTTTAGGTTTACCTCAAAAAAGAAGGGGAGGGATACCATATTTGTTGTCGTGGATAGATTCTCGAAAATGGCACACTTCATACCATGTCATAGAAGCGATGATGCTGCTAATGTTGCTAATTTATTTTTTCGTGAAATTATTCGCTTGCATGGTGTGCTAAATACTATTGTTTCACATCATGATACTAAATTTCTTAGCCACTTTTAGGGATGTTTATGGGCTAAGTTGGGGACTAAACTGCTTTTTAGTACTACATGTCACCCCCAAACCGATGGACAAACTGAAGTAGTCAATAGGACATTGTCTACTATGCTTAGGGATGTTTTGAAGAATAATAAGAAAATTTGGGAAGAATGCTTGCGTCATATTGAATTTGCTTATAATCATTCATTGCATTCTACTACTAAGATGTGCCCTTCTGAAATTGTGTATGGTTTCCTACCTCGTGCACCAATTGATTTGTTGCATCTTCCATCTTCGGAGAAGGTTAATGTTGATGCTAAACAACGTGCTAAATTGATTTTGAAAATGCATGAGTTAACTAAGGAAAACATTGAGCGTATGAATGCTAAATATAAACTTGCTGGAGATAAGGGTAGAAAACATGTTTTTGCACCTGGAGATCTTGTTTGGTTACATTTGCGTAAGGATAGATTTCCTGATCTGCGCAAATCAAAGCTAATTCCACGTGCCGATGGTCCTTTTAAGGTGTTAGAGAAAATAAATTATAATGCATATAAAATTGAGCTACCTGCATATTTTGGGGTTAGTCCCACTTTTAACATTGCAGATTTGAAGCCTTATTTGGGTGAGGAAGATGAGATTTTGTCGAGGATGACTTCATTTCAAGAAGGGGAGGATGATGAGGACATCAATACCATTGTTACACCTACAGACCCTGCTACTACACATACTGGACCAATTACTAGAGCTCGCGCACGCCAATTAAATTATCAGCTACTTTCGTTTCTTGGTAATGATTCCAATGTTCATGAGAATATGCTGCTGCCTAAATTGGATACATTTATTTTGCTTAGAAATGAAGGGCCCACCTGGGAGAAGGATGAACATTGGAGAAAGAACAAACATGGAGATGATGGCAGGCACAAGGGAAACAAGAACAAAGTTTCAATTGATGATTTCGGGACTTTGATGCCACCGTAATGAGTGATTGAAGGCTTGGACGAAATATACAAGATGCCACTTCACAAATTTCGTCCAGAGGTTATTATAGGTGTTGCGCCACCTTATTATTGGGCCAGGCCCGTGTAATTTCGAAATACACAAGTATAGGCTATTTTAGAGTCCGTATGCGTGGGGAAATAAGAGATAGGGTTTGTTTCGGACCCCTTCCGCAAGGGTCATGAAATTCACCCCTCTTCCTCCATATATACATCCCTTAGGGCGTCGTTTAGACTTTGGGTTTTGTTTAGATTAAAAGTTCTCCATAGCTGCAACTTCGCGTACTTCGTTTCGGCTCAACAACCAGACCAAGGCATCACAGAACCCCACTTGATCAATAAAGCTTTCCTCTTTTATTCGCAATATCCAGATTGCAATTTCATTTTCTTGCTTGTTCTTCGTTTGCTTGCGGGAAATGGACCCTCGAGGTCAGGTTGATCGTGCTCCGGCATGGTCAATAACCTCTTGGAGTTGGTTTAGCGATTGCTAAGGCACGATGTCCTGACACATTCGTAGTCGGATCTTCAAAGTCTACTCTACCATAAACGATAGCCAGCATCTCATCGAAAGACGAGACACCTTTGCCTCTATCACCCAGTGACAGAAGGGGTAGCGAGGCACGTATGCTATTATGGATAACAAGATGGGGTCTATTCCTACATGAATAGATCTTGTCATGTCATCGTTCTTATTGCATTACTCTATTTCTCCATGAACTTAATACACTAGATGCATGCTGGATAGCGGTCGATGTGTGGAGTAATAGTAGTAGATGTAGGTTGGAGTCGGTCTACTAATCTTGGATGCGAGGCCTATATATTGATCATTACCTTGGATATCATCATAATTATTTGTTCTTCTATCAATTTCCCAAGAGTAATTTGTTTACCCACCATGTGTTATTTTCTTGAGAGAAGCCACTAGTGAAATCTACGGCCCCCGCGTCTATCTTTTATCATATTTGCTTTCCGATCTATCTTTTGCCATATTTATTTTCAGACCTATTATTCCAAAAACCCAAAAATTCCTTGCTGCAATTTTTCTTTACATATTTTATTTTGTGTTCTTGCAAGATCTATTTATCCAAACTCATACAAACCAATCTATATTTTTCCCGAGGAGGGATTGACAACCCCTCTTACACGTCGGGTTGCAAGTATTTGTCCTTTGTGTGCAGGTACTGTTTACATAGTGTTGCTTGGTTCTCCTACTGGATTGATGCCTTGGTTTCACAACTAAGGGAAATACTTACGTAGTTGTGCTACATCATCCCTTCCTCTTTGGGGAAATACCGACGCACTCTAGCCACATCATAATCCTGTTGAAATAGTAAGTCCATTTTTAACCTTCCTTCCTTCCTTAAGTTCGTCTCAACGTCGAACTCTCCATGTATTTTAAACAGAGATGGAGGCGTTGGGTCAAGGGCGTAAGCATCCCGGCTCCTGAGCCAGAACTGCACTACCGAGCCGAAGACCCCTTACTCAACAAGGACGTGGATTTGGCCCTTATTTATGAAGGGAGAAGGTCTTTCCTGGCGAGCCTTGACGGCTCAAGGGTCACTGTTACCCCTAACGTGCCGGGTATGAGGCCGGCTTCATCGATAATACTCCCTTCCTCAACTCAAAAGAGAGCCCCTCGTCCTCGAGCCCCTAGCCATCTGACTTCTCCTCCAAAGGGATGGCGTGCCAAGTGCCCGCGCAGAGAAACGGCTCTGCAAGAAAGGGTCCCCCTGGAGGTGCAAGAAGCTCAGGCCGAGGTCACAGGGGTGGGCGGAAGCACCCCTTCAATCACCAGGTAATTTTTTATTACTGCCAATGCTAGGACATGTCGGGTATTTATCTTACCCGAACATTTTGCAGACAACCCTCAGCAACAAGCTTCAGAGTCGCGGCCTCACCTAGGGAGGCAGAAACTCATGCTCCCAATGGGATCACATCCGAATCATCTTGACCCAAGGACTCGGCGACCAGCTCAGCTACCCCCTCTGAGACACAATGCGCAGCGGATTACCGCTAAAGGAAATCTTCCCTAAGGAATCCATCCTTCTCAGATCAGGAGTTTATTGCTCTAAGCGTGTCGGGAGCACGATCCGAAGTCACACAGGTCTAGCATGTAACACATCATATCACTTTGCGGGCTCATGCACGATATTCCCACGTCTGCAGCCTTTCTTTGGCCGGGACCGTTTGCGCCTTTGGCTCGCGTATATGATTGTGTCGCTAGCATCCATATGGCAGAGAACCCGGGCCGACATGAATAGTCGTAAACCCAAAGTGGCACAAACTTACAAGGGCATGCATATGTAACCCAACAATGAACATGTCGGTCATCAACGTATGAACCAAGTCATAGCAAGCTACAAGGCCTTAAAGGAAGAATGAATGCGTGACATTTCACCGAAGGGACAGACAAAGGAAAAAAAAGGAATACATGCCAAAAAACCTAAGTGTTCCGGAGCAGTAGCGAATTACCATGGTTCGGTGGAAGCACTAGGCGACTTTTCCCCATAAGGAAGGCTACCAAGAATAAACAACTAGGTGTTGGATCCCACACATTGCAATACACGTTACATGTATGCATAACATGCAAGTATGTGATGTACAACATGGAATCACAACATAACTCAACAACTCTTATAGATAAAGGCCTAGAAGAGCCATCATAGAATTTATTGCAAACAACGGGTTTCATGACCCTTCACACAAAGTCATACAACCAAGCAGAAGCATGAAACCTATCTAAGTACAGAAAACTGAAAATATAGAAAGCTAGCAGGCCTGAATATCTATAAACCATCCAAGGGTACAAGATCGTAGCTGAGGTAACAAGCTACTCGTCGAAGTCCACGCGGAACTAATAGTGAGACCGGAGTCTCCTCTGCAAAACAAAAATTAAGCAAGCATGAGTACAAAGGTAGTCAACAAGACTTACATCAGAACTATCTAGTATGCATCAGTTTTAGTAAGGGTGTTGTGAGTTTTAGCTATAGCAAGCCAGCTCCGACTTAGTGGCTATCCTGTACTACGACTACTAGTAACTTCTTTGAGGTGAGAAAGCGCACACGAGTCCACTAGCTAATCACCACAACAATACTCAACTATGGATCCGTCCCCGTCTCCATAGGAGAAGGCCATGCATAGCACTCACGCTTATCTTGCGCATTTTAGAGTATCCACTTTAAGTTGTCTATGAATAATGTAGCATTCCAAGTAGTCCACATCCATGGACGCGACTATTCGAATAGGTCATTAAACCTGTAGGGGCATACTTCTGCACACACGCTCTCACCACTTATCACCATGTTCACGACATGTATCTCGGCAACCTTCAAGCGGAGGCCTGGCGAGGGTGTCGACCATGACTTGATTAATCACACATGACAATAGTCCAGGTTTATCACCTATCTGAGGTTGAATCGGCAAAGGAAGTCCAGCCAAAGTTTCTATCACGGCCTCAAATGATGAGAACAGGGTTCCCAAGAGCACCAATCGGGTGATACTTGGTACACTGTGCCTCATGCGTGCCGCAACAAGCTCACCCTGTCGGGCAACGCTATGCACGACCCCTAGCACAGCCTACAAACACCAGAAACTAGTTGCAACTCTTGGACAGAGATCAAGGTGGCTAATAAGTCGAGAGGGTCAATTAAGTATCCCCACATGTGGTAGTAACTGTTCTTGGAACACAAACACGGAACTCGGTTCTTAAGGACGGTCTCAATGAGACAACCCATCATGTACTCCTACATGGCCTCTCGTCGCTACCTTTACCAAATCGGGTTCACACACTTAACTCTCAACATCAGGACATAACATACCACTCCAATACATCCCAGCTGAATCAGACCTGACACAACTCTAAGCAATAGCAAGCATGGCATGGATAAGGACACATCATGGGCTCAAGCAACTCCTACACATGCTAGTGGGTTTCAACTACTTATTGTGGCAAAGATAGGTCATGCAGAGGAATGGGTTCAACTACCGCAACAACAAGTAGCAATTGAATCATTGTTGTCCTATTGTAGTAAAAGAGAGCAGGAGCAAAAGAGTGGGGCTGTATCGGAATGATCAAGAGGTATTGCTTGCATGGGGGATCAATAGGGTAGAACTGCTCCTCAGACAGGGGCTCAGTGCCACTCGCAGGGGCAGGACCTATCGAGAGGGATAGTTCTGGCAATCAATACACAACAAATGCAACATTATGATGCATGAATATGACATGTCAGGAATGTTATGGATTGTGCTAATGCAATGTAACATCCCAAATTTCCAATTTGGAATGTTTTAAATTTTTAGCTAAGCATCTATGCATATTGTTTGAAATTGAGTGACATTTGAAATTTTTACAGGCGGTTGATTTTTCTTTTTGAATTTGAACTGGTTTGGCAATTGAAATTTATTTAAAAAATGTCTGGCAAGTACTTGAGCAAAAGTTTGAGGGGAGTAAACATGACACTCCAAAAATGTCATAAGAAAAATATTGCCAAAAAGTTGGAATTCAAATTTGAATTTATTTGGGATTTCCAGAAAATGTTTTTTTTAGTTTGTGTTTTGCCTGTGGAAAAATGTCCACGTTGTAGGATTAATTCCCCTAAGAATTTTAATATATAAATGTCCTATATAAAAAAAATATTATTCTCTATTTTGATTTTTTTTCTCTGCGCTTATTAAAAAAACGCCCCCCGAGCTGGCCAGGCCAATGGCCCAGCTAGCGAGGCCGCAACCCAGCGCGCCCGAGCCACCAGCCGAGCCAGCGTGCCGCACGCCCGAGCCGCCTCCGCTTCGATCGCCCAACCGAACCTTCCCCTCTCCCCCTCACTGCCGCGCGGGCCCCACCACATCCCCTTCCTTCCAAAACTGCTGCGCCAGGATCTCGCACGTGCTCGACGCCCTCGACGTCTGTGCCCTTCCTAAACCCTACCCCGTGCTACCCCTCCTCCACGAAACCGTGTCCTATAAATACCCCTCGACCTCCTCTCTCGATCCCCCCTAAAACCCTAGCTCCAACCGCGCCACAGCCCATGCTCTCGTGAAACCGATCTCGCCGCCGCCTCCTCGGTTCGCCGCCAATTCCGACGCCGGTGAGCACCCCCTGCCCTCCCAAGCACCTTCACTCGAACGCCCTCGATCCCCCGCACCTCTTTGACATACCCCCTTCACCAAAGATCGCCGAAGACGCCGCCTTGAGCATCACCGCGCGTCGTCGGAGTTAGAGCTCACCAAGAGCATTGACGAGCTCGTACCGATCATCCCCCTCGTCCTCAACCTCCATCAACTCCACCACCGCCTCCGCAACACTCCACCGCAGCTGTCCGACGTCTCCGCCACCGCCAAGGACCATCGGAGCCGTCGCGCCGTCCACGCCCGAGCGACCGTCGTCGCCACCACTGTAAGTCGCCGGAGCCGCCCACCACCGTTAGATCTAGAACCTAAGGCCTAGGTTAGATCTAGCGAAAGGTTAGGTTTTTTTAGTTTAGTTCGGTCTTTTTCCGGTTTAGTATGGTTTATTTCATTAGATCGAACCGTTTCTGTTTTTTGTTTAGCCACGGACATGTTTTAGTTATTTTGCGCCTGAGCGTTAGATAGGCCCAGTAGCGCTAGTTTTTATTTTTTTTGTTTTAATTTCAGTTTCTGTTTTTAACAGAAATAGTTCTGTTTTTTGTTTTAGCTGTATCTTTTAGGTTATTTATTATTTCTAGTTGATTCTTTTTTTGTTAGTTTACAAATTCCTATAGTTTCTATAGAAAATAGGTTTAGCCATGTTTAAGTTTATGAAAATAGTTTTATATTAGTTTTAGTCAGATTAGTTTTTCTACCATAAATTGAGCTAGAATATTTTTTAGTGATTCTTTTTGCTACTGCTTAGTTTTGACCTTGCATAGCAGTAGGAACTTGTTGGGGTATTTTTAGATTTAATGAAAATTAGTTTTAGTCGAAATCAAGCTTTTCTAGATTTATTTAGATTTCTACTGTTTTCCTGTTGTTCTAGTTATTATATAATTTTATTTTTCCTATGTTAAAATTTATTTTAGATTAGTTTCTGTAGTTACAGAGGGTCAACTTTTATTTACAGTAGAATAAAACTTTTTATTTTATTTTATTGCTAGTTTTGTTTTAGGCATAGTAGGAGTTCTATAATAGCTTTTGAGGTGATTCTTTTTGCACCTAGTTTATATGTTGTTTTCCTTTCTGTTAGTTAGCAAAACACTTGTTTAGGTTCTGTTAAGAATAGTTTTAGTAGGACAAAACTATTTCTTAGTTGTTGTTTGAAGTGATGAAAACCTTGGTTTGTTTTTCTTCGAGTTTTCATTAGTTTTGGTTTGAGTGCTTGGGTGATTTACATTAACTTGCTGTTATGTTATATTGTGGTATACTTATTTGTGCTATTGCTTGACTCAGTAGAATCCCGAAGTGCGAGGCCTGCTATTACGAGTCACTAGCTTTTGAAGACCATGAACCAGGCAAGTCATTTGATCATGCTTTACAATACCTATGATTTTATTGCATTAGAATTATACCTCCCCACCATGCATGCAGTAGGAGAATTTTAAGTTATGATCTTGAGTAGTATCATGAGGTAGGATGAACCCTTTCCCCTTATTACCGATGCCCGGGACGATGTACTTGATTTCTATGCTTTCGTAGACGGGGTTGGTTGAGTGATTCATAAGGGAGATGTGAGAGTCAAGATGATGACAACCCCATGACTTCAAGCGCAAGATGGACCTCAAAATTCACTACTGGGTGGAGCACGGTTGACGGGCACCCTGGAGAAACCAGCGGATGGCCGGGATGCATGGAGAAGCGCCATGACATCTTGCGGAAAGCTTCACCCAGCCACGAAGAGACGGATGGATATCCCATTGACCAGAAGCTTACCTGTGCAGCCGCAAGCTCTAGCTTAGTCGACCCTATGTGTGACTCTGGCCGGACGGTGCTACGAGATGTAGAAGAACGCCACGATTGGACGGACATCAGCAGTGGCCCAGAGGAACTCTTCAGAAGACCCTGTTTCGTTTGTCTCGTCTTCAGACACCAAGCAGTGTGAAGACTTAAAAAGGAGGAACGATTCTTGCGGGTAAAGTGCACAAACCTCTGTGGAGTGAAGACCTAATCGATTAGCCATGTCCCCGGTTACAGACCATTTTAACCTCTGGAACTTGGAGTATTTCAGATATCTCAACAAGAACTTAATGAATTAATTGTGGGGTTATTTAATAATTTGGGAATGAGACATTGGTTGGCAGAACCATCTCTGTAACAACCAACATTTTTGTAGTAATTGCAAATAAGTCCTTTGTTGTAGGGAAAAACTGGCTTTTTTGCAAAACAGAGAAAACTTAGAGCCTTACAGCCAAATTGCATATAGTATTAGTAATTTTATTGTTGTTCCCTCTTCTTGACTTGCCGGCATATTAAAAAATTCTGACTACACGGCTGCAACGTCTTATGTTACAGAGGAGTTTTCCGACCAGGAGTGAGGATACGATGCATGCTTGGCGATTGCCCTGTGGAGTCGGATGGACTCGCTATTCGTCTACGCTTCTGCAGCTTTATTTAGTTTATTTCTCATGAGTTGGCTTTCGGCCCAATTTATTATCATGTAATAAAGACTCGATATGAGAATCGTGTAATAAATATAGGTGTGATTGAACTTTGAAGCTTTTCATCAATGTACTGTGTGTGCCAGCATGATCTTGGGATGGTACAGCTACATAGAGACTCAACCGATTTCGGGTTGGGCCGTTACAGAGATGATATTCAGAGCACACGCTGACCGTAAGACGTAACCCCTAGGATCGGAAAGCCATAGAAAGACACTATTTAACTTATGTCTTTATTATTCCGTAATTCTTCCCTGTTCATTTCCAACTTCTCTTCAATTTCAACATTCTAGATGGCCGTCAAGTTCATCCCTGTTCTGCTCCCAGAGTTTTGCCAACCAGATGAAACGATGCTCTTCGGCAGGAGGCTGGTCTAGATCGCCAAGGAATTGAAGATTGCTCTGCCTTCAATCACCGGGACCCCTACCATGGCATTTCGGGAAGACTGTTGCGATAGGATTAAGGTGCACATACCAGGGAGGACGTTCGGAAACATCTCGGCGCCCATTGACTTCTGGTTCACTGCTCCCTATTGGATCCTCGGAAGATACATAGCAGTTCATAGTGCACTTGGACGCATACAGGAGGAATACAGGGCTGAGCTTGTTGGATCAGACCACACCATGATTTCTCGCAGGACTTCAGAGGGAGAGATCATCCGCACCAGAGATGATGACTCCATTCACTCAATTGTCCAAGACTTGGAGTCTCTCATCAGGGCTCTAGAGATTCGAATGCGCAGTAGCTTGAAGGCGATCGAAAAGTTGCACCATCATGAACTTGATCTGGAGGCTGTAGCACGTGAAGCCCACTATGAGCATGAGGATGAAGTCAAGGATTTCATGGAGAGAGTCAACAAGCTGAAGATGGATGTGGCCGCATTGGAGGAGAAGCTGGATCAGGGAGAAGACCTCTTTCCGAGTGGAGATGATGGACCTCTCGTGAGCAATGACCAGGATTAGTAAGAGAGCTCCACCGAAAGAAGCCGCGAGAGGAGGCGCCGCAGCAGAGGACGCTGCACCGGAGGACGCAAGGATGATTGATGAAGACATTTAGTTGACTACCATGTTTATTTTTATTTTTCTGTCAATCAGTTAGGCCGTTATTTTTGACTAGTCATGAGATTTTGTAATTCAAGATTGAACCATGTTTGAGATGACTGAATAAATGATTGGTGTGATTATGATTGTGCATTCATATGCATAGTGCTATTTTCTCATTAGACCCTTGTTCTATTCTAATTTTATCATCCACTACAAAACACCAGATGCCTCTGAGACGTGACCCCGGTTTCAACTTTCCGCCGGAGCTCACCGAGCTGATCCAGCAGCAGAATGCCCTCATGCAGATGCTCATCTAGAACCAGAACAACAACAACATAAATCCACCGCCACCACCCCCTGTTGACAACTTGACCTGCTTCCTAAGGTTGAATCCGCCAGTGTTCTCTAGCAGCACCGAGCCGATTGTGGCCGATGATTGGCTCCGCAAAGTCGGAAGGGAGTTATCCACTACTGGATGCACAGATGCAGAGAAGGTGCGCTTTGCCGCACATCAGCTTGATCGACCTGCAACTTCTTGGTGGGAGAACTACACCGCCACTTATCCGGCCGCCACCATAACATGGGATCAGTTCCAGCAGGCCTTCCGCACCGCTCATGTCTCAGATGGAGACGTGAGTCTGAAGAAGCGTGAGTTCCACAACTTACGCTAAGGGAACCGTACTGTGGGGCAGTACGTGGATGAGTTCAGCAAAATATCTCGCTATGCCCCAGATGATGTGGCCACAAATGCCACAAAAAAGGAGAACTTTCTCGAGGGACTCAATGATGAGCTGGGAATGCAGCTAATGGTGGCTACCTTCAACAACTACCAGGAGCTGGTAGACAAGGCCACCATACTTGAAGGCAAGCAGCAGCAGATTGATAGCCGCAAGCAGAAATATGGCCAAGGGAAGTACAACTCCGGAGCTCAGTAGAAGCCACGTTATGCCCCATACTCGGGAGGGCATACCCATCACACTCATGGAGGACATAATCATCGAGGACATAACCATGGAGGGAATGGGAACAATTGCAACCATGACAACAACTCCAAGTCAGGTAATGGAGGCAATGGCAACCAGCATCGTCCTACCCCAGCTCAGAAGGATCTGAGTCACATCACCTGTTTCAAGTGCCAGAAGACAGGGCACTATGCTACCGACTGCCCGGAGGCCAAGCAGAGGAATGGAAATGGCAACGGCAATGGAAGCTCAGCAAACAAGCCTAACCCTTTTCCTCGTGCACAGGTGAATCACATTGACGTGGAGGACGTCTATGATCAGCATGAAGCTGTGGTTCGTAAGTTTTTATTAAATTCACGTCCAGTATTAGTACTCTTTGATTCTGGTGCAACACATTAATTTATATCAAGGGTAGTTGTGGAAAAGTACGGGTTGCCCACTAGAACCCTTAGAAGCCCTCTTCAGGTCAGTTACCCAGGAGGAGAGATGATGGCATGCTTAGGCTGTCGTTCAACTCTCAGCATCAGAAACCATAATTTTCCGCAGACCTGATAGTATTGGAATCCCAGAGTTTGGATGTAATCCTAGGCATGGATTGGTTGACGAAGTTCGAAGGAAACATCGACTGTGCCCGCAAGACGATTTTGCTCACCACCCCGGATCAGAAGAGGATCAAGTATGTATCTAGGCGCACCCGGATGAAGCATTAGGTGAATTCCCTCACGGGAGTTGTTCAGGAGGAAGTGCCAGTAGTGCATGATTTTCCCAATGTGTTTCTAGAGGAATTACCAGTAATGCCACTGGACAGAGACATTGAATTTCTGATTGAGTTACTGCCTGGCACAACCCCAATATCCAAGAGACCTTATCGGATGCCCCTGAACAATTTGGAAGAGATCAATAAGCAAATTAGTGAACTATTGGAGAAGGGATATATCCGACGAAGCTCGTCACCTTGGGGAGCCCCAGTCCTTTTGGTAGAGAAGAAGGATGGAACCCTGAGAATGGTTGTGGTCGTTCGTTGGATGACGTGACTGAGGGAGTCCCGGATTAGGGGGTCCTCGGACAGTAGGACTATATGCGTATGCCGGACTGTTGGACTATGAAGATACAAGATAGAAGACTTCGTCCCGTGTCCAGATGGGACTCTCCTTTAAATGGAAGGCAAGCTTGGCAATTCGGATATGAAGATTCCTTTCTCTGTAACCGACTATGTGTAACCCTAGCCCCCTCTGGTGTCTATATAAACCGGAGGGTTTAGTCCGTAGGACAACAACAATCACAATCATAGGCTAGATTCTAGGGTTTAGCCTCTACGATCTCATGGTAGATCTACTCTTGTAATACTCATATCATCAAGATCAATGCAGGAGGAAGTAGGGTATTACCTCCATTGAGAGGGCCCGAACCTGGGTAAACATTGCGTCCCCCACCTCCTGTTACCATTAGCCTTAGACGCACAGTTCGGGACCCCCTACCCGAGATCCACCGGTTTTGACACCGACATTGGTGCTTTCATTAAGAGTACCACTGTGTCATCACCATAAGGCTTGATGTCTCCTACGATCGTGTACAACAACACCGTCTAGGGTGAAGTTTTTCTCCCTGGACAGATCTTCGTATTTGGCGGCTTCGCACTGCGAGCCAACTCACTTGGCCATCTAGAGCATTTCGATAGCTACTCCCCTGGCCATCAGGTCAGGTTTGGAAGCTTGAACTACACTGCCGACAACCGCAGAGACTTCATCTTCGACGGATTCGAGCCCATGACAGCTGCGCCCCGCCACCACGACGAGCATGACCTAAATCTGTCATCATATGGTATGCGGGAGATTACGCCTGTAACTGCACTGGCCCTAGATCCAGAGCGGAGCGAGCCATCTGAGGGCAGGATGCTCAACCCCGCCATGGAAGCCGCGGACTCAACGGCGCTAGAGCTGAACACAGATCTGACCTCCAACGAGGCATGTGTCATCAGAACCTCGGACTTGTCTCCGGCCACAGGCTCCGAACCGCATGTATCCGCACCCATTGAATCTGATCGGGCACCGATCTTAGAGTTCAGCTCCGCGGACATCTTCCAACACTCACCGTTGGGCGACATGTTAAACTCATTAAAGTCCTACTCCTTGTCGGGGGATTCTTGGCCGAACTATGTCTGGCTTAAATGGGAAGCGGACGACGAAAAGCTTCGTTTCCCACCCACCACCCACTTGATAGCCACTGTCGATGATTTAACCGACATGCTTGATTTCGACTCCGAAGACATCGACGGTATGGACGACGATGTCAGAGAAGAACAGGAACCACCACCCATAGGGCACTGGGCAACCACCTCCTCATACGATATATACATGGTGGACACACCCAAAGAAGACAATGGTGATGACATAAAAGATGCAGTTGATGAAAAACTTCCTGAGAAGCAGTCTAAGCGCCGATGTTAGCGGCGCCGCTCTAAATCACGCCATGGTAAAAATAGCGATACCGGCACAAGAGAGAATAGCACTCCGGGCGATGCCGAAGACAACGAAGACCCTGCTAAGCCATGTTTCGAACAGGCTGAACGGGAAAATTGGCGAGCCAGCCCTAATAAACAGGCCGTAAATGACGACTCGGAGGACAGCAACTACATGCCTCTCTTCGAAGACGAGGTGAGCCTCGACGACGAAGAATTTATTGTGCCAGAGGATCCCGTCGAGCAGGAGCACTTTAAGCGCCGCTTTATAGCCACGGCAAGGAGCCTAAAGAAGAAGCAGCAGCAGCTTCAAGATGATCAAGATCTGCTCGCTGATAGATGGACCGAGGTCCTGGCAGCCGAGCAATACGGACTCGAGCGCCCAACAAAAATTTACCCGAAGCGCAAATTGCTACCTCAATTCGATGACGAGGCGCTGGAGCCGGCACTACCAGCGCATAATATGGCTGACTGGCCACCGTGTGGTCGAGACCAAGCGGCAATTCAGCCTGAACACAAGCCGGCACCACATCATCTAACAAATAGAAACACAACAACTTGGGGATACACACATGACCTGCGGTACAACTTGGAGAAAAAAGCAGGCCAAACCAGATCAATCTACGAATCACGGGGGTGCGCCCCAATGCGCAACGACGACCACCACGCCGAATATAACAAATACACACCTGTTTGGGCCGATTACCACAGACCGGCTCCATTCGAGCTGCGTCGCGATGTAGCCCAACACAGAGGCGCCGCACACCCCCTCTGCTTCACTGATGAAGTAATGGAACATGAATTCCGAGAAGGGTTTAAACCCATAAACATTGAATCATATGATGGGACAACAGATCCCGCGGTATGGACTGAGGACTTCCTCCTCCATATACATATGGCCCGCGGCGATGACCTCCATGCCATCAAGTATCTCCCGCTAAAACTCAAGGGACCAACCAGGCACTGGTTGAACAGTCTGCCCGAAAATAGTATTGGCAGTTGGGAGAACCAGGAAGATGCATTCCTTGACAACTTTCAGGGTACTTATGTACGACCTCCGGATGCCGATGACCTAAGTCATATAATCCAACAGCCCGGAGAGTCAGCCAGGAAATTCTGGACTCGGTTCTTAACTAAAAAGAACCAAATCGTCGACTATCCGGATGCCCAAGCCCTAGCAGCCTTTAAGCATAACATCCACGATGAGTGGCTCGCCCGACACCTTGGCCAAGAGAAGCCAAAGTCCATGGCAGCCCTCACGACGCTCATGACTCGCTTTTGTGCGGGCGAGGATAGCTGGCTAGCTCGTAGCAACAGCACCTCAAGTAAACATGGCACTTCAGAAGCTAAAGACAGTAACGGCAAGCCTCGACGCAGTAAACACAAGCATCGAAACAATGGCAAAAACTCTGAAGACACGGCCATTAATTCCGGATTTAGTGGCTCCAAGTCTGGGCAGCGGAAAAAGCCGTTCAATAGAAACAATCCGGGACCTTCCAGCCTAGACCGCATACTCGATCGTCCATGCCAAATCCATGGCACCGCCGATAGGCCAGCTAATCATACCAACACAGAATGCTGGGTCTTTAAATAGGCCGGCAAGTTAAACGCCAAAATGGAGAAAAGGGATTACAAAGCGATGACAACGAGGAACCCCGGCCACCGAACAAAGGGGGACAGAAGAAGTTTGCTCCCCAAGAGAAAACAGTGAATATGATATATGCTACCCATATCCCCAAAAGGGAGCGGAAGCGCGCACTAAGGGACTCTACACGATGGAGCCAGTCGCTCCAAAATACAACCCATGGTCCTCCTATTCGATCACCTTCGATCGAAGGGACCATCCGACCAGTACCCGTCACGGTGGTTCAGCTGCATTGGTGCTTGACCCTATCATTGACGGATTCCCCCTCACACGCGTTCGCATGGACGGTGGCAGCAGCCTAAACCTGCTTTATCAGGATACAGTGCCCAAAATGGGTATTGATCCGTCAAGGATCAAACGCACCAAAACCACCTTTAAAGGTGTCATACAATGTGTAGAGGCTTACTGTACGGGCTCAATCACACTGGAAGTGGTCTTCGGATCCCCGGATAACTTTTGAAGCGAAGAATTACTCTTCGACATCGTCCCCTTCCGCAGTGGTTATCACGCACTGCTCGGACGACCCGCATTTGCTCGTTTCAATGGAGTGCCACACTATGCTTACCTTAAGCTCAAAATGCCCGGACCTCGTGGTGTTATAACAGTCAATGGAAACACGGAGCGCTCCCTTCATACTGAGGAGCACACTGCGTCCCTTGCAGTAGAAGTACAGAATAGCCTTCTTAGGCAAAACCTCAATTCGGCAATAAAGACCCCGGACACCGTTAAGCGGGTCCGCGCTACTCTGCAACAGGACCATCCGGCTCGTCCAGAGCTCAGCTAGCAACCCGGCCTTCGTCCCAGCCCCAGCAATGCGGTAAAATTCGTGTTGCACGTACACAACTTTTCTTTTCTCAAACTCCTATTGCTAAGTGAGGGTGATCAAAACTTATAGTCTGATTACCTCGTTCGTCGCGCTAAACACCTCCTTTAAGGACCAAAAATCTGGAGTAAAGAGTGTTTAGATTTATCCCGAACACCCCGGTACTTCCTACGTGGGGGCAGAAGCCAACAACTAGCCAACTCTCAACATTAATTTTAAAAACCGGCCGCACAGGAGGTAATAGCTCGAATAACAAGCATTATTTTACATCATGATCTTGTTTCATATTACAGCATAGGGCAACATGCATACATTCACGGGAAGATAATATCCTTGGAACACTGCTCCGCCACAAGGCCGGATCCCTTCCGGACACTATCATAATACAGCTCGGGCTTGTGGTGCTCTTTCCCTTCGGGCGGTCCTTCAGTCATCAACTTCACAGCATCCATCTTCGCCCAATGTACCTTGGAACGGGCAAAAGCCATTTGCGCACCTTTGATACAGACGGACCGCTTGATGGCGTCAAGCCGAGGACAGGCACTAACTAGCCGCTTCACGAGTTCGAAGTAGCTGTTGGGAATTGGTTCGGCAGGCCATAGCCGGATAATCAAATCCTTGAGGGCTAGTTCGGCCGCCCTATGCAGCTCGACCAGCTGCTTCAGCTGATCGATAAAGGGTACTGGGTATTCTGGCGCAAGATATTGCGACCAGAACAGCTTCTCCGCCGAGCTCCCCTCTTCGGCTCGATAGAATTGTTCGGCGTCAGACACGCTACGCAGTAGATCCGCAAACACCCCTAGAGAACTCCGAATCTGGGTCGTAAATGAAATCTTTCCTTCGCGTATTTGCTTTGCATAATAAAGGCCTTACCCGCGGTGATCTTTCGGGCCTCCTGGATTTCCTGGAGGGCGCCTTGGGCTTCGGCCCAGGCATCGCGTGCGGATTGGCGAGCCTTGGTGAGCTCGGACTCTTGATCCTTTATACTCTGCTCCAAGGTCTCGCACTTCCCTATAGCTTCTTGGAGCTCTTGTTGAACTTCAATAACCCGGGCCTCGTGGTTTTCACGAGTGGACTGCTCCTTGACTACCCTTTTCTTGGCCTCGGCTACCGCCTTCTTCAAAGCCTCGACTTCGGTCATCGCTCCTATGACATAATACGATGTTGTTTTAGTCAAAATAACTACTCCCTTGATTTAAATACAGACAAGGTTATCACATACCTTGGTTATCCTCCAATTGCTTCTTTACTTGGCCGAGTTCTTTTTCGACCCGCTCCAGCCTTTGCCTCAATCCGGAGACCTCCGCAGTATGAGCGGTTGTAGTCAATAACAACGCCTGATCATTCACACAGGTATTTCCTAGTTAGTCTCCTGTGAAATGTATTTGATCCTCTATCCGGCTTTCTTTTTGAAACACCGAACAGTGTATCAAGGGCTACTTTCTATATTATGACATTCTTTTAACTTCCTTACTTACCTCAAAGCCTGTTAGAAGGCTGGTGCAGGCTTCCGTCAACCCGCTCTTGACGGACTGGACCTTATCAGTCACCGCACCCATAAGGGTACGGTTCTCTTCAACGATGGAAGCGCTTTGCAGCACCACCAACAAAGTATCCGGCACCTCAGGGTGGACTGAGGTTGCCGGTGGAATAGGCGCACCACCTTCTGTTAACGAAGGCAGAAGGCCTAACTTCAGAGACGTATTGGTCTCCGGAGTTGTCTCTGGCTGGGGGCTGAATTCAAAATAGCCCCCGCCTTCAGCATTCATGGGGGTCTGCTCCCCCATGTGTCCGGTCGCCGGGGTTTGGCCCTCCGGCGCCGCCTCGACGTTCCCCCGAGCTTTTCCCTGGCCTAGGCCCCTTTGGGACGACACCTCATTGTTGTCCATGTATTTGGGAGAGGAGGCCGTCGGGAGAGTCCCACTATTCATCGCATCTGAGTCCAACGAATCTTTTGATGAAGATCCCCCGATGTTGGACCCGACCGAACTGCGGAATATGTGACTCAATATATAATGCTATGCAAAAGTGAGATTGGATATATGGATGTGTCCGGGTTTCTTTGTACTCACGATTTGGCCAGGGGCTCGACCCTGGGTTCCCACTCCGGTCTGTTGTCGGCGGCCGCGGTAGGCTCGTCTGGAAGGGATGCTTTCCCCTTCTTAGATGTTTTCGCCTCCAAACGTGTGGAGGCCGTCCTCTTCTTTCTCCCACTCCCTGGGGGGGGGGGGACTGGCTTTCCTCTTCTTCTTCTTCCGCCTCTTCCTCGTCTTTTTCGGAGGAGGAGTGGGCCTCAGTGTCTTCAAACACCATGTCTGAAGTGCCCTTACGATGAAGCCTGCTCCTGGTCTCCTTCTGGGCCTCCTTCTTCGGCTCCTTGTATGGCGCCGGGACCAGCATCTTCATCAGAAGTGGGCTGGCTTGTTCCTCAGGCACTGGAGCGAGACAATAGATCCACTCTGCCTTCTCCGTCCAGGCCTGGAAAAATCATCGGGGAAGTATTAGGTGTTTTCCCCAGGGTATACGAATAGAGGATACACCTTGAAAACATGTAAAGACTCACTGAACTTGCAAGGCGGGACGCTTTGTGCCTGCAATCCTCGGCGGTGTCCGGCCACGACTTGCCGGGCTTGAATAGCACCTTCCAGATGTCTTCGTGTGTCGTGCCGAAGAACTCCATCAAGGTTTGGTGCTTGGCCGGATCAAACTCCCATAGATGGAAAGTCCGGCGTTGGCAATGAAGGATCCGACGAACTAGCATCACTCGGACCACATCGACAAGTTTGATATTCTTGTCCTCCATGCCCTTGATACGCGCGTGGAGTGCCGTCAGCCCGTCAGACGAAGGCCAGTCTAGGCCCTTTTCAGGCAAGGACATGAGCCGCAGAGGGGCTCCGGATCAGAACTCAAGGGTGGCGGCCCATTTGGCGCTGCGTGGCTCGATAAAATAGAAGCACCATTGTTGCCAACCTTTAACGGACTCGTTGAATTTACTCGATGGCCATTTGACGTTGGGCATCTTGTTCACCATGGCTCCTCCGCACTCTGCGTGTTCACCGCCCGACCACATTGGGATTCATGTTGAAGATATTTAGCCACAGCCCGAAGTGTGGCGGGATGCGGAGGAAGGCTTCGCACAATACGATGAATGTCGAGATGTTGAGGAAGGAATTGGGGGATAGATGTCACGCCCAATATGCGACCCTATCCTAAAGGAACTCGAAGGTCCCTCCAAGGATAGAAGCGCATATTGCAGATGCTTTTGCAAGGTGGATATCATTACATCAACATTACATAATAGATGAGGACACATACAAGAGGCATATAATGCCACACGAATACAACATCATCATACATAAGAGCAACATCCGGCTACGGATGAAAGACAAACAGAAGCTCAAACGACATCCACCCTGCTAGCCCAGGCTGCCGACCTGGAACCTATCCCCTGATCAAATAAGAAGCAGAAGAAGAACTCCAAAACAAGTAACATCGCTCTCGCGTCAAGATCATCGCATAACCTGTACCTGCAACTGTTGTTGTAGTAATCTGTGAGCCACGAGGACTCAGCAATCCCATTACCATGGGTATCAAGACTAGCAAATCTTAATGGGTAAGGAAGGGGTAAAGTGGTGAGGTTGCAGCAGGGACTAAGCATGATATGGTGGCTAACATACGCAAAAAATGGCGAGAAGAGAAGCAAGGGAACGGTCGTGAAGCTAGCAATGATCAAGAAGTGATCCTGAACTCATACTTACATCAAACATAACCCAAAACCGTGTTCACTTCCCGGACTCCGTCGAGAAGAGACCATCACGGCTACACACGTGGTTGATGCGTTTTAATTAAGTCAAATGTCAAGTTATCTACAACCGGACATTAACAAATTCCCATCTACCACATAACCGCGGGCACGGCTATCGAAAGTTTATACCCTGCAGGGGTGTCCCAACTTAGCCCACACAAGCTCTCACGGTCAATGAAGGATATTCCTTCTCCCAGGAAGACCCGATTAGTCTCGGAATCCGGTTTACAAGACATTTCGACAATGGTAAAACAAGACCAGCAAAGCTGCCCGATGTGCCGACAAATCCCGATAGGAGCTGCACATATCTCATTCTCAGGGCACACTAGATAAGCGAAGCGTACAGGTACCAACGTAACCCAAGTTGCCAAGGAACGGTCCCGCACGGTGCTCTAGTTTGGACCAACACTCGGAGGAGCACTGGCCCGGGGGAGTAAATAAAGGTGACCCTCGGGCTCCGGAAACCCAAGTGAAAAAGGCTTAGGTGAGGCAAATGGTAAAACCAAGGTTGGGCCTTGCTGGAGGAGTTTTATTCAAAGCAAACTGTCAAGGGGGTTCCATAAATCACCCAACCGCGTAAGGAACGCAAAATGAAGGAACATAACACCGGTATGATGGAAACTAGGGTGGCAAGAGTGGAACAAAACACCAGGCATAAGGCCGAGTCTTCCACCCTTTACCAAGTATATAGATGCATTAATTAAATAAGAGATATTGTGATATCCCAACATAATCCTGTCCACCATGGAGCAATCTTCAACTTCACCTGCAACTAACAATGCTATAAGAGGGGCTGAGCAAAAGTGCAACATAGCCAAGCAACGGTTTGCTAGGAAGGGTGAAAAGATTAGAGGCTGACATGGAAAATTGGGAGGCTTGAAGAACAAGTGATAGGTAGCGCAGCAAAGCGATAGAACGAAGCAACTAGCATAGCAATGATAGTAGTGAGATCCAAGGTGGCGGTCATCTTGCCTGAAATCCCGCTAGGAAGAAGAACGAGTCCATGAAGAAGACGAACGGGAGTAGTCGAACGAATCCTCACAATCGCAACATTACCGGAACTAAGAAGCAACACCGGAAAGAAGCAAACAACATGGTAAACACACAAGCATAAACATGGCATGATGCACAACCAAGTATGATGCATGTCCGGTTTAAAGAGCATGGCATGGCAAAGTGCAACAAACAATACTACAAGTTAAGTGGAGCTCAATATGCAACGAGTTGCATATTGACAAAACACCACATTGACATATTTAGTTTGATCTCATTTATGCTACCAAACAATATTAAATGTTGTTAAACATGGCAAGAGGTGAAACATAAGTAAACTAACTATTTAGGCAAGTTTAAATGAGGCCGGAACAACAAACAACAATTCCGGAAAATCCTCATGTCCATATTTTGAATTCGGTGTTGTTCTTCCCTAAAACATATTTTATTGTTGTTAAATAGGAAAATAAAGTCCACCATGTTGAACTAGGCATTTTTCCACCCCATTTACATATAAGGTTTATTAAAATTGGAGCTACGGATATTTAGTTATGAAATAAATCATTTTAACATGGCATTTGAGCAAATTTAAACAAACAACATTTTAAACATTTCAAACATGGTTGAAAGTTGCATATTATGAAACTAGATGAAAAACTAAGCATTTTACATATATAAAGTTTTTACATATGATGCACAGGTCATGAGTTATTATATGCATGAAGTGCAAGGGGGTTTCTGCAAATCTGTTAATTCACTAGATAAATAGAAAATTCGCAGTCAGGGAAAAAACGTACGCGGGCCGAATCTTGCTGGCCCGACAGGGTACAGGAGGGGGACTAGAGGGGGCTGCTCACCCATGGGCTTGGCCCGGTTCAGAGGAGGAGGCAGGCCGGAAGGGGGGCGCTGGGCCTGGCGCGACCCACACACTGGCGCTGGCGATTGGCGCGGTCAACGCGGCAGGGCGACGGGAGGATCGTGCAGCCGCTCAGGGCAGCGGTCAACGCATGCACGTGCAAGCAAGAGGAAGCAGGGGAGGTCGATGCGGTCCTGCGCGGCTACTGAAGAGGCTCCAGCGACGCGAGGACTTGACGGGGGGAGCCGGTATGACAAGGAGGCCGGGGACGGCTCGTTCTGGCCGGAGTCGAGGCATGGACGAGTCAGGATCGAACTTCAGGTTCGGCGGCCATGGCGGGGAGGCGCTCCGGCGAGGCAGGGGACGGCCGGAGGTCGGGGATGGACTGGTCCACCCGTTTCCCAGTCGGATCCGGCGAAGGCTTGAGGTCCAGGAACCATGGCATCAGCGGGAGCTCCTGGGGTCATCCATGGCAGAGAGGGAGAGAGGTTAGAGAGGAAGAAGCGCGATAGGGAAGGAAAAAGGAGCGGGATGAGGCCGGCGGCATGACTTGCTACTGCTGCTGCAGCCGGCGGCGTGGACGCGCAAGGCGACGGGGAGGCACTAGTGCTCACGATCCACTCGGGATCGAGCAGAGGAGGCACTGGTGGATGGAGGGGGTTGTTGATTGGTGGATGTAGGATTGGGAGGGATCCCGAGGTAGATGGTGAGTTGGTGGCGGCGGTGGACACGGAATGGATGGGACAGATCCCCTAGGTTTTAGGGTTTGGTCTCAAATTAGACTATGGGTGGACTATATATGGAAAAGGAGGGAGTTTGGATCTCCTGATCGAAATCCGACGGACGAGAATAAATTTGCTAGGGAGTCCAATTAAGAAAACGGAGATGTATTATAGATTTTAGGGGATGATCCGGACTCAAAGGTAACGACTGCCCGGGTCGGGTCCGGGACAACTTTTGGCCACGCGCGAGGGGTCTGAGTAAAGAGCAGAGAGGGTCAAACGGTCAGACAAGAGGGAATCAAAAACCCAGTTGGACTCGGATCGGTCATGAAGGCAGGGGAACGCGGCAACTACGAACGGATGCAAGCTTTATGAAAACATGCGGATGCAATGCACATGATGCCATGAGATGAGATGCATGACATGAACAAAATGCAAAACAAAAGGCAAAACCCAACCACGAAGGAAATATCACAACACATAGCCGGAAATGGCAAGAGTTGGAGTTACAATTGTGGAAAGTTACATCCGGGGTGTTACAACACTCCACCACTACAAGAGGATCTCGTCCCGAGATCTAGGATGGCACCGGAGGGAAAATGGAAGAGGAAGAGAAGAGGTAAAACTAAGTTGCCTCTTCGACAAAAGAGTGAAACCAAAGAACCTTAGAGGTTTAGCAAATTAAAAGAAATAGTACAACAGAGATGAACGAGATTGCAAACAATCGGTTAGAAAAGAGGAACAAGGAAAATTATGAGAACCTTGTAGGTTGAACGACATGAAACAAGAGCTTAATGAACCGAAAACATTATGAAACTGCACCGGTATATTGAGATAACCAAGTAACAAGAATGACAGAATTTGGGCAGCACTCCGGTTGAACATGGAATAAATAGAACATGAACTTGACAAGATGAGATGATACTGGACGAGAGCAACATCACGATGCCTCCGGAAGAAAAGAAAGAAATGAAGGAAAAGAATGGAGGAGACAACAACATCTTCTACCATAAATGAATTTAAAAACCATCCTTATGAAGAAGGGTTGAACAGAGTTGTTAAAAAATAAACAACAATAGAATAAGCTTATTGTGGGCTTATGGAAAACATCTCAAAACTTGAGGTGAAATTCTGCCACTAACAAATCAATGATAGGTTGAGATCAACGAAGGGATCAAAACTTCTTTCGCTGAGAGGATAGGAGAAAACTTGGCTCATCGATATACACCACAATGTGCAACATTCCTTAGGGAAGGCTTTAAGTGAAATATATACCAAGATAACTCCAACGAAGAGATTGATGGATTTAAAATACCTCACTCTTGACAACATGTGAATGGCGAAACATGAATGAAAATTGTCAAGAATGATATAACACCACCTCGAAAGATAAGGTAGAAAGAATTGCACTTCGAGAGGCAAGAAGAAGAATACTTGAACGTCTCAAATCAAAACATGTGTTGAGCACCATGTTTAATTTTGAGTATAGCTTGGCGGATCATCACCTTGAGAGAAATCTTGAAGAACAAATGAAGAATGAAAGGAAACCTTGACGAACAACCATGTAGAGCCTCTATGAAGAACTTCGGTAATAAAAGAATGATCAAATGAAAGAGAAGTTGAGAACACAAGTTGAAGCCTTGCGATGATTTAGATGGAGCTTCGTGATGAGATAAAGCGGAAAACTTGGAACTCCGGAAGAGGAATCAATCACTTGGATGAAACAAGAATAAGAATTATGTTATGTGTATCCTTCACCAATATAAATTGATGACAAGCAACGGATTTGGCATACTACTTATTCTTCTTGAAAAGATTGAAGAGAGAAATAGCACAACTTGGGAAGGTCTTCCACAAACCACTGGTAGGATTTGGAAAGAGCGCATGAATTGGTATGATAACAACGGAAGAGGAATTTGGACGAACCACCATAAGGATTAAAATAACAAACGAAGAAAACGAACAAATCACCAGGAAGACTTGGAAAATGAACCAAGATGCTTGAGAGAATTTAGTACAAGTGAACGAATAGATCACGAGCTGTTTGAGAATACTTGAATGATGCACCGGTTAGATTTGGAGAACAAGAGTTGAAGGTTGAGAATGAGTAATATTCAGAAATGATGGCATTCGGATTATCAAGAAAGGAAGCAACTCCTGAAATGTGTCGGATGGTTGAAAAGAATTCTCACAATCGAAAACAATTATGAGAGGATGGCATCAAGCTTGAACCATGAATCTTTGGAAGAATGGGTAAGGATTTGGAGGTAAAACTCTTCTTCGGTCTTCAAATCTGAGAATGACGACAAGAAACACCATCATGAATTGTTGAGGCACTCCAGAATGAAGAATAGAAAGGTTGAACCAACGATGAAAAGAATTTGAATGCGATCTTGGAGAAGGACATTTGACTGATGATAATTCATTCTTACGTCAACTTTGAAAAAGAATTATAGAATAGCTCCGAAAAAATTTAGAAGAGTCAGGTAAGATCCTGGGAAAAGACATGTGGGTTAGGGCCCACTCAAAAGAAAACACCGTTGAACAATTTTAAAGAGAGGTTGCACCGATTGAATTAAATGGCTTGAATGAGATAACAACCTCAAAATATCTTGAATGGATTGAGAATGGAAACACAAGTCTTGTGAGATATCTTCAACACTCCAGAACAAATGAATAGGAATAAGTGAATGATTAAGAGGTGCATCGGCATGAGAAAGCATTAGAAACGAGGAAAGGAATATGATGAATATCGAAAGCTTGAATTGAATCCATCGGAGAAGAAACAACACTGAAGGATGATGAACTTGAAACTGTTGAGCATCTTCATGGGAAATCACCGGATAAGAACATTGAAAGAAAAGAATGCAGAGACTTCCCACAAATAAAAGGATACATGATTAGGAAATCTGAGTCCTTGAAGAAAAAGGGTGGGAGGGCGGGAAAACAAAGGCAACTTGGGGAAGATGGAACAAACACCATTGAGAAAACTTAGAATTGATCTTGCGGTTGTTGAAAATGATCGGATCCACTTGAAGAGAAGCACACCGGTTGGAAAAGAGTTGACATGATAACCTTAGTGATCAAGAAGGATTAGTACTCCCATAGAAATATGAGAACACTGTTTAGAAAGGGTCTGGAATCAACACTTGACATTGAAGCAAGTCGAATACCACAACTCAAAACAAAACAAAGGATTGTCTTGCAGAAATAAGCCGGAACAAATACATATGATAGAGATTTACCCAATCCCATATCAGGCATCTGTCGGAAAGATATTCTAGGAGCTACTTGAATTCCCACCTATAAACTCCTGAAACTTTCTGGTTATGCAATCTGGTGTTGGGGATACAGGGGAAGCAATATATCTCACCCAAACTAACAATCCCTACATCCAGCTGTATCCATCCGTCAACGCATAACCAAGAAAACTCCGGAAATCGTGTACCTCAACCTTCGAAAAGCATCCGCTATACGAGCTATGGCAATACTCCCGAACTCCCCAGTACTGGGTGGCGTCGAGGTTATCTCACCAACAACTGCATAAAAGAGATTTTCGATGTCGGCAAAACTCAGGTATTCCAGAACTACAACGATAAAATTGTGACGACAACACCTCAGAGCTCAACTCCCCGGGACACTGCCACAACCCCTAAATGTCAGGAGGCACCAAGAACAATGTTCTCGTCACAAGAATATCGGAACGATCCCAAGATACCCGCGTGATCCTAAAAAAATTAGTGAAATTTGAGGAGAGGAAAGACAAAACATCTACGTCAGGAGGCCTCACCAGAGCGACAAAGGGGGCTAAGGAGTAAAAAGAATCCTACTCTCCGATATATATAATCCTGAGACTCAAAATAGTTTTCTTCTAGACTCAACAAGGGCCAACAATCAAGGGGGCTCCTATGGTCGGTCGAGGCTCTGATACCAACTTGTCACACCCAATATGCGACCTTATCCTAAAGGAACTCGAAGGTCGCACCAAGGATAGAAGCGCATATTGGAGACGCTTTTGCAAGGTGGATATCATTACATCAACATTACATAATAGATGGCGACACATACAAGAGGAATAGAATGCCACACGAATACAACATCATCATACATAAGAGCAACATCCGACTACGGATGAAACACAAACAGAAGCTCAAGCGACATCCACCCTGCTAGCCCAGGCTGCCGACCTGGAACCTATCCCCTGATCAAAGAAGAAGCAGAAGAAGAACTCCAAAACAAGTAACATCGCTCTCGCATCAAGATCATCACATAACATGTACCTGCAACTGTTGTTGTAGTAATCTGTGAGCCACGAGGACTCAGCAATCCCATTACCATGGGTATCAAGACTAGCAAAGCTTAATGGGTAAGGAAGGGGTAAAGTGGTGAGGTTGCAGGAGCGACTAAGCATGATATGGTGGCTAACATACGCAAAAAATGGTGAGAAGAGAAGCAACGGAACAGTCGTGAAGCTAGCAATGATCAAGAAGTGATCCTGAACTCATACTTACGTCAAACATAACCCAAAACCATGTTCACTTCCCGGACTCCGCCGAGAAGAGACCATCACGGCTACACACGCGGTTGATGCGTTTTAATTAAGTCAAGTGTCCAGTTATCTACAACCGGACATTAACAAATTCACATCTGCCACATAACCGCAGGCACGGCTCTCGAAAGTTTATACCCTGTAGGGGTGTCCCAACTTAGCCCATCACAAGCTCTCACGGTCAACAAAGGATATTCCTTCTCCCAGGAAGACCCGATCAGTCTCGGAATCCCGGTTTACAAGACATTTCGACAATGGTAAAACAAGACCAGCAAAGCCGCCCGATGTGCCGACAAATCCCAGTAGGAGCTGCACATATCTCATTCTCAGGGCACACCAGATAAGCGAAGCGTACAGGTACCAACATAACCCAAGTTGCCAAGGGACGATCCCGCACGGTGCTCTAGTTTGGACCAACACTCGGAGGAGCACTGCCCGGGGGAGTAAATAAAGATGACCCTCGGGCTCCAGAAACCCAAGGGAAAAAGGCTTAGGTGAGGCAAATGGTAAAACCAAGGTTGGGCCTTGCTGGAGGAGTTTTATTCAAAGCGAACTGTCAAGGGGGTCCCATAAAGCACCCAACCGCGTAAGGAACGCAAAATCAAGGAACATAACACAGGTATGACGGAAACTAGGGCGGCAAGAGTGGAACAAAACACCAGGCATAAGGCCGAGTCTTCCACCCTTTACCAAGTATATAGATGCATTAATTAAATAAGAGATATTGTGATATCCCAACATAATCCTGTCCACCATGGAAAAATCTTCAACTTCACGTGCAACTAACAACGCTATAAGAGGGGCTGAGCAAAAGCCTCAACATAGCCAAGCAACGGTTTGCTAGGAAGGGTGAAAAGGTTAGAGGCTGACATGGCAAATTGGGAGGCTTGAAGAACAAGTGATAGGTAGCGCAGCAAAGTGATAGAACAAAGCAACTAGCATAGCAATGATAGTAGTGAGATCCAAGGTGGCGGTGATCTTGCCTGAAATCTTGCTAGGAAGAAGAACGAGTCCATGAAGAAGACGAACGGGAGTAGTCGAACGAATCCTCACAATCGCAACATTACCGGAACTAAGAAGCAACACCGGAAAGAAGCAAACAACATGGTAAACACACAAGCATAAACATGGCATGATGCACAACCAAGTATGATGCATGTCCGGTTTAAAGAGCATGGCATGGCAAAGTGCAACAAACAATACTACAAGTTAAGTGGAGCTCAATATGCAACAAGTTGCATATTGACAAAACACCACATTGACATATTTAGTTTGATCTCATTTATGCTACCAAACAATATTAAATGTTGTTAAACATGGCAAGAGGTGAAACATAAGTAAACTAACTATTTAGGCAAGTTTAAATGAGGCCGGAACAACAAACAACAATTCCGGAAAATCCTCATGTCCATATTTCGAATTCGGTGTTGTTCTGCCCTAAAACATATTTTATTGTTGTTAAACAGGAAAATAAAGTCCACCATGTTGAACTAGGCATTTTTCCACCCCATTTACATATAAGGTTTATTAAAATTGGAGCTACGGATATTTAGTTATGAAATAAATCATTTTAACATGGCATTTGAGCAAATTTAAACAAACAACATTTTAAACATTCCAAACATGGTTGAAAGTTGCATCTTATGATACTAGATGAAAAACTAAGAATTTTACATATATAAAGTTTTTACATATGATGCAGAGATCATTAGTTATTATATGCATGAAGTGCAAGGGGGTTTCTGCAAATCTGATAATTCACTGGATAAATAGCAAATTCACAGTCAGGGAAAAAATGTACGCGGGCCGAATCTTGCTGGCCCGACAGGGTACAGGAGGGGGACTGGAGGGGGCTGCTCACCCATGGGCTTGGCCCGGTTCGGAGGAGGAGGCAGGCCGAAAGGGGGGCGCTAGGCCTGGCGCGACCCACGCGATGGCGCTGGCGATTGGCGCGGTCAATGCGCAAGGGCGACGGGAGGATCGTGCAGCCTCTTAGGGCAGCGGTCAACGCCCGCACGCGCAGGCAAGAGGAAGCAGGGGAGGTTGATGCGGTCCTGCGCGGCTGCTGAAGAGGCTCCGGCGACGCGAGGACTTGACGGGGGGAGCCGGTCTGACGAGAAGGCCGGGGACGGCTCGTTCTAGCCGGAGCCGAGGCGTGGATGAGTCAGGATCGAACTTCAGGTTCGGCGGCCATGGTGGGGAGGCGCTCCGGCGAGGCAGGGGACGGTCGGAGGTCGGGGATGGACTGGTCCACCCGTTTCCCAGTCGGATCCGGCGAAGGCTTGAGGTCCAGGAACCATGGCATCAATAGGAGCTCCTAGGGTCATCCATGGCAGAGAGGGTGAGAGGTTAGAGAGGAAGAAGCGCGGCAGGGAAGGAAAAAGGAGGGGATGAGGCCGGCGGCATGACCTGCTGCTGCTCCTGCAGCCGGCAGCGTGGACGCGCAAGGTGACAGGGAGGCACTAGTGCTCACGATCCACTCGGGATCGAGTAGAGGAGGCACTGGTGGATGGAGGGATCTATTGATTGGTGGATTCGGGATCGGGAGGGATCCCGAGGTAGATGGTGAGTTGGTGGCGGCGGCGGACACGGAATGGATGGGACAGATCCCCTAGGTTTTAGGGTTTGGTCTCAAATTAGACTAGGGGTGGACTATATATATGGAAAAGGAGGGAGTTTGGATCTCCTGATCGAAATCCGACAAACGAGAATAAATATGCTAGGGAGTCCAATTAAGAAAATGGAGATGTATTATAGATGCTAGGGGATGATCCGGACTCAAAGGTAACGACTACCCGGGTCGGGTCCAGGACAACTTTTGGCCGCGCGCGAGGGGTCTGAGTAAAGAGAAGAGAGGGTCAAATGGTCAGACAAGAGGGAACCGAAAACCCGGTTGGACTTGGATCGGTCACGAAGGCAGGGGGAACGCGGCAACTACGAACGGATGCAAGCTTTATGAAAACATGCGAATGCAATGCACATGATGCCATGAGATGAGATGCATGACATGAACAAAATGCAAAACAAAAGACAAAACCCAAACACAAAGGAATATCACAACACATAGCCGGAAATGGCAAGAGTTGGAGTTAGAATTGTGGAAAGTTACATCCGGGGTGTTAGAATAGATCATGAAAATCTATCCCGTAATAGTACATAAGGGCACGAACAAATGGGTGGAGGGG
This sequence comes from Triticum aestivum, assembly GCF_018294505.1. NCBI lineage: Eukaryota > Viridiplantae > Streptophyta > Magnoliopsida > Poales > Poaceae > Triticum > Triticum aestivum. Next base: position 227,171,558 of record NC_057795.1, read on the forward strand.
AAATCCCAGCCCGCGATGAAGTGAGGGAGGAATACAACCCTCTCGTGGGGTTCCGGAGTAGGGACAATCTGTCCCCCCTCTGGGAGATGGTGTGCGATCTTCTTGGCCAGGTAGCCGGCCTCTTGGAGCTTCTTAATATCCTTCTCTTGAACGGAGGAGGCCATCCACTTGCCTTGCGCTCCAGATCCAGACATGATTGGATAGCTTTTTGGGCGGAAGTGGTGGGTTCTTGGGCGCTGGAGCTCGAGAATGGACGAGCAGAGGAAGAAGAAGGCGTGGGTGAAAGAGGGGAATCCTTATCCCTTTATAAAGGCACACAAATCGTGCGACTCCCCGTTCGCTCTAAAACTCGCTTATTTCCCAAGCGTCATGCTGATGGCACGGTTGCATTACCCATGCCCGCATTGATGAGAATCCCGTCATAAGGGGACACGATCTCTGCTTCGGCAAGATATGCTAATGAAACCGTGCCTTGAAATACGAAGGGGCAGGAGAAAAATAGTTCGAATAAAGACCAAGCGGTCGCGTGATGTCAAGCTATGAGTTGTCAGCAGATTAGACTCGTGGGATGTTATACTCTCTACCGTGATATGTGGAGTTTGTTTTGCAGATTCGGACACGATTCTTTTGTTCCAGATCTATTGTGGAGTATTCGGAGAAGGAACCCGCCTTGCAATGCCGAAGACAATCTGCGTGCCGGACTCATCGTCATTGAAGCCTGGTTCAGGGGCTACTGAGGGAGTCCTGGATTAGGGGGTCCTCGGACAGCCGGACTATATGCGTATGCCGGACTGTTGGACTATGAAGATACAAGATAGAAGACTTTGTCCCGTGTCCGGATGGGACTCTCCTTTGCGTGGAAGGCAAGCTTGGCGATTCGGATATGAAGATTCCTTTCTCTGTAACCAACTCTGTGTAACCCTAGCCCCTCCAGTGTCTATATAAACTGGAGGGTTTAGTCCGTAGGACAACAATAATCACAACCATAGGCTAGCTTCTAGGGTTTAGCCTCTATGATCTCGTGGTAGATCTACTCTTGTAATACTCATATCATCAAGATCAATCAAGCAGGAAGTAGGGTATTACCTCCATCGAGAGGGCCTGAACCTGGGTAAACATTATGTCCCCCGCCTCCTGTTACCATTAGCCTTAGATGCACAGTTTGGGACCCCCTACCCGAGATCCGCCGGTTCTGACACTGACAGTGACCATCAAGAATAAGTACCCTCTGCCGATGATTAATGATTTATTTGGTCAGCTAGTTGGAGCCAAAGTATTCTCCAAGATCGATCTTCGATCAGGGTATCATCAGTTGAAGATCCGTGAAAAGGATATACCCAAAACAGCTTTCACCACCAGGTATGGTTTATATGAATATACCGCCATGTCATTCGGATTGTGATGTAGGGTAGAACCCTAGGAGGGGCCTTTTCACACTTGGAGGGGGAAAAAGGAGAGAAACAACAAGAACACAAAGAGGCAATCACTCCAACAATTCCCGATTACACATCCACTAGGGTAACAACACAAGATCCACAAGTCACAAACACAATCAAAGGAAAGATACAATGGCAAAGTTCATCCCAAATCCAAAGGAAGTGGGGGCTTGAAGGTAGTCTTCTCCTTATGGAGGTCTTGAAATCCTCAAGGATTTTTCCCTAGGGGGTCTTGATCCTCCAAGAGGGAAGGTAAAGGAGCAAAGCTCACCAAGATCTCATCTAATACTTTGCTAACCCTAAACATGGTCCTTGGTACGGAATATATAGCCTTGGGGTTGAGGGAGAAGGAGAGGAGCCGAAGATGCAATCTCAGCCGGCCATCCTAGGAGGCCCGTGCGCACGGGGTAAGTTGGGCTCGTGCGCATGGGGGTCCCGTGGGCACGGTACAGGCCCGTGCGCACGGGGTGCTCCAGCGCCATCTTCCAGTGTGGTCCGTGGGCACGGGGTCTCGGGGGCCCGTGGGCACGGGGTCGCCTGGAGCCTCCTATGCTGCTGCTGTTGTCCTTCTTCTTGGTTCGCACGGCCTTGGGGTTGTCCTCCTCCTCCTTGGTGATGCTCTTGAGCTTCTTGGTGATGTTCCTCTTCATACCTAAGGAGGCATAGCATATCTTGGTGAGGTAGTAAACATGTTCCATTCGCGTCCATATGCAAATCTAGTAGGAAGGAATTCACCTCGGTTTCCAAAGCACGTGCTCTAGCTCTTGTCATGGGTCCTCGTGGGGTTGGATGTGTCAGTGTAGAACCCATGGGGATGATGGAAGGATGCTCCGCATCATCTCCCCTCCCATGGGAAAGATCTGACCTCGGATCAAGATGTTCATCACCATGGAAAGGCGAGAGGTCTTTGACGTGGAAGATATCGCTCACGTTGTACTTGTCTTGTGGGAGTTCAATCTTGTAGGCATTGTCGTTGTAGCGTGCTAGCACCTTGAAGTGTCCATAGGCTCGAGGGAGAAGTTTGGACTTGCGTTCGTTGGGGAAGCGGTCCTTGCGAAGGTGTAGCCACACGAGATCGCCTATGTTGAAGATCATGGGTTGCTTGTTGACGTTGAGCTTGGTCGCTAGTCGGTGTACTTGGCGCTCGATGATGTTCCTTGTATCTTCATGCATCTTCTTGATGTAGCTTGCTCATGCACTCGCATCCATGTTGGTGCACTCTTGTAGAGGAAGAGGTAGAATGTCCAAAGGGGACAACGGGTTGAAGCCATAGACGACCTCGAAGGGGGACTTGCCGGTAGTCGAATGTCTTGAACGGTTGTAGGCGTACTCGGCGATGGGTAGACACGCCTCCCACTCCTTGATGTTCTTCTTGATCAACACGCGAAGTAGAGTGTATAGCGTCCGGTTTGTCACCTCCATTTGGCCGTCGGTTTGAGGATGGTATGCGGATGAGAATAAGAGCTTGATTCCGAGCTTGGCGCATAGCGTCTTCCAAAAGTAACTCAAGAACTTGACGTCGCGGTCGGATACGGTTGTCTTTGGTACTCCATGGAGGCGCAAGATTTCCCTACAAAAGAGATTTGCAACGTGTGAAGCATCGTCTATCTTGTTGCAAGGAATGAAATGTGCCATCTTAGAAAATCGGTCCACAACAACAAATACAGAATCCTTTCCATTTTGAGTTCTAGGCAAACCAAGTACAAAATCCATGCTAATGTCTTCCCAAGGTTGATAAGGAATAGGAAGAGGCATGTAAAGACCATGTGATTGAGCTTTAGACTTAGCTTTGCGACATGTAGAGCATCGGGTGGTGAAGCGTGAGACGTCGCAGAACATCTTGGGCCAAAAGTAGTTTTTGGAGAGCGTGGCGAAAGTCTTGTCGCGTCCAAAGTGTCCCATGAGTCTGCCTCCATGAGCCTCTTGCAAAAGGAGCAAACGAAGAGAAGACTCGGGAATGCATAGTTTGTTAGATCTCATAAGATAACCATCCTTGATGTAATATTGTTCCCAAGATGTATGCGTCAAACATTTAGCACAATGAGTTGCAAAAGATGGATCATTAGCATACAAGTCTTTTATGTGCTCAAGGCCAATAACATTCAACTCAAGTTTAGTGACAGGCGTGCATATGCGTGAAAGTGCATCGGCAACTACATTTTCCTTACCCTTAATGTACTTGATCACATAGGGAAAAGATTCAATAAATTCACTCCATTTGGCATGACGCTTGTTCAACTTAGTTTGGCCTTTTAAGTACTTAAGCATTTCATGATCGGTATGGAGGACAAATTCATGAGGTCTAAGATAATGTTCCCAAACATGTAGCACACACACTAAAGCATACAATTCTTTGTCATAGATGGGATAGTTAAGTTGAGCACCGGAGAGTTTTTCACTAAAATATGCAATTGCTCGTTTTTCTTGCATCAAAACTCCGCCAATTCCGGTACCACTTGCATCACAATGAACCTCAAAAGTTTTGTCAAAGTTGGGCAAAGCAAGAATCGGAGCATGAGTAAGCAAAGACTTGAGCTCATCAAAAGCGGTGGATTGCAAAGATCCCCAAACAAAAGGAGCATTCTTCTTACTCAAAGCATGCAAAGGAGCGGCAATAGTGCTAAAGTCTTTCACAAAGCGACGATAAAAACCCGCAAGACCAAGAAAACTACGCACTTGTTGCAAATTGGTGGGTTGGGGCCAAGTTTTAATTGCTTCAATTTTAGTTTCATCAACATGGACACCTTTGGAAGAGACAACAAAACCCAAGAAAACCACTTTGTCAACACCAAATGTGCACTTTTTCATGTTGGCATAAAGATTTTCCTTGCGAAGTGTCTGCAAAACAGCCCTAACATGATCAAGATGCTCTTTCATGGTTTTGCTAAACACAAGAATATCATCGAAGTAAACCACAACAAAGACTCCAATATAAGAGAAAGTACATGATGCATGAGACGCACGAAAGTACCGGGAACCTCCGATAAACCCATAGGCATAACTAACCACTCATATAATCCAAATTTTGTTTTGAAAGCAGTTTTCCATTCATCACCCTCTTGTATGCGGATTTGATAATAGCCACTTTTAAGATCAATTTTTGAGAAAAAGTTGGCTCCATTAAGTTCATCAAGAATATCATCTAAGCGAGGAATGGGATGCCTATAGCGAACGGTGATAGCATTTATAGGTCTACAATCGGAACACAAGCGGAAACTTCCATCGGACTTAGGCACAAGTATAATGGGAACGACACAAGGGCTTAAGCTTTCACGTACATGACCGTTGTCGATTAGTTGTTGTACTTGCTGTTGAATCTCCTTGGTTTCTTCGGGATTGACACAGTATGGATCTTTGTTTGGAAGTGGCGCTCTGGGGATGAGGTCGATTCGATGCTCAATGCCTCGTAGAGGAGGTAGACCCGGAGGTAGCTCATCGGGGAAAACGTCTTGAAATTCCTGCAAAAGAGATTGAAACACCAAAGGTAGCTCACGAGCGGTGTTAGTTTTTGCTTCTCCATCCTTGCACACAAGGACAAAGTGCATCACACTCGATCGGTTCTCACACACTTCTCTCATCTCACTTTTTGTCGAAAATAGTATGAAGTTTTTCTCTCTAGGCGAAGAGGCGCTCAAGTTTGGCTTGTGTCTCTCACTTACGTTTGGGTGGCTCACTTTCTCACTCTTCTCTCCATGATGGGTGGATTGCTTGTCGACTATCACTTGACTAGGAGACATAGGTCGTAGCACATATTCCTTTCCTTTCATCTTGAAGCTATAGTGATTGGTACGCCCGTTGTGGATGACACCACGGTCGAATTGCCATGGTCGACCAAGGAGGTGGTAAACGGTCATTGGGACCACATCACACTCCAAAGTGTCCTCATATGAACCAATTTTGAAGGAGACTTGGACCGTATGCTCAACTCGTATAGTGCCGGAGTCACTTAGCCATTGAACCTTGTAGGGGTGCTGGTGCTTCGTCTTGACCAATTGAAGCTTGGAGCATAGTTCTTCACTTGCCAAGTTGTGGCAACTACCTCCATCGATGATGACCTTGATGGACCTTCCATTGACGCCGGCCTTGGTGTGGAAGATGTGGCATCGTTGGTCTTCTTCTTGTTGATGTTGAAGAGTCAAGACCTTGGAGACAACGAGAGCGGGGCTCGAATCCTCATCACAAAAGACTCTATCATCTTCATCCTTGTTCACTCGCCAGTGCATGGCCACTTGCTCAAGAGCTTCCATTTCATCTTCACTCATTGAGTCGTAGGTGCCATCGTCGTTGAGGATCATGGTGCGCTTGTTTGTGCATTCATAGGACTTGTGGCCTCGGCCACCGCAAGTGAAACATTTGAAGGAGCTTGTCTTGAAGGTCTCATCGGTCAGAGTAGATGAAGAAGCACGCGTCTTGTAGTTGCTTGTAGTAGGAGGAACACGACTGGAACTTGACGAAGGTTTCTTGTAGCTTGTCTTGTCGTCATTGCTTGGAGAAGGCTTGGTTGATGTAGATGTTGGAGGGGTTGTTGAAGCTTGATTGTTGGAGAAGCCGTATGTCTTGGATGAGTACTTGGCGTACTTGAAGTCATCTTGCACTTGACGTTCTGCCTTGGTTGCTTGATGCACGAGCTCGATGAGGTTGGAGTAGGGTTGAAAGTCGGCGATCTTCTTGATTGGATGATTGAGTCCATTCAAGAATCGTGCCATTGTTTGCTCATCATCTTCCTTGACATTGAATCGAATCATGGCTATCTCCATTTCCTTGTAGTATTCTTCAACACTCTTTGTTCCTTGCTTGAGGAGTTGTAGCTTCTTGAAGAGATCGCGGTTGTATTAGGTGGGCACAAATCATGCTCGCATGACATCCTTCATTTGAGTCGAAGTGGTGATTGGAGGGTCACCTCTTGCTTCTCGGCGCTCAAGGACTTGTTCCCACCCTATGAGCACATAGTCTTGGAACTCAAGTGATGCCATTGCGATCTTCTTCTCTTCCTCATAGTTGTGCAAACGAAAGATTTTGTCGACCTTCAATGCCCATGAGAGGTATTCTTCCGGATCATTGCTTCCATTGAGCTTGGGCATTGTGAATTTGAGATTTCCATAGCGTTGCTCTTCATTGTGTTGTTGGCGATGGTGATGATGACGCCCTTGACGTGGAGGGTAATCATCCTCATATTGCTCTTGGCACGGAGGAAGTCCATGATCAACTTGCTCTTGTTGAACTTGAGGTCGAGGTAGAGCTTGACGATCTTGTGGAGGAGCTTGAGGGAATTGACGTTGCACACGTGGTTGGTAGTTCCTCTCTTGGATTTCTTTTCGAAGGGCTTCCTCTTGATTGCGCCGTTTGCGATTGCGGTTGGCGATGGCTCGACTTGATTCTTGAAGGGCATGTTGCGCCTCAAGAGCTTGCACTTCACGTAGTTGTTGTTGAAGACGTTGAGCCTCGGCATCTTGTTGCTCTTGGTGTAGACGCGCTCGTTCTTCTTCTTCTTGACGACGAAGACGTTGTCGTTCTTGAGCTTGAGCAAAAGCGACTTGGTTTGATTGAGGACGAGTAACTTGCTCATCGACTTGCTCTTGTGAATGCTTGACGTGTAGCGGGTTGCGAGACGCATGACGGTCTTGACGCGCGGCTCGTCGAAGAGTGTTCGATGACGGAGTACTTGAGCCGGAGAAGGTGTCGTCGGAGTGTCGACTTGAGTGGCTCCGTCTTGAGTAGGAAGAAGTTGAAGGAGGCCGGTTGACCAACAAAGCTCGGATCTCGTCCATTCTTGCATCGTTCCCTTGCTTGTGCGCGTCGAGCTTGTTGTCAAAGTAGTCTCGTGTACGTTGCTTGGAGAGTCGCAAGTCTGTGGCGAGGTTGTCGATGCGGTCATTCATTGCTTGTTGCTCTTGATGTAGCGCTCGTTGTGCACCAAAGAGGTGGCTCTTGGTGACGAATGATGACATGTCGTCGTCTTGCTCCATGAAGAGTGGGTTGGTAGAGGAACTTGGCCTATCCATCATAAGAAAGTGGTGGTGAGTAGGAAAATGAGAGAACAAAACCAAAGTTACCTTTCCGAAGATTGTGTATGTAACAAGTACGATCCACGTGATGTTACAATAGGGGAATTGGTATCGGGAATTGTTTCTCACACCTACAAGTAAATGGTCTATGGAGGAGCTTTGTTAGGAAAGGCACAAATAATTCAAGCAAATGTTAGTCAAGATGTTGATAAAGTTGAGAAGATTCACAAATGGCAAGTAAGACAAATAGATCAACCTCCAAAGATAACACGAGGAACACACACACACACGGAAGATAAATGTGATCCGCATAACCAAGGGGTGAGCTCGAAGATGTCGAACCACAGGAAAAGCTCTTGTCGTACGGATACTAGAGAGATGCTAGCTCGATTGCACTAATGGGCTAGATACGCTAGTGCACCAACCTAATAGAGAAATCACTCGTCTCACTATCCCAAGTATGCTTATGTATGTGATGGCCAAGATGATGCACGTATGCTAAGAGGCTCAATGCTATTTCTTATAAGCTCTTTGCTTATCTTCTCTTTTTCTTAAAAGCTTTTTCTCTTTTTTTTACTATGCCATGATGCTTGGTATACGAGCCACACAACGAGGTAACAAGTAGTAAATGCACGGGAGGGACGGAACACTAAATGGTGCACTAAGGCATGGCCCGACAATACTCAACCAGCTAGTCTCGATGGGTAAGCTACGCAAAAGGGCTCGAAGCTATCAAGTTAATGGCAAGGGAGTACAAGGCATCGTCGAGGTTACCGTCCTTGCTTACGGTAGTGATGAAGATGATCTTGTCGAAGCCGATGTGTTGTCCGAGTCGATGATTGGTGGCGATGATGATGGTACCAACTCGCGCCTAAGTAGCCGAAACACCTTAGGACACAAGAGAAACCTCGACCCAACACTCAAACAAACACGTGGAATGGTGCGGAAGAACACGAGAGGTGTTGGGGAAACGAAATGAGCAAAAACTGAAAATGGTCGAAACTTCCTGGATAGTTTGTGCGCACGGGGTAAGTGAGGCCCGTGTGCACGGGGTCCCGTGTGCACGGGGTCCCGATGGCCCGTGTGCACGGGGTCTCCTGTGAGCGGACGAACTGCTCGGGTCCCGTGGTGATTTCCAAGTTTTTGGCCCAATTCAAACGGTGGAAGGGTGGGGATGAAGGTGGAGGGGTAGATCCACTTGCCAAACACCAAATTCGTGGATCAAAACAACCAAATCTCACAAGATCAAACAAATTGCAAGAAAAATTTTGGGGGCTATTTTTGGTGGGGATTTTCGGATTAGGACGAAAAATAACAAAATCAAGCTAGAAAGTGGAAGGTAGGGACTCCAAGATGTGAATCAACGTGGCTCGTGATACCAAGATGATGTAGGATAGAACCCTAGGAGGGACCTTTTCACACTTGGAGGGGGGAAAAGAAGAGAAACAACAAGAACACAAAGAGGCAATCACTCCAACAATTCCCGATTACACATCCACTAGGGTAACAACACAAGATCCACAAGTCACAAACACAATCAAAGGAAAGATACAATGGCAAAGTTCATCCCAAATCCAAAGGAAGTGGGGGCTTGAGGGTAGTCTTCTCCTTATGGAGGTCTTGAAATCCTCAAGGATTCTTCCCTAGGGGGTCTTGATCCTCCAAGAGGGAAGGTAAAGGAGCAAAGATCACCAAGATCTCATCTAATACTTTGCTAACCCTAAACATGGTCCTTGGTACGGAATATATAGCCTTGGGGTCGAGGGAGAAGGAGAGGAGCCGAAGATGCAATCTCAGCCGGCCATCCTGGGAGGCCCGTGCGCACGGGGTAAGTTGGGCTCGTGCGCACGGGGGTCCCGTGGGCACGGTACAGGCCCGTGCGCACGGGGTGCTCCAGCGCCATCTTCCTGTGTGGTCCGTGGGCACGGGGTCTCGGGGGCCCGTGCGCACGGGGTCGCCTGGAGCCTCCTGTGCTGCTGCTGTTGTCCTTCTTCTTGGTTCGCACGGCCTTGGGGTGGTCCTCCTCCTCCTTGGTGATGCTCTTGAGCTTCTTGGTGATGTTCCTCTTCATACCTAAGGAGGCATAGCATATCTTGGTGAGGTAGTAAACATGTTCCATTCGCGTCCATATGCAAATCTAGTAGGAAGGAGTTCACCTCGGTTTCCAAAGCACGTGCTCTGGCTCTTGTCATGGGTCCTCGTGGGGTTGGATGTGTCGGTGTAGAAACCATGGGGATGATGGAAGGATGCTCCGCATCATATTGACTAATGCCCCTGCATATTTTATTAATTTGATGAACAAAGTATGTATGGAATATCTGTACAAGTTTGTCGTGGTGCTCATCGATGATATATTGATTTTCTCCAACAGCGAGGAAGAGCATAAGGAACATTTGCGTCTAGTTCTGGAGAAACTCCGAGAACATCAGTTATATGCCAAGTTCAGCAAATGTGAATTTTTGCTAAAGGTAGTCGGATTCCTCGGACATGTTATTTCAGGAGAAGGAATAGCAGTCGACCCCACCAAGGTTGAATCAGTCACTAATTGGCAGTCACCCACCTCGGTCAAGGAGATCCGCAGTTTTCCTGGACTAAGGATATTATCGGAGGTTTATTGAGAATTTCTCCAAGATCGTCAAACCCATGACTGAGCTGTTGAAGGACACCGAGTACATTTGGACTGACGATTGTTAAGCTAGTTTCCAGGAATTGAAGAAACGTTTGGTTACAGCCCCAGTGCTAATTTTGCCGGACATACACAAGGATTACCAGGTATATTGTGACGCTTCTCGTGAGGGACTCGGAGGAGTACTCATGCAGGAAGGAAAGGTTCTAGCTTATACCACCAGAAAGTTACGACCTCACGAGATGAATTACGCCACACATGATTTGGAGTTAGCAGCCATAGTGCATGCACTCAAGACTTGGAGTCATTTCCTTGTTGGAAAGAGTTGTGATGTTTTCACAGATCATAAAAGCTTGAAATATATTTTCACGCAGAAGGAGTTGAACCTCAGGCAGAGGAGATGGCTAGATTTGATCAAGGACTATGACATGGGATTGCATTACCACCCAGGAAAGGCTAATGTTGTAGCAGATGCCTTGAGTCGTAGGAGTTATGTGAATACTCTTACAGCGGGAGGATTACCCCAGGAGTTAGTCGATGACCTCAGAGATCTTCAACTGGAGATAATTCCGAGAGGATATGTTGCCACAATGGAAGTTCAGTCCACTTTGGCCGAAAGAATTCGCGAAGCCCAGAAGTCGGACAAGGAAATTGATGAGATAAAGAAAAGGATGAATGAAGGAAAAGCTAAAGGGTTCCGTAAGGATGAATACAGAGCTATATGGTTCGAGGATCGTATTTATGTACCCAATGATCCTGAACTCAGGAAGCTAATTCTTCAGGAGGCTCATGATTCACCGTACTGGATTCACCAAGGTAACACCAAGATGTATCTGGATTTGAAGGAAAGTTTCTGGTGGACAGGTATGAAGAAGGATATTGCCGAGTACGTAGCAATATGCGATGTTTGCCAGCGAGTAAAGGCGGAACATCGGAAGCCGGCGGGGTTACTTCAACCTCTGCCAATTCCCGAGTGAAAATGGGAGAAACTTGGAATGGATTTTATCACAAGATTACCCAGGACCCGTTCAGGTTATGATTCCATCTGGGTAGTGGTTGATCGCTTGACCAAGGAAGCTCCTTTCATTCCCGTGAAGACTACCTATACCAGCGCTAAGTTAGCCAAGATATACATGACAAGGATTGTATGTCTACATGGAGTTCCGAGGAGTATCATGTCAGATAGAGGAACACAATTTACCTCAAAGTTTTGGAATCAGTTGCATGAAACTTTGGATACGAGGCTAGAGTTTAGTACAACTTTTCATCCGCAGACAGATGGACAGACCGAGAGAGTAAACCAAATTCTGGAGGACATGTTGAGAGCTTGTGTGCTAGACTACGGGTCTAGCTGGGATGATAATTTTCCATATGCAAAGTTCTCGTACAATAACAGCTATCAGACCAGTCTGAAGATGGCCCCTTTCGAAGCTCTATATGGAAGGATGTGCAGAACACCATTGTTGTGGGATGGTGTTGGTGACCAAAAACTTTTTGGTCCCGATCTTATCAGAGACTCTGAAGAGAAGGTCAAACTGATTCGAGATAGACTCAAGGTAGCTCAGTCGAGGCAGAAGAGTTATGCCCACAGTAAACGCAAGGAAGTAACATACGAAGTGGGGGATCGAGCATATCTCTATTTGTCCCCACTTCGTGGAATCAAGAGGTTTGGTGTTAAAGGAAAGTTAGCACCCAGGTTCATTGGCCCCTACAAAATCCTTGAATGTCGTGGAGAAGTTGCCTACAAGATGGAATTGCCAAAAGGACTGTCCGGAGTCCGTGATGTCTTCCATGTTTCCTAGCTGAAGAAAGGCCATGCTAAGATAGCTGATATTCCTTTGAGAGACACAGTGCCCCTATAGGCCATACGGCTTGACAGTGATCTGACTTATGAGGACAAACCTGTCAAAATTCTCGAGACTGCGAACAAAGTTACCCGCAGCAAGATCATCAAGTTTTCCAAGGTTCTGTGGAGTCATCATTCCTAGGAGGAAGCCACCTGGGAGCGAGAAGAAGATCTCCGCCGAGACCACCCGCACCTATTTTCTAGCCAACCCAAATCTCGAGGGCGAGATTCACCTTAAGGTGGGTAGGTTTGTAACATCCCAAATTTTGAATTTGGAATGTTTTACAATTTTAGGTAAGCATCTATGCATATTGTTTGAAATTGAGTGGCATTTGAAATTTTCAGAGGCAGTTGAGTTTTTTTTTGAATTTGAACTGGTTTGGCAATTGAAATTCATTTAAAAAAATGTCTGGCAAGTACTTGAGAAAAAGTATGAGGGGAGTAAACATGACACTCCAAAAATGTCAGAAGAAAAATATTGCCAAAAAGTTGGAATTCAAATTTGAATTTATTTGGGATTTTCATAAAATGTTTTTTTACTTTGTGTGTTGCCCCTAGAGAAATGTCCACGTTGTAGGATTAATTCCCCTAAGAATTTTAATATATATATGTCCTATATAAAAAAAATATTATTCTCTATTTAGATTTTCTCTCTCTCTGCTTATTCAAAAAAAGAAAAACGCCCCTCCCCCCTCCCCCGAGCTGGCTAGGCCGACGGCCCAGCTAGCGAGGCCACAGCCCAGCGCGCCCGAGCCGCCTCCGCTTCGGTCGCCCAACCGAACCCTTCCCGTCTCCCCCTAACTATCGCGCGGGCCCCACCTCATCCCCTTCCTTCCGAAACCGCCACGCCAGTATCTCGCACGTGCCTGACGCCCTCGACGCCCTTGCCCTTCCTAAACCTTACCCCGAGCTACCCCTCCTCCATGAAACCGTGTCCTATAAATACCCCTCGACCTCCTCTCTTGATCCCCCTAAAACCCTAGCTCGAACCGCGGCACAGTCCACGCTCTCGGGAAACCGATCTTGCCGCCGGCTGCCTTGGTTCGCCACCACTTCCGACGCCGGTGAGCACCCCCTGCCCTCCCAAGCACCTTCACTCGAACTCCCTCGATCCCCCACACCTCTTTGACATACTCCCTTCGCCCAGAGATCGCCAGAGCCGCCACCATGAGCATCTGTAACATTCCAAAATTTCAATTTGGAATGTTATACAATAGATCATTATTGCATATAATATTTATTGCTCTCGATCCTAGAAATTCTACGCAACTCAAGGACCCACGAAGAGAGTTGGGGATTTTGTTATTTTCATATTTGAGTTTTTTCAAATTTTGAAAATAGGATCATTTGATTTTATTTATTTTATCTTCAATTATTTCAATTATAAAAATATGAGAGAGGGAATAAAATGACTTTCCCAAAATAAAGAAATATTGAGGATTTAATAATGAAATCAAATAAGATTTTATTTTGGATTTTATTGCCATTTTATTTGAATTTAGGAAAAATGCGTGTATTTCAAAATTGCATTTAGGCCCCAAATAAATGTTCATCTAAACCGTCTTGATTTTAGAAGCCGGGGAAAATTTATTTCGAGATTTTTGGAGTCCGTTTAGTATTTCTTTTAATTGTTTTTCTGCGCGTAATGTTTTATAAAAAACGAACCAACCTAACCGGGTCGTGTCCGTCCGGGACTCTGACCCGGCTGGGCCTTTAAAGCCCGAGGCGCCCGAGCCGCCCCAGCCGGGCTACCGCCCCCGAACCCTAGCGACGCCACCGCTTCCCGCCGCGGCCCGCCACCGCCGCCGCCGGAGTTCGCCGTCGCCGCTGCGCCGCGCCGCCCCGGCGCCCCGCCGCCGGATCCCGCCGCCGCCGCCGACGCCCCGCCGCTGCTAGCCCCGCCGCCGGAGCCGCCGCCGACCCAGCCGCCCCATCGCCCGAGGTAGCCGCCGCCGACGGTTTTCGCCGGTTAACCGCTCGTTTTTTTAAAAGACGCGGTTTTTTTTATTTAGAACGGTTTTATTTTATTTTATTCCGGTTTGGTTATTAAGCGAACGCCCATTCGTTCGTTCGTTTTAATGAACAATTTTCTTTTTTTTCGCAGACAACGAACGTTCGTTCGTTAGCCTCCTCGTTCGTTTTTCTGTTTATCGGATTTTCCGCGATTATTTCTGATCGTGATTTCTGATCCGATTTTCGTTTTAGTTTATCTTTTCGCTCGTTTATCGGAATCAGGCGATTCAAGCGCCTAGAGTTTCGTCTCGAAACCCTCTCTCTGTTTAACCAACACAAACAAGTTTTTGCTACTGTAAAATTTGACTTAGGTCCAGATTAGTAAACGAAGCTTGTTTCTTTCGCCGTTTGATTTTCGTTGCTTCGTTTGATTTGATTCTTTTTGCAAACCGGAGTTCTTAAGTTGGACTTTCTGGTTAGTTCTTTTATTTGAGTTTTACCTGTGCATTAGATGAGTACTTATTGTATGCTTGTTTGTTTGCGATAGAGTACCCGGAGTGCGTCGCTTGCTACTTCGAATCCCTAGGTTTCACAGATCATCAACAAGGCAAGTAACACTTTGATCATACTTCTTTATTACCCAGTTTTATGCATTAGATCAATCCTCAAACAATTGCATGATTAGGATCTGATTAATATGTGGGTTTTGGGAAGTAGATGAGGTAGTACCTATTACTTGTTTTATTATCAAACCCTTGGGAGTTACTTCTACGTTTGCTTATTATGCTATTCTATGCTAGTAGACGTGGATTGGGTGAGTGAATCCATGACAGATGTGAGATTGTGAAATTAATGGTTTATTCAAGGTGGCAACTTTAATACACATCTGGGTGGATTGAGGCACTTGGGTATTTCAGGATTGTCTGTTTGTTTTTGGACCCCACCCAGGCTCAAAGGGATCATAAGATTATTCATGCTAGAAACTTCCGTGTGCAGCCACACGCTATTATGGGCTCTAGCATAGTTGACTAAGCCATGCGAACTCTTATAGTGGTAGACTAGCAGATGTAGGGGAAAGTAGGTGTACAGGTCTACCCATCGTAAGGTGCTAGCGCTTCTGAAAGACTATGTCTTGGTCATCCGTTTCTCAAAAACCATGTAGTGAGAGAAAACCAACGGCGGAGATCGAGTCATGTGGGGAAAAGTGCACAAACCTCTGCAGAGTGTATAAACTAATCATGATTAGCCGTGTCCCCGGTTATGGACGTTTTGAGTATCTAGTACTTGGATTATCATGTGAATCTCATCATGTTACTTTAAATTAATATTGTTGGGATTTAATGATTGATGCTTAATTGGGATTGAGAGGGTGTCTACGCTCTCAATGTTTAACAACCACCACGATAGTTAAATAAAATTTATTCCTTTGAAGTAGGGAAAAATTGGCTTACTGCAAAACTGTAACCATAGAGCTTTCCACCAGCCTTATATGCATGTAGAATAGCATTATTCTTTCATTACTCTCTATGTGTTACATTGCCAGCATATTCCATGTGCTGACCCGTTTCGGGCTGCAACGTTCATGTTGCAAACTTTTCAGACGACGAGTAAGATGCCTTAGGATCGTGGTTCTATACTCAGTGATGCCGTTGGAGTTGATGGACTCACTTATCTTCCAAGCCTTCCGCTGTTATCATTATTAGATGGCCTTAAGCCATATTTATTGTAATAAGTTCTCTTTGGAGACATTTGATGTAATAAGTGTGTGATTGCTACTCTGTTATAAATCCTTCAAATACTATGCGTGTCAGCATTACTGATCCAGGGATGACACTGATGCACAGAGATCAGACTGTTTGACGTCTGGTCGCTACAGCATCACCACCCGTCGCCGGAGTTGGAGCTCACCAGGAGCATTGACGAGCTCGTTCCGATCGCCCCCGTCGTCCTCAACCTCCATCAACTTCACCACCATCTCTGCAACACTCCGCCGCAGCCGTCCGACGTCTTCGCCGCCGTCGAGGACCACTGGAGCTGCCGTGCCATCCACGCCCGAGCCTCTATCGTCCATCGCCGTCGTCGCCACCACTGTAAGTCACCGGCGCCGCCCACCATCCTTAGATCTACAACCTAAGGCCTAGATTAGATCTAGCGAAAGGTTAGGTTTTTTTAGTTAGTTCGGTCTTTTTCCGGTTTAGTATGGTTTATTTCATTAGATCGAACAATTTCGGTTTTCTGTTTAGCCGCTGGCACGTTTTAGTTATTTTGCACCTGAGCGTTAGATAGGCCCAGTAGCGCTAGTTTTTCAATTTCTTTTTTAATTTCAGTTTTTGTTTTTAACAGAAGTAATTCTGGTTTTGTTTTAGCTGTATCTTTTAGGTTATTTATTATTTTTAGTTGATTCTTTTTTATTAGTTTTCAAATTTCCTGTAGTTTGTGTAGAAAGTAGGTTTAGCCATGTTTAAGTTTATAAAAATTGGTTTATATTAGTTTTAGTCAGATTTGTTTTTCTACCATAAATTGAGCTAGAATAATTTTATTTTAGTGATTCTTTTTGCTACTGCTTAGTTTTGACCTTGCCTAGTAGTAGGAACTTGTTGGGGGTATTTTTAGATTGGGATAATTTGATTTATGCCCCTAGTTGTGTCCCACTCGCCTGTTTTACCCCTAATTCACAAAAGTCACCGGTTCTATCCAAGTCACTTTGCTCCTCTTATGCTTTTGCCCTTTGACCATTTGACCATCAGTTTGAAAACTTCATAACTAATTCATACTAAATCAGAAAAATGCAAATAATATACGAAAATGTTCAGAAAAACATCACCTATATGTCAGTGTCATTTGCATTCATGAAAAAAGTGTTGGAAAGTGCACATCCGAGTTTTAGCTCTTTTGATACCATCATTAATAGTAAACTCTAAAAAAATTCAAAAAAAAATTAAAAAATTATGGTGGCAAAGAATGACAAATGTTCTAAGTGCTTGCCAAGTTTCATTAGGGAACGACATTCATGGAAGTCGTGCCAAAAAAATAATCTATTTTCGAGTGCTGATTGTTTTTTTTGCCGCAACACTCAAGAATGGTATTCCCTGATGAAACTTGGCAGGCACTTAAAACATTTGTCATTCTTTGCCACCAATTTTTTTGAATTTTTTTGGAACTTTTTTAGATTTTACTATTCATGGTGGTAGCATAAGAGCTAAAACTTAGATGGGCACTTTCCAACACTTTTTTCATGAATGCAAATGACACTGACATATAGGTGATGTTTTTCTAAACATTTTGGTATCTTATTTGCATTTTTTTGATTTAGTATGAATTAGTTATGAAGTTTTCAAACTGACGGTCAAGCGGTCAAAGGGCGAAAGCATAACAGGAGCAAAGTGACTTGGACAGAACCGGTGACTTTTGGGAATTAGGGGTAAAACAGACGAGTGGGACACAACAAGGGGCACAAATCTAATTATCCCTTTTAGATTTAATTAAAATTAGTTTTAGTAGAAATCAAGCTTTTCTAGTTTTATTAAGATTGCTACTATTTTCCTGTTGTTCTACTTATTATATAATTTTATTTTTCCTATGTTATAATTTATTTTAGATTGGTTACAGAGGGTGAACTTTTATTTTACAGTAGAATAAAACTTTTGATTTTATTTTATTGCAAGTTTTGTTCTAGGCATAATAGGAGTTCTATAATAGCTTTTTAGGTGATCCTTTTTGCACCTAGTTTATATGTTGTTTTCCTTTTTGTTAGTTAGCAAAACTCTTGTTTAGGTTCTGTTAAGAATAGTTTTAGTAGGATAAAACTATTTCTTAGTTGTTGTTTGAAGTGATGAAAACCTTGGTTTGTTTTTCTTCGAGCTTTCTTTGGTTTTGGTTTGAGTGCTTGGGTGATTTACATTAACTTGCTACTATGTTATATTGTGGTATACTTATTTGTGCTATTGTTTGACTCGGTAGAATTCCCGGAGTGCGAGGCCTGCTATTACGAGTCGCTAGCTTTGGAAGACCGTCAACCAGGGAAGTCATTTGACCATGTTTTACAATACCTATGATTCTATTGCATTAGAATATACCCCCCCCCCCACCATGCATGCAGTGGGAGAATTTTAAGTTATGATCTTGAGTAGTATCATGAGGTAGGATGACCCCTTTCCCCTTGTTACCAATGCCCGGGACGATGTAGTTGATTGCTATGCTTTCATAGACGGGGTTGGATGAGTGATTCATAAGGGAGATGTGAGAGTCAAGATGATGACAACCCCATGACTTCAAGCTCAAGATGGACTTCAAAATTCACTACTGGGTGGAGGACGGTTGACGGGCACCCTGGAGAAACCAGCAGATGGTCGGGATGCATGGAGAAGTGCCATGACATCTTGCGGAAAGCTTCACCCAGCCACGAAGAGATGGATGGATATCCCATTGACCGGAAGCTTACCTGTGCAGCCGCAAGCCATTATGGGCTCTGGCTTGGTTGATCCTAGGTGTGACTCTGGCCGGACGGTGCTACAAGATGTAGAAGAACGGTAGGATTGGATGGGCACCGGCAGTGGCCCAGAGGAACTCTTTAGAAGACCTTGTTTTGTTTGTCCCGTCTTCAAACACCAGGCAGTGCGAAGACTTAAAAAGGAGGGAATGATTCTTGCGGGTAAAGTGCACAAACCTCTGCAGAGTGAAGACCTAATCGATTAGCCGTGTCCATAGTTACGGACAATTTTAGCCTCTGGAACTTGCAGTATTTCAGATCTCAACACGAACTTAATGAATTAATTGAGGGGTTACTTTTAATATTTTTGGAATGATACATTGGTTGGCGGAACCATCTCAATAACAACCAACATTTTTGTAGTAATTGTAAACAAGTCCTTTGTTGTAGGGAAAAACTGGCTTTTTCGCAAAAACAGAGATAACTTAGAGCCCCACAGCCAAATTGCATATAGTATCAGTAATTTTGCTGTTGTTCTCTCTTCTTGACTTGCCGGCATATTCAAAAATGCTAACCTACATGGCTGCAACGTCTTATGTTGCAGAGGAGTTTTCTGACCAGGAGTGAGGATATGATCCATGCTTGGCGATTGCCCTATGGAGTCGGATGGACTCGCTATTCGTCTACGCTTCCGCAGCTTTATTTAGTTTATTTCTCAAGTGTTGGACTCGCCGGGGTGACCAAATGGTCACTTGAGCTGATGAGGACATCAATACCATTGTTACACCCACAACCCCTGCTACTATACATACTGGACCAATTACTAGAGCTCGCGCACGCCAATTAAATTATCAAGTACTTCTGTTTCTTGGTAATGAGTCTAATGTTCATGAGAATATGATGCTCCCTAAATTGGATACATTTGTTTTGCTTACAAATGAAGGGCCTAGCTTGGAAGAGGATGGACACTGGAGCAAAAACAAGCATGGAGATGATGGCATACACAAAGGAAATAAGAATGGAGTTTCAAGTGATGATTTCTGGACTTCGAAGCCACCGTAATGAGTGCATGAAGGCTTGGACGAAATATACAAGATCCCACTTCACAAATTTCGTCCAGGGGCTATTATAGGTGTTGCGTCACCTTATTATTGGGCCAGGCCCATGTAATTTCGAAATACATAAGTATAGGCTATTTTTAGAGTCTGTATGTGTGGGGAAACAAAGTTAGGGTTGGTTTCAGACCCCTCCCACAAGGGTCACGAAATTCCCCCTACTCCTCCATATGTACAACCCTTAGGGCATCGTTTAGGCTTTGAGTTTTGTTTAGATTAAAAGTTCTCCATAGCTGCAACTTTGCATACTTCATTTGTGTTCAACGACTAGACCAAGACGTCATAGAACCCTATCTTGATCAATAATGCTTTCATCTTATATTCGCAATATCCAGATTGCAATCTCAGTTTCTTGCTTGCTCTTCATTTGCTCGTAGGAAATCGACCCTCGTGGTTAGGTTGATCGTGGTCCGTCATGGTCAATAACCCCTAGGAAGTTGGTTTAGTGATTGCTAAGGCGTGACGTCTTTGCATGTCCGTAGTCAGACCGTCAAAGTTGACTCCCACAGAAAACGATAGATATCTCATCGAAACATCGGGACATCTTCGCCTCTATCAAGTGGTATTAGATTTCCAGGTTGCTCGGTGAAATTTTATAGTTTTTGGTAGTTTAGACCGAGTCTGTTCTTCATACCTACAGGCGACGAAAAAGCCAAAAACAATTAGGGTTAGTTCATCATATTTGAACCAATCTGAGCCTTTGCATAATCTTTTTAGGGTTTTGCATTGTTGAATTTGCGGTTGCATCGTCATGTCTAGTTGCTGGTCTTAATGTCTTGTCTTTAGAGTTTCGAGTTCTATTCACAAGTTGTCACGCCGCCGCCGCACCATCTTCATCACCGCTGCCATATACCACCATCGTCGTCACTGCTGCCATATACCACCATTGTCGTCACCGCTGCCATATACCACCATCGTCATCACCGCTACCATATACCTCCATCGTCATCACTGCTGCTACATTCCAACACTGATGCGAGTCAATATACCACCATCGACCCACTTCCATATACCACCCCCGATCTGAGTCGATATACCACCACCGATCTGTATCCATATACCACCACTACTCCGAGCCCATCTCATATTAGGTATACTTTCAAGATCCATTTGTTTCCAGATTTGTATTTTCTTGACTAAGTAGGTTTCGAATTCCATCAATCTTTTGCGGTTCCGTAGAAAAGGTTGGTTTCCAAAAAAAGTCTGGAAACCACCCCCCGTTTAGGTCCAAAATTTTCCGAAAACACACTTGTCAAAAAAATTTGGGCTACCCTATTTTTAGGTGTTTCTGAGCATTTTGAGACAGGTGCCATTATAGAAAAAAAATTGAGCCGTTTGTAATTTTTTGTTCCGGGCAGTCAAGAAAAATTGGTCACAAATATTTCATGTCTATCCCGTTATCTTGACTTGGGAAGAGTTTTGAGAAACTCGCCATTATACTGATTTTCGGCAAAAAAAATAGGAGCGCAAAAAAAAGCACAAAAAAAGAGCGAAAAGAAAAATTCAGAGTGTGTTTTTCCCTTATTTTTGTGCAGCGCCGTGATTTTGTTCGTGTTCTAGGCTCGCGTCTCTAGCACAGTCGAGCCTAGGACTAGCACAGTACCATAGTTGAGCGTTTATTCAACTTTGCATCTCTGAATTGATTATTGCTGACCCTTTTTGCTAACATATATGAAGCCTTCCCAGCTCCACATACATCTACATCATGCGTTTGACAGCAGCTGGCAATCGCGCTATCTAAGCTTTTGAGAGTTTTGACTACAACAGTTGCCGATCACCAACAGCTGCTTGGTAAGACTGGTAAGACTTTGCGATTCACTTGACATATTTGTGACACACCAATGCCACTTCCTAGTAGTTTGTAGGATCCTATTATTTTGTGTTTCTATTGTTGCCAACCATGGCAGGATCACAAGCCGACGAGACTGCCTGGGAGAACATGACGAACAAAGAGTTACATGATAAGTTTCAGCAAATGATGAGGGGACAGGTGGAAGGTGTGCTAAACAGATTTAAAGAGGCCATGAAGAAGATAGATGGCATTGAGAAGGCGCTCGAAACAAAGCTCAATAACAAGTTTAATGAATTGCTCGCGCGTCATCCACACCCACTGCCCGATGCACCTTTCACACCTCTACAGCAACAATAACAACAACAACAACAACAACAACAACAACAACAACAACAACAACAACAACAACAACAACAACATCGCCTTCCAAATCAAGTGGGACGAGCCCTGCACGTACCCCTTGTGCCTGGTCAAAATTTTGGTGCCGCTGTACCTACTATTGATACTTCTGTAGCTCTTGCTACTACTGCAGAGATGGAGGACCATTATGAGGATGAGGTTGATCAAAATCAGAACTACGAGCAACCACCAGCACCACCACCAGCAGGTCGACCTCAGGCATATAATCGCAACGGTAGGGCTGCACCACCACCTCCGGTATGAGATTATGACCATATTCCTAAACTCAAATTGAATATTCCACCATTTGAGGGTAGATATGTTCCTGATGTATATCTTACTTGGGAGTTAGAAACTGAACAACGTTTCACATGCTTACAATATCCTAAGGAGAGATGTGTTGCTGCTGCTGTTTGTGAATTCACTAGCTTTGCTTCTATTTGGTGGTCTGAACATTGTAGATTATATTCTATTCCAGCTATTTGGGCTTATTTGAAAACTGATATGCGTACTCATTGGGTTCCACCATATTATCAACGTGAATTGCTTCAAAAATTGGAGCATTTAAGACAAGGAAAAAATCTTGTAGAAGAATATTATCAGGAATTACAAACTAGCATGATTAGATGTGGTATTGTTGAGGATGATGAAGCTATGCTTGCATGTTGTATGGGTGGATTAAATAAAGAGATTCAAACCATTCTAGAGTATAAGGAGTATAACAATATCACCCGTTTATTCCATCTTGCTTGTAAAGCTGAACGTGAAGTGCAGGATCAACAGACATTGGCGCGAACTAATTTTTCTGCAGGTCGATCTTCATCATGGACACCACGTACATCCTCTACTCCCACACGTCCTACTACAGCACCACTGACTTCAGCCGCCAATTCCAACCGAGATACAAGAAAACAAGCACCACCACCACCATCTGCTAGGAGTACACCTTTCGGTCCCGCATAGAGCTCTTCTTCATCCATGGCATCAACAGAGCAAACACATGATATTATTTGTCGTTGTTGTAAGGGTGGAGGTCATTATGCGAGAGAATGCCCATCTAAGCGTGTGATGATTGCTACTGAGGATGGTGCGTATGAGTCCGCTAGTGACTATGATGAGGAGACTTTGGCTCATATTACAAGTGAAGAACACGGTGGATATGATTCTGATCATGAGACGCAATACATGGCGCTGAAGATGCTGACAGGTATGAATGTTTAGTTACTCAACGTGTTTTGAGTGTGCGGGTGACACAAGCTGAGCAAAATCAAAGGCATAGTTTGTTCCATACAAAGGGAGTTGTGAAGGAACGTTCTATCCGCGTCATCATTGATGGAGGGAGTTGCAGCAACTTGGCTAGCATTGATATGGTGAGGAAGCTATCTCTCACCACAAGACCACATCCACATCCTTATTACATCCAATGGTTCAACAACAGCGGTAAGGTTAAGGTAACACATATTGTTCCTGTGCATTTTAGTATCTCTACATATGCTGATTATGTTGATTGTGATGTAGTACCTGTGCAAGCATGTTCCTTATTACTTGGTAGACCATGGCAATTTGATATAAATTTTGTACACCATGGTAGAAACAATTAGTATACTCTTGTTCATAAGGATAAAGATATTACTTTGCTTCCTATGTCTCCTGATTCCATTTTGAAAGATGATATTAATAGAGCTAATAAAGCAAAGCAGGAGAAAAATAAGAGTGAAAATCAGATTGTGGCAAAAGAATTTGAACAACAAATGAAGCCTAATAATAAACCGTCTAGTGTTGCCTCTCAAATTAAATTGAAAAGTGCATGTTTACTTATCACCAAATCTAATATTGATGATCTAGATTTCAGCAAATACGTTTGCTATGCTTTTGTGTGCAAACAGGCATTATTTTTCATTCAAGGACGTGCCTTCCTCTTTGCCTCATGCTGTCACTAACATTTTGTAGGAGTTTGCTGACGTCTTTCCATAAGACGTGCCACCAGGATTACCACCTATTCGACGGATTGAGCATCAGATTGACATAATTCCTGGTGCATCACTACCAAACCGTGCACCATACCGTGCCAATCCATATGAGATGAAGGATATTATGCATCAAGTACAGGAGCTGCTCGACAAAGGTTATATACGCGAATCTCTTAGTCCTTGTGTTGTTCCTATTATACTAGTGCCAAAATAGGATGGTACGTCGCGTATGTGTGTTGATTGTAGAGGCATTAATAATATTACTATTTGTTATCGTCATCCTATTCCTAGGCTAGATTATATGCTTGATGAATTGAGTGGCTCTACAATATTTTCCAAAGTTGATTTGTGTAGTGGATACCATCAAATTTGTATGAAACTAGAAGATGAATGGAAACCAGCTTTTAAAACTAAGTTTGGTTTATATGAGTGGTTAGTCATGCCTTTTGGGTTAACTAATACACCTTGTACTTTCATGATATTAATGAATGAAGTTTTATGTGCTTTCATTGGACGATTTATGGTAGTCTATTTTGATGCTATACTGATTTATAGCAAAACTTTGGAAAACATTTGGAACATCTACGTGTTTTATTATTGCTCTACGTGATGCACGTTTGTTTGGTAACCTTGGAAAGTGCACCTTTTGCACCGACCAAGTATATTTTCTTGGCTATGTTGTTACTCCATAGGGAATTGAAGTTGATAAAGCCAAGATTGAAGCTATTGAGAGTTGGCCACAGCCCAAAATGGTCACACAAGTGAGGAGTTTTCTTGGCCGCGCTGGATTCTATAGGCGTTTTTGAGAGATTTCACCACCATTGCTACACCTCTCAATGAGATTACAAAGAAGGATGTGCCTTTTGTTTGGGGTACCGCACAGGATGAAGCCTTCACAGTATTGAAAGATAAGTTGACACATGCTCCTTTACTCCAACTTCCTGATTTTAATAAGACTTTTGAGCTTGAATGTGATGCTAGTGGAATTGGATTAGGAGGTGTGTTATTACAAGATGAAAAACCTGTTGCATACTTTTCTCAAAAATTGAGCGGGCCTAGTCTGAATTATTCTACTTATGATAAAGAATTATATGCTCTTGTTCGGACTTTAGAATCATGGCAACATTATTTATGGCCCAAAGAATTTGTTATACATTCTGATCATGAATCTTTGAAACATATTAGAAGTCAAGCTAAACTGAATAATAGACATGCTAAATGGGTTGAATTCATTGAGACTTTCCCTTATGTCATTAAGCACAAGAAGGGTAAAGAAAATGCTATTGCTGATGCATTGTCTCGTCGCTATACTATACTTTCACAACTTGATTTCAAAATATTTGCTTTGGAGACCATAAAAGATCAATACGTGCATGATGCTGATTTTAAAGATGTATTGCAGAACTGTAAAGAAGGAAGAACATGGAACAAGTTCGTCATTAATGATGGATTTGTGTTCCATGCTAACAACTATGCATTCCAGCTAGCTCCGTTCGTATTTTGTTGCAGTGGGCGCATGGAGGAGGATTAATGGGAAACTTTGGCATGAAGAAGACGGAGGATGTACTTGCTACACATTTCTTTTGGCCAAAGATGAGACGAGATGTTGAGCGCTTTGTTGCTCGCTGCACTACATGTCAAAAAGCTAAGTCATGACTCAATCCTCATGGTTTATATATGCCTTTGCCTGTACCTAGTGTTCCTTGGGAGGATATATCTATGGACTTTGTTTTAGGTTTACCTCGAACAAAGAAGGGGAGGGATAGCATATTCGTTGTCATGGATAGATTCTCGTATATGGCACACTTTATACCATGTCATAATAGCGATGATGTTGTTAATGTTGCTGATTTGTTTTTTTGTAAAATTATTCGCTTGCATGGTGTGCCAAATACTATTGTTTCAGATCGTGATACTAAATTTCTTAGCCACTTTTGGAGATGTTTATGGGCTAAGTTGGGGACTAAACTGCTTTTTAGTACTACTTGTCACCCCCAAACTGTTGAACAAACTGAAGTAGTCAATAGAACATTGTCTACTATGCTTAGGGCTGTTTTGAAGAATAATAAGAAAATGTGGGAAGAATGCTTGCCTCATATTGAATTTGCTTACAATCGTTCGTTTCATTCTACTACTAAGATGTGCCCTTTTGAAATTGTGTATCGTTTCCTACCTCGTGCACTATTGATTTGTTGCCTCTTCCATATTTGGAGACGGTTAATTTTGATGCTAAACAACGTGCTGAATTGATCTTAAAAATGCATGAGTTAACTAAGGAAAACATTGAGCATATGAATGCTAAATATAAATTGCTAGAGATAAGGGTATAAAACATATTGTGTTTGCACCTGGAGATCTTGTTTGGTTACATTTGCATAAGGATAGATTTCCTAATTTGCAAAAATCTAAGCTAATGCCACATGTTGATGGTACTTTTAAGGTGTTAGTGAAAATAAATGATAATGCATATAAACTTGAGCTGCCTGCAGATTTTGGGGTTAGTCCCACTTTTAAGATTGCGGATTTGAAGCCATATTTGGGCGAGGAAGATCAGCTCCCGTCGAGGACGACTTCATTTCAAGAAGGGAAGGATGATGAGAACATCAATACCATTGTTACACCCACATCCCCTGCTACTATACATACCGGACCAATTACTAGAGCTCGCACACGCCAATTAAATTACCAGGTACTTTCATTTCTTGGTAATGATTCTAATGTTCATGAGAATATGATGCTTCCTAAATTGGCTACATTTGTTTTGCTTACAAATGAAGGGCCTAGCTTGGAGAAGGATGAATATTGGAGAAAGAACAAGCAGTGAGATGATGGCATGCGCAAGGGAAACAAGAACGGAGTTTCAAGTGATGATTTCAGGACTTTGAAGCCACCGTAATGAGTGCATGAAGGATTGGACGAAATATACAAGATGCCACTTCACAAATTTCGTCCAGAGGGTATTATACGTGTCGCGTCACCTTATTATTGGGCCAGGTCCATGTATTTTTGAAATACATAAGTATAGGCTGTTTTTAGAGTCTGTATCTATGGGGAAACAAAGTTAGGATTGGATTCAGACCCCTTCTACAAGTGGTCACGAAATTCCCCCCTACTCCATATATATGTAACAACCCCAAAATTGGGTTATCAATTTTTGTGCCGTTATTCCTTCCTAGCATCATTTTCAAAATCTTTCTCCTGAGTGGGCAAGACCTCATTTGCATCAGCTCAAACCCTCTGAAACCCTAATTCCGAATTTTTGGAATTTGAATATGGCCTTTGTGATTACAAAGGAGCTATCATTTTCCTTGATCTGTTGATCATCCCATCGATTCCCATAGACCCTCCTATCCTTTTAAACCTTGGATATGCAAAAATATTGCCAAGTCCAATGCAATAATTTTGAATTATGATTTATTCCTTTTCTTGTCTTTCTGAGAAATAAAATCCAAATGCATATCTAGCCATCTCCTAAATTCATGTGAATTGGTGGACTTGATAATTATGCCTAGTCCAAGCTCTGGCAAAGATATTGGCCATAATTAAATAAGGAAAATTGCATTTTCTTATTTAATACCAATATTGCATTTTTGCCATTTTTTTACAGCAACTACTATTTTTATAGAAGATAAAATTCCCACATAAATTGTGGAGCTTTTGCTCGCTATATAATCACTAGTTCCATCCTTATCTCATGTTCCACCGATCAAAAATTGGGCACATGATCCAATGCAAGTTTCTGCCTTCTCTAAAATTTTGCAAAGGAAGTGCTTTACTCCTAATTCCTATTGAGCTGCAATTTGGTAGGGTGATTAATATTGATAAATAACCCATGGATACCAAGGATGAGCTCAATCCATTCATCATAGCTCCCTGTGCAATTTTTCAAAGTTTCTGACCAGAATGCAACTTTGTGAAGGAAGTACCTTCATAGAGTTTCCAAATGGGATGAAACTTTGCCATCCTCTCAATTACCCAAATCATTAGCCTCCACCCAAATTCAGCTCATTTCATTGATCTACATGAGCACATGAGCAATTCTTGTTTTCTGTCCAAATTTTTCAGTTTGTGAAACAAGTATATTTTATCTCGCTCCACTATGGCTGAAAATATTTCCAAGCCTTCTCCTATCCATATAACCCACCTACCCCAGAGTTTGGATCATGTCATGTAGCAAATATTTTCCTAGATTTTTCCCAAGTTTCTCGTCAGAAGGATGCTTGTGAAACAAGTACCAATTTGGCAAGTCCATTTGGTATGATATTTTTGCAGCATCTACATATGACCAAATCATGGTGATTTGCCAAGTGGTAGCTCCATCTAACACTCCTAGCAAGTGCTCCTTCCTCATTTGTTTTCTGGGCCATATTTGACAGTTGTACTACGCTATGTTAAATAGTTGCCCAAATCCCTTCCAACTTTCCAGGACCATAGTCCTTGCTACCCTAAGCCTCCCACACATCAAGTTTAGCCATTAAGCTCACTGTGTTGATCACCAAGATGTGGCCAAATTTGCAACAGCAAACTTGTCGAGCCTGTTTCCCTCTGCTCCCTACACTTCTGCCCGTGCCATCACCTTAGTTCTAATGAACCTTGGAAGGACTCCCTTGCTGACAAGGTTTGGCACTAAGTAGGAGGCCAAAGCGTGTAGTGCCTGTGGTGATCACGAGTGAAGCTAGCCAAATTGGTGGTCGGCGCACTGTTGGCCTCAGCAGAGCAGCTCCGGCTGACTCTGGCTCATTCCAGCTTGTCAACCAGCTCAGCTTCATCGTTGTCGTGCGCCTGGACCCCTCTGCCCCTCCATTTTCTTCTCCTTCGAGCCGTGCCATTGATCAAACAGTGCTCGCCGATGTGCATTGTCGCCTTCCTCGCCCCTGTCTGTTTCCTCCTCACATCTCGGAGCGCACCTCGACTCCGTGACCCCCCCTGGAGCTCGTCCGCGTACTCCTCGTCGCCTTCCCGCCGCTTCCCGTGAGATTTGGCCATGCCTGCCGACCCTGCGCCCATCGCCGGCGTGCGGACACATCGCCTGTCGCATGCCACCTCCCCCTCTCTTCTCGAGCCTTCCCCGCGGCTATATAAGCATGCCCCCGAGCTCCCCCACAGTCCACAACCCCTCCCCAAGCCTCTCCTTGAGCTCGGAGCACCTCCATCCCCCACCATGTCCGAGTGGTCGCCGCCAATCCTCTCGACCATTCTTTCCATGGCCCCCCCCCCCCCCCCCCGCTCGTTTTGCTACTCTCCAGCGTGCCTCCCCTTTGAAGCTCTCTGCCGCCGCGGTCCTCGATGGCTCCGGCGCTGTAGGCCGCCCCGAGCTCCTCCGAGACCACCCACGGGCGCGACATGGAGTGGCGGAGCTCCTGCGTGCGCCGCCCGGCCCTCCCGTGCCGCCTGTCGCTGGCTCCGATGGCAGCCGCGC
Organism: Triticum aestivum; assembly: GCF_018294505.1. Taxonomy (NCBI): domain Eukaryota; kingdom Viridiplantae; phylum Streptophyta; class Magnoliopsida; order Poales; family Poaceae; genus Triticum; species Triticum aestivum. The sequence continues at coordinate 227,200,548 of NC_057795.1, forward strand.
CCTCCTCTGCCTCCGGTCGGGAGCAAGAAGACCAGGTGGGAGGAGAGAGAAGCCACAGCGGGCCCCACCTGGTAGTGACCCAGGGGCGTTGACCTGGTCCTGCCAGCATGGATAAGTAAGGGACCCCACCTCCGCGCGACCCCACCTGCCATAGACCGAAGTCGCCCAGTCAGCGTAAGTGGAAACGCAAACCCCCAAAGTGCGCTTTTATTTCCTCGAAGGCATATTCATAGTAGTGCGTTTTCTGTAACTGAAAACGTATTACCTGAAAATGCGCTTTCTGTTCTCTGGAAACGTATTTTCTCAAGTGCGCTTTCTGTTTTCAGCCCAGCCCGCCGAAAAGGTTAAATTGTGAACGTTCACTGCCTTAGTTGCTTTTCTGGCTAAAAAGTGAACAGCCACAACTTTGCAACCGTAACTCCGATTAAGGTGAATCCAATGCTCACGTTCTTTGTCCATCGAGTTCTTTTCGATGGGACTATTTTCTTGATGTTTGCACATTCATAAGATGCCCATTTTGCCCTTGCCCTAATTTAGCCCCTGTGAGAGCGAACCACTCTCCGGCAAATTTTTCGAGAAGTGACCACACTCATTCCCGGAGTATTCCTCGACCCCCAGGCAAGCCAACCTCTTATCATGAGCCCTGAACTTGCATGTTGACTTTGCTGGTACCTCGTGTGTGTGCTTAGTTGCAGTAGTTTTTGTCTGTTTCATCCGCCGTTATTTCAGTTGTGCTATATGTTAGTACTGTTTGCCACGTCATGTTTGCCTTTCATGATAGCTTTTACCATGCTAGTTATATTGTTGTTGATAATATCATACTTGTATCTGGTTAGTTTCATGCCAGTAGTATGGATGCTATGATGATTTTGTTACACCGTCGATAAGCTAGTACCCGATATTGTCATGTTTCTTATGCTAAAACTATTTAGGTTTGATAATTGTAAATGCATTTGTTTGCTGCATATTCACGGTTGCATCCTTGTTTAATATGCTCATAATATTGATGATGGTGGAGAAGTTAATAACATGACTTTATAATAAACCTCCTCCGTCATCGATGGGATCGAGTCATAGTGCCTCCAAATCGAGCTTTCTCCAGTGCAGCCACATTTTCCTTATGGAAGGCCCTAGTTGGGTCTATTGTCATGCCTCTCGCCGGTGCCTCCAACTAGGGAAGGTTATGGGAGCACGCTACCCTGATCAGGTAGGTGGACATAAGCCTTGTGATCCCAAGTTGGGTTATGTGCACATGTCCCCGTTTGGGACCGTTTTTGCCAAGATGGTGGCCGAAGATGCCTTTGGTAGGCATGGGGCCACACATGACTTAGGCCTGAGAGGGAGTTGGTCGGAGTGGCTGGGAGAGTGTCATGGCAGTAGATCGGTTTTGTCGGAACGATGTTGGTCCACCCGAATGGGAGTGCGAGGCCATGGGTTCTATGGTGTGGGTACGGTGTGCTAACCTCTGCAGAGTGTGTGTTTAATCTATCGATAGTTGCGTCCTCGGTCATGGGCACAGTTCGTAGTTGGTCACACTATCGGGTCTTGGTCGAAATGGAGGATAAATCTGCTAATAACTAATGTGATAACTAAGATGTGGTAAAGAATGTGGTGACTTGGACTATGAGACAATCATGACAAGTCACGATGATGTGTTGACATGACAATGAGAGGAGGTCTCGGTAAGTCATGAGTTTGCTCCGAGGAGTCGTGGCAGAGTAAGTGATTGTTGCATGAGGTTAATGCTATATTTCTTCACGGGAGGTAACTGGTAGTTTATTTTCAGCATAGTTTCTTGATGCCATGCCATATTTTTGATATGCTATGCTTTGTTGTTGTTATGTTAAAAGTAAGTTTGATATGCCATGCTAGTAGATGCTATGTTGTGGTTCATTCTTAGTTTGATTATGATTCCAGATAATATCATGCCATGCCTAGAAGTTGCGTTGAAGTAGACTGTTGCATATGCTTGGTTCTTGCGTTGTCATCCGTTCGTTCGGATGCTATGTATTTGGTTGTCTTGCAAGTACATTCAATGTATTGACCTGGCGTGTCATGCCGTTTTGTAGGCCGTGCTCAGATTATTCGCTTGTTCCGTCGTGCTAGACCGTAATCTAGCCAGTCTTGTGAGTTATGGAGCCCAGCCAGAGTGAGACGCTGCCAAACCAAGACTTTCACCGCCATTTATATGGACTTCCGCTACCATGTAAGTAGCCTTAGGGCTATGCTAGAAGATTGTATTCATCAGTGATGTAATCATATACATATGTATTTGATGAATATTCTTGTACCTGGAATGTTGTATCAGGGACCTGTCGTGCGTCAGGTGTTATCCTAGGCTAACGTGCGAAGGCCCCCTGCTCCCAGCAGATCGGGGTGCCACAGGAGATGGTATCAGAGAAGCCAGGCTGGCACATGTTATCCTAGATTTAGATTACCGCTACCATCAACCCGTAATGACCCTAAGGGATTTGACACATCCCTGGCATCCAACATGGCCACTATTAATCAACAGGTGGCGCAATCGGGACCGACACGTCCTCACCCCTCCGTCCCCGCCTAGTGAAGGAAATATGCCCTAGAGGCAATAATAAAGTTATTATTTAATTCCTTAATTCATGATAAATGTTTATTATTCATGCTAGAATTGTATTAACTGGAAACTTAGTACATGTGTGAATACATAGACAAAATATATAGTACCTAGTATGCATCTACTTGACTAGCTCGTTTATCAAAGATGGTTATGTTTCCAAACCATAGACATGTGTTGTAATTTGATGAACGGGATCACATCACTAGGAGAATGATGTGATGGACATGACCCATCCGTTAGCTTAGCATTATGACCGTGTTAGTTTCATTGCTACTGCTTTCTTCATGACTTATACAAGTTCCTGAGACTATGAGATTATGCAACTCCCGAATACCGGAGGAACACTTTGTGTGCTACCAAACGTCACAACATAAAAGTGTGATTATAAAGGTACTCTACAAGTGTCTCCAAAGGTGTTTGTTGGGTTGGCATAGATCGATATTAGGATGTGTCACTCCATGTTTCGGGGAGGTATCTCTAGGCCCTCCCGGTAATACTCATCACTATAAGCCTTGCAAGCATTGTGACTAATGATTTAGTTGCGGGATGAAGTATTACAGAACGAGTAAAGAGACTTGCCGGTAACGAGATTGAACTAGGTATTGAGATACCGATTATCGAATCTCGGGCAAGTAACATACCGATGACAAAGGGAACAACATATGTTGTTATGCGGTTTGAACGATAAAGATCTTCGTAGAATATGTAGGAACCAATATGAGCATCCAGGTTCCGCGATTGGTTATTGACCGGAGATGTGTCTCGGTCATGTCTACATAGGTGGATGGCGCGGCCCCCAAGCCCAATCCGAATTGGGTGGGGGCCGGCCCCCCTTTCCTTCCCTCTCTCTCCCTCTTCCTTCCTCTCCTACTCCAACTTGGGAAGGGGGAATCCTACTCCCGCTGGGAGCAGGACTTCCCCCCTTGGGCGCGCCATAGAGGGCCGGCCCTCCCCATCCTCCACTCCTTTATACACGGGGGAGGGGGCACCCCATACACACACAAGTTGACATTGTTTAGCCATGTGCGAGGCCCCCTCCACAATTACACACCTCGGTCATATCATCGTAGTGCTTAGGTGAAGCCCTATGCCAGTAACTTCATCATCACCGTCACCACACTATCGTGCTGACGAAACTCTCCCTCGGCCTGAACTGGATCAAGAGTACGAGGGACGTCTCTGAGCTGAACATGTGCTGAACGCGGAGGTGCCATACGTTCGCTGCTTGGATCGGTTGGACTGCGAAGACGTTCGACTACATCAACCGCGTTAACTAAACGCTTCTGCTTTCGGTCTACGAGGGTACGTGGACACACTCTCCCCTCTCGTTGCTATGCATCACCTAGATAGATCTTGCGTGATCGTAGGAATTTTTTTGAAATTACCGTGTTCCCCAAAACCTAGTTATCCGTGGATCGAATAGTAACCCCATCCTTTATGGTCGGCCGTACCGCTTACCCTTCGCATTAAGGGAAAGGGACCACACCATGCGGGCCTGTCCCGCATAGCCGCCTATAAAATCCCCTTTTCCTCTAGCCATATCGCTCACCCCTCACTTAGCCATGTCCTTGCAGAGAAGCCTAGCTAGTAACACTCCAGCCTTGACTAGCACCTTCAAAGCTCCCAAGTTTTACACCCGCACCTGTGCTGTCAACCATACTGGCTTTCCATCCCTTCTTGTCAAGATGCTCACCAAAGCCTTTGGCTGTAATGCTAGCCCCGAGTACCTGGTGTTCCAATTGACACCCGTCCCTCACCTTCACCACTTTGATGCAAGAGTGCACATCAACCCAGGCCCCGCAGTAGATGGCTAGCCTTTGGTTTTTCAGGGTAGAGCCATGCCTACCACTGATTAGCCATTCAGGATGCTGCTATGGAGGCTATCCTATACCTCCAAAACAAGTTTTCGCAAGTGGCAACAAGGCGGGAGTTCTGCTTTTCCCCCATTGTGGCAGAAGCAGGAATTCAGCCTTCTCCTGCCATCCAAGGAGATGACGCCCCAATCTCTTGCCTGGTGCAATATATCACTGCCCAGGGGATGATGATTTCTAAGATGCTTGCCGAGTTTAGAACCCTCGACAACGATGCAGTACGATTTGTCAGGAAGCTTATCGTGAGACTCATAAATTCACATCTCAATCCATTTGCCCAACGCCATCCGAACCAGTGCTACCCTCTCAGCCTGTGTTGTGGCCTAAGCCAAACATTGTCACCCTCGACAAGGCTCTTTTCCGGATCCACTAGCAGCATCTGCTTGGATCAATTTTTAGCCACACCTCCAGCAGAAGAGTCCCAACCCATAGTAGTATCGAACGATGAAGATGGAGATTGGCTCAGTCTTCGTCCTCTAGGAGAGCCCCAGCAAGGCCAGTCCTTAGCATGACCTCAGTCGCACAGTCAGTGGTCTTTGCAAGTAGTTCCGTCTGTCGGTTCATCACCGATATGGGGATAGAACCATGTATCCCGGAGTGAGTACTTCCATTTAGCGCGTAGTGCGTTCGTGCTTTGTTGTATGCTAGTACTGTTGTAACCCGTATGCTATGTTCTATGCATGCTTTCATACTTTTGTGTTCGTGTTTTTTTCTGTCTCTCTATCACGTAGAAATGTTTGATAGGGTTGGCAATGTGTGCTAACAAGATTTTAATCAGTAGCACACATACACTAAAAACAACATTGACTCGTTCCAAGTCTATAATAAAATGCGCGCTGGTGTAGGTATATGTATACCAGGAGTACATATACCCACTAGCATTAAAACACCTTAGTATGATTTGTCTGGTATGTTTTTCTATTGCATGTATATTGCATCTGTCTGTTTGTTAGTTTAGACTACACTGCATCCTACACACAGCCCTGGTTTACCCCCGAGTACATTTGCGCAGTACTCGGAAAATGCAAAGTCACACCCCTATCTCTATCTGTGCATACCCCGTGTGCCAGATTTTCAAACCCAGAGCCTCGAAGAGGCATTTTCATCTGGCCATTTCTCGTCCTTAATTCTTTTTCGTTAACCCAATTGTGTTTCCGGAGAAACGCTACCATCTTTATTTCACTCGATCCAGTACAACTCTCTGATACAGATTTCAACTCTAATTCTACCTCGACACCTACATTTCATGGAGCAATCCGCAATTTTTTTCCCGTGCCCTAGTGCGACTCCTTGCCCATATCTCTCCCTAGGTGTACCAATTATCGGTGCCCCCAACTCGTTCAAATTTTACCAAAGGGTTAAAAATTAACCCAGAGTTTTTTCCCCAGAGTGGTTATCTTTTCAATTGTGATGTAACCCTAGGAATCTCGAGGACGAGATTCTTTTTAAGGGGAGAAGAGTTGTAACAGCCCCAAAATTATCAATTTTTGTGCTGTAATTCCTTCCTGGCACTCATTTTCAAAATCTTTCTCCTGAGTCTGTTGGATGACTCTGAGACTTCTTGTCATTTCCAACATTTCAAAACCTTGCTCATGTCTTTGGGCAAGACCTCGTTTGCATCAGCTCAAACCCTCTAAAACGCTAATTCCAAATTTTTGGAATTTGAATATGGCCTTTGTGATTACAAAGGAGCTATCATTTTTCTTGATCTGTTGATCATCCCATCAGTTCCAAGAGACCCTCCTATCCTTGTAAACCTTGGATATGCAAAAAGATTGCCAAGTCCAATGCAATATTTTTGAATTATGATTTATTCCTTTTCTTGTCTTTCTGAGAAGTAAATTCCAAAGGCGTATCTAGCCATCTCCTAAATTCATGTGAATTGGTGGAGTTGATAATTATGCCTAGTCCAAGCTTTGGCAAAGATATTGGCCATAATTGAATAAGGAAAATTGCCTTTTCTTATTTAATACCAATATTGCATTTCTGCCATTTTCTAAAGGAACTACTATTTTTATAGCAGCTAAAATTCCCACATAAATTGTGGAGCTTTTCCTTGCTATATAATCACTAGTTCCATCCTTATCTCATGTTCCACAGATCAAAAATTGGGCACATGATCCAATGCAAGTTTATGCCTTCTCTGAAATTTTGCAAAGGATGTGCTTTATTCCTAATTCCTATTGAGCTGCAATTTGGCAGGGTGATTAGTATTGATAAATAACCCATGGATACCAAGGAGGAGCTCAATCCATTCATCCTAGCTCCCTATGTAATGTTTCAAAGTTCCTGACCAAAATGCAACTTTGTGAAGGAAGTACCTTCATAGAGTTTCCAAATGGGTTGAAACTTTGCCATCCTCTCAGTTACCCAAATCATTAGCCTCCACCCAAATTCAGCTCATTTCATTGATCAATGTGAGCACATGAGCAATTCTAGTTTTTTTTCCAAATTTTCAGTTTGTGAAGCAAGTATATTTTATCTTGCTCCATTATAGATGAAAATATTTCCAAGCCTTCTCCTATCCATATAACCCACCTACCCCAGAGTTTGGCTCATTTCATGTAGCCAATATTATCCTAGATGTTTACCAAGTTTCTGGTCAGAAGTGATGCTTGTGAAACAAGTGTCAATTTGGCAATTGCATTTGGTATGATCTTTTTGCATCATCTACATATGACCAAATCATGGTGATTTGCCAAGTGGTAGCTCCATCTAACACTCCTTGTTAGTGCTCCTTCCTCATTTGTTTTCTACACCATATTTGACAGTTGTACTACAACTATGTTAAATACTTGCCCAAATCCCTTCCAACTTTCTAGGACCGTAGTCGTTGCTACCCTAAGCCTCCCAGACATCAAGTTTAGCCCTTAAGCTCACTGTGTTGATCACCAAGATGTGCCCAAGTTTCCAACAGCAAACTTGTCGAACTTGTTTCCCTCTGCTCCCTACACTTCTTTCTGTGCCATCACCTCAGTTTTAATGAACCTTGGAAGGACTCCCCTGCTGACAAGGTTTGCCACTAAGTAGGAGGCCAGTGCATGCAGTGCCCGTGGTGATCACAAGTTAAGCCGGCCAAATCGGTGGTCTGCGCACTGTTGGCCTTAGCAGAGCAGGTCCGGCTGGCTCTGGCTCATCCCAGCTTGTCAACCAGCTCAGCTTCATCGTCGCCATGCGCCTAGACCCCTCTCCCCCTCCATTTTCTTCTTCGACGAGCCGTGCCAACGATCGAACAGTGCTCGCCCATGTGCATCATCGCCTTCCTCGCCCCTGTCCATTTCCTTCTCGCGTCTCCGAGTGCAGCTTGACTCCGTGACCCCCTGGCGCTCGTTCGTGTCCTCCTCGTCGCCTTCCCGCCGCTTCCCATGAGCTTTGGCCGCGCATGCCAACCCTGCGCCCATCACCGGCGCACGGACACGTCGCCTGTTGTGTGCCACCTCCCCCTCTCTTCTCGAGCCTTCCCCGCGGCTATATAAGAATGCCCCCGAGCTCCCCCGCAGTCCATAACCCCTCCCCAAGCCTCTCCTCGAGCTCGGAGCACCTCCAGCCCCCACCATGTCCGAGTGGTCGCCGTCGATCCCCTCGGCCATTCTTGCCATGGTCCCCTTCCCCCATCGTATTGCTGCTCCCTAGCCTTCCCCTTGGCACCCGAAGACCACCGCAACCCCCAACTCCGATGGAGAAGCCGCTTTGGCGTGTCTCCCCTTCAAAGCTCTCTATCGCTGCGGTCCTCCATGGCTTCGGCGTTGCATGCCTCCCCGAGCTCCTTTGAGACCATCCACGGGCGCAGCATGGAGTGGAGGAGCTCCTGTGCGCGCCGCCCGGCCCTCCCATGCCGCCTGCCGCTGGCTCCGACGGCAGTCGCGGCCTCCTCTGCCTCCGGTCGGGAGCATGAAGAAGACCAGGTGGGAGGAGAGAGAAGCCACAGCGGGCCCCACCTGGTAGCAACCCAGGGGCGTTGACCTGGTCCTGCCAGCGTGGATAAGTAAGGGGCCCCACTCCCGCGTGACCCCACATGCCATAGACCGAAGCCGCCCAGTCAGCGTAAGTGGAAACGTAAACCCCCGAAGTGCCCTTTCCTTTCCTCAAAGGCGTATTCACAGTAGTGTGTTTTCTGTAACTGAAAACGTATTGCCTGAAAATGCGCTTTCTGTTCTCTGGAAACGTATTTTCTCAAGTGCACTTTCTGTTTTCAGCCTAGTCGCCGAAAAGGTTAAATTGTGAACGCTCACTGCCTTGTTGCTTTTCTGGCTAAAAAGTGAACGGCCACAACTTTGCAACCGTAACTCCGATTAAGGTGGTTCCAACGCCCATGTTCTCTGTTCATCAAGCTCTTTTCGATCGGACTAGTTTCTTGATGTTTGCATATTCTGCAAATGCCATTTTTCCCTTGCCCTAATTAAGCCCCTATGAGAGTGAACCCCTCTCCGGCAATTTTTTCCAAGAAGTGACCATACTCATTCCCGGAGTATTCCTCGACCCAGGCAAGCCAACCTCTTATCATGAGCCCCGAACTTGCATGTTGACTTTGCTGGTACCTCATGTGTGTGCTTAGTTGCAGTAGATTTTGTCTGTTTCATCCGCTGTTATTTCAGTTGTGCTATATGTTAGTACTGTTTGCCACGTCATGTTTGCCTTTCATGATAGCTTTTATCATGCTAGTTATATTGTTGTTGATAATATCATACTTGTGTTGTGGTTAGTTTCATGCCAGTAGTATCGATGCTATGATGATTTTGTTACACCGTCGATAAGCTAGTACCCGGTATTATCATGTTTCTTATGCTAAAACTTTTTAGGTTTGATAATTGTTAATGCATTTGTTTGCTGCATGTTCATTGTTGCATCCTTGTTTAATATGCTCATAATATTGATGATGGTGGAGAAGTTAATAACATGACTTAATAATAAACCTCCTCGGTCATCAATAGGATCGAGTCATAGTGCCTCCAAATCGAGCTTTCTCCAGTGCAGCCACATTTGCCTTATGGGAGGCCCTAGCTGGTTCTATTGTCATGCCTCTCGCTGGTGCCTCCAAGTAGGGAAGGTTATGGGCACGCGCTACCCAGATCAGGTAGGCGGACATAAGCCTTGTGAGCCCGAGTTTGGTTATGTGCACATGTCCCCGTTTGGGACCATTTTTTCCACGACGGTGGTCGAAGATGCCTTTGGTAGGCATGGGGCCACCCATGACTTAGCCCTGAGAGAGAGTTGGTCGGAGTGGCCGGGAGAGTGTCATGGCAGTAGATCGGTTTTGTCGGAACGACGTTGGTCCACCCGAATGGGAGTGTGAGGCCATGGTTTTGTGGTGTGGGTACAGTGTGCTAACCTCTGCAGAGTGTGTGTTTAATCTATCGATAGGCGTGTCCTCGGTCATGCGCACAGTTCGTAGTAGGTCACACTATCGGGTCTTGGTCGAAATGGAGGATAAATCTGCTAATAACTAATGTGATAACTAAGATGTGGTAAACAATGTGGTGACTTGGACTATGAGATAATCATGAGAAGTCATGATGATGTGTTGACATGACCACGAGACGAGGTCTCGGTAAGTCATGAGTTTGCTCCGAGGAGTCGTGGCAGAGTAAGTGATTGTTGTGAGGTTAATGCTATATGTCTTCAAGGGAGGTAACTGGTAGTTTATTTTCAGCACAGTTTCTTGATGCCATGCCATGTTTTTGATATGCTATGCTTTGTTGTCGTTATGTTAGAAGTAAGTTTGATGTGCCATGCTAGTAGATGCTATGATATGGTTCATGCTTACTTTGATTTATGATTCCAGTTAATATCATGTCATGCTTAGAAGTTGCGTTGAAGTAGACTGTTGCACGTGCTTGGTTGTTGTGTTGTCATCTGTTCATTTGGATGCTATGTATTTGGTTGTCTTGCAAGTACATTCAATGTACTGACCTAGCGTGTCATGCCAGTTTTGTAGGTCGTGCTCAGATTATTCGCTTGTTCCGTCGTGCTAGGTCGTAATCTTGCCAGTCCTGTGAGTTATGGAGCCCAGCCAGAGTGAGATGCTACCAAACCAAGACTTTCGCTGCCATTTATATGGACTTCCGCTGCAATGTAAATAGCCTTAGGGCTATGCCAGAAGATTGTATTCATCAGTGATGTAATCATATACACATGTATTTGATGAATTTTCTTGTACCTGGAATTCCATGTCATGGACCTGGCGTGCGTCAGGTGTTATCCTGGGCTGACGTGCGAAGGCCCCATGCTCCCAGCGGATCAGGGTGCCACAGTATACATCCCTTAGGGCATTGTTTAAACTTTGGGTTTTGTTTAGATTAAAAGTTTGTCGTATTGTAACTTCGCGTACTTCATTTGTGTTCAACAACCAGACCAAGACGTCACATAACCCCATCTTGATCAATAAAGCTTTCATCTTATATTCACAATATCCAGATTGCAATCTTAGTTTCTTGCTTTTCTTCGTTTGCTCATAGGAAATAGACCCTCGTGGTCAGGTTGATCATGCTCCAGCGTGGTCGATAACCCCTCGGAAGTTGGTTTAGCGATTGCTTAGGCGCGATGTCTTCGCATGTTCGTAGTCGGATCGTCAAAGTTGACTCCCACAGAAAACGATAGCTATCTCATCTGATGAGGACATCAATACCATTGTTACACCCACAGCCCCTACTGCTATACATACTGGACCAATTACTAGAGCTCGCTCACGCCAACTAAATTACCAAGTACTTTCGTTTCTTGGTAATGATTCTAATGTTCATGAGAATATGATGCTGCCTAAATTGGATACATTTGTTTTGCTTACAAATGAAGGGCCTAGCTTGGAGAAGGATGAACATTGGAGCAAGAACAAGCATGGAGATGATGGCATGCGCAAGGGGAACAAGAACAGAGTTACAAGTGATGATTTCAGGTCTTTGAAGCCACCATAACGAGTGCATGAAGCCTTGGACGAAATATACAAGATGTCACTTCATAAATTTCGTCCAGAGGCTATTATAGGTGATGCGTCACCTTTTTATAGGGCCAGGCCCATGTATTTCGAAATACATAAGTATAGGCTATTTTTAGAGTCTGTATGTGTGGGGAAACAAGAGATAGGGTTGATTTCGGACCCCTCCACCAAGGGCCACGAAATTCCCCCTCTCTTCCTCCATATATACAGCCCTTAGGGCACCATTTAGACTTTGGGTTTTGTTTAGATTAAAGTTCGCCATAGCTACAACTTCGCGTACTTCGTTTGTGTTCAACGACCAGACAAAGGCGTCACAGAACCCCACCTTGATCAATAAAGCTTTCATCTTATATTTGCAATATCCAGATTGCAATCTTAGTTTCTTGCTTGTTCTTCGTTTGCTCACAGGAAACAGACCCTCGTGGTCAGGTTGATTGTGCTCCGGCGTGGTCAATAACCTCTCGGAGTTGGTTTAGCGATTGCTAAGGCGCGACGTCCTCGCACGTTCGTAGTCGGATCGTCAAAGTCGACTTCCACCAAAGCAATATCCATCATGTCATCGAAAGACGGGACACCTTTGCCTCTATCAAGTGGTATCAGATTTCCAGGTTGCTCGGTGAGATTTTACAGTTTTTCGTAGTTTAGATCGAGTCTGTTCTTCATACCTACAGTCCACGAAAAAGCCACAAAAAAATTAGGGTTAGTTCATCATATCCGAACCAATCTGAGCCTTTGCATAATCTTTTTATGGTTTTGCTTTGTTGAATTTGCGGTTGCATCGTCGTGTCTAGTTGCTGGTCTTAGAGTCTAGTCTTTTAGAGTTTCGAGTTCTGGTCATAAGTTGTCATGCCGCCGCCGCACCATCATCATCGCCCCTGCCATCTACCACCACCGCTTATCCGCCACCGCTTCGAATCCATATCCATATACCACCACCGTTGTCATACACCACCACCGCTGCCATCTACCACCATATATCCACCACCAATCCGAGTTCCTGTCATTTTACGTTTGTTTTCAAGATCCATCTAGATTCCGATTCGTGTTTCCTTGCCGGAGTAGGTTTCGAAAAAAAAGAGTCTGGAAACCACCCTCCGTTTAGGCCCAAAATTTTTTGAAAATGCATTTTTCGAAAAAAATTCTGGCTATCCTATTTTTAGGTGTTTCTGAGTGTTTTGAGACAGGTGCCATTATAGGAAGTTTTTTTTTGACCCGTTTCCAGTTTTTGGGTCCGGGCAGTCGAAAAAAAAAATTGGTCGAAAAAATTTCGTGCCCATCCTGTCAGTTTGACCTAGGAAGAGTTTTGAGACACTCGCCATTATAGTGATTTTTCGCAAAAAAAAGCAGCGCAAAAAAAGAGCGCAAAAAAAGAGCGAAAAAAAAATCCAGAGTGTGCTTTTTCCTTGTTTACGTGTCGCGCCGTGATTTTGTTGGTGTTCTAGGCTCGCGTCTCTAGCACAGTCTAGCCTAGGACCAGCACAGTACCGTCGTTGAGCGTTTATTCAACTTTGCATCTCTGAATTGATTATTGCTGACCCTTTTTGCTACCATATTATAAGCCTTCCCAGCTCCACATACATCTACGTCGTGCGTTTGACTCTCCCTGGTAATCGCTCTATCCAAGCTTTGAGAGTTTTTTACTACAACGGTTGTCGATCACCGCCTGCTGCTGGGTAAGAACTGGTAAGAATTTGAGATTTGCTTGACGGATTTGTGACACCCACCACCACCTCTTGTTAGTAGTCTGTAGGATCATATTCTTGTGTGTTTCTATTGCTGCTAACCATGCCAGGATCACAAGCCGACGAGACTGACTGGAAGAACATGACGAATAAGGATTTGCATGATAAATTTCAGCAAATGATGAGTGGACAGGTGCAAGATGTGCTAAACAGATTTGAAGAGGCCATGGAGAAGATAGATGGCATGGAGAAGATGTTCGAAACAAAGCTCGATAACAAGTTTAATGAATTGCTCGCGCGTCTTCCACCACCACCACCCGCTGCACCTAACTAACCTCTCCAACAACAACAACAATGACTACCTCCACGTCACGAAACAGACCTCCGCCGAGCGAGCCGTGTTCCTCTTGCGTTTGGCCAAACTGTTGGTGCTGCTGTTGATACTTCTGTGGCTCCTGCTGCTGATGCGGAGGAGGATGATTATGTGGGAGATTACGAGGATGAGGTTGCTCAAAATTAGAACTACGTGCAACCACCTGCACCACAACCACCTGCACCACAACCACCAGGTCGTCCACATGCAAATAATCACAATGGTAGGGCTTTCCCTCAGGTACGAGATCATGACCATCTTCCTAAACTGAAATTGAATATTCCACCTTTCGAGGGTAGATATGTTCCTAATATATATCTTACTTGGGAGTTAGAAACTGAACAACGATTTACATGTTTACAATATCCCAAGGAGAGACGGGTTGCCGCTGCTGTTTGTGCTTTCACTAGTTTTGCATGTGTATGGTGGTCTGAACATTATAGATTATATCCTATTCCAACTACTTGGGCTGCTTTGAAAACTGCTATGCGTACTCGTTGGGTTCCACCATATTATCAATGTGAATTGCTTCAAAAATTACAGCGCTTAAGACAAGGAAAAAATTCTGTAGAAGAATATTATCAGGAATTACAAACTGGCATGATTAGATGTGGTATTGTTGAGGAGAATGAAGCTATGCTTGCACGTTTTCTGGGTGGATTAAATAGAGAGATTCAGACCATTCTAGACTACAAGGAGTATACTAATATCACTCGTTTATTCCATCTTGCTTGTAAAGCTGAACGTGAAGTGCAGGATCGACAAGCATTGGCACGAACTAACTTTTCTGCAGGCCGACCTTCATCATGGACACCGCGTGCATCTTCTACTTCAACTGCACCAGCACCTCAATCAGGTGCCTCCTCCAGTCGTGATACAAGAAAACAGGCACAACCACCATTATCTGCCAAGAGCGCACCTGCTGGGCCTGCACAGAGTTCTTCTTCTTCCATGGCATCAACAGGGCACACAAGTGATATTATTTGTCGTCGTTGTAAGGGAGGAGGTCATTATGCGAGAGAATGCAAATCTCCGTGTGTGATGATTGCTACCGCGGATGGTGGATATGAGTCTGCTAGTGACTACGATGAGGAGACTTTGGCTCTTATTACATGTGAAGAACATGGTGGACATGATTCTGATCATGAGACGCAATACATGGCTCCTGAAGACGCTGACAGGTATGAATGTTTAGTTGCTCAACGTGTTTTGAGTGTGCAGGTCACACAAGCTGAGCAAAATCAGAGGCACAATTTGTTCCATACCAAGGGAGTTGTGAAAGAACGTTCTGTGCGCGTCATCATAGATGGAGGGAGCTGCAACAACTTGGCTAGCATGGAGATGGTGGAGAAGCTTTCTCTCACCACAAGACCACATCCACATCCTTACTACATCCAATGGTTCAACAACAGCGGCAAGGTTAGGGTAACACGTACTGTTCGTGTGCATTTTAGTATCTCTACATATGCTGATTATGTTGATTGTGATGTGGTACCAATGCAAGCATGTTCATTATTACTTGGTAGACCATGGCAATTTGATAAAAATTCTGTACACCATGGTAGAAACAATCAGTATACTCTTGTTCATAAGGATAAAAATATTACTTTGCTTCCTATGACTCCTGATTCTATTTTGAAAGATGATATTAATAGAGCTAATAAAGCAAAACAGGAGAAGAATAAGAGTGAAAATCAGATTGTGGCAAAAGAATTTGAGCAACAAATGAAGCCTAATCATAAACCATCTAGTGTTGCTTCTGAAATTAAATTGAAAAGTGCATGTTTATTTGCCACCAAATCTGATATTGATGAGCTAGATTTCAGCAAATCTGTTTGCTATGCTTTTGTGTGCAAAGAGGCATTATTTTCATTCGAGGACGTTCCTTCCTCCTTGCCTCCTGCTATCACTAAAATTTTGCAGGAGTTCGCTGACGTCTTTCCACAAGATGTGCCACCGGGATTACCACCTATTCGAGGGATTGAGCATCAGATTGACTTAATTCCCGGTGCTTCACTGCCAAACCATGCACCATACCGTACCAATCCAGAGGAGACGAAGGCGATTATGCGTCAAGTACAAGAGCTTCTCGACAAAGGTTATATACGTGAATCCCTTAGTCCTTGTGCTGTTCCTATTATTCTAGTGCCGAAAAAGGATGGTACATCGCGTATGTGTGTTGATTGTAGAGGCATTAATAATATTACTATTCGTTATCGTCATCCTATTCCTAGGCTAGATGATATGCTTGATGAATTGAGTGGCTCTACAATATTCTCCAAAGTTGATTTGCGTAGTGGATACCATCAAATTCGAATGAAATTGGGGGATGAATGGAAAACAACATTTAAAACTAAGTTTGGATTATATGAGTGGTTAGTCATGCCTTTTGGGTTAACTAATGCGCCTAGTACTTTCATGAGACTAACGAACGAAGTTTTACGTGCTTTCATTGGACGATTTGTGGTAGTCTATTTTGATGATATACTGATTTATAGCAGATCTTTGGAAGAACATTTGGAACATTTACGTGCTGTTTTTATTGCTCTACGTGATGCACGTTTGTTTGGTAACCTTGGGAAGTGCACCTTTTGCACCGACCGAGTATCTTTTCTTGGCTATGTTGTTACTCCACAGGGAATTGAAGTTGATAAAGCCAAGATTGAAGCTATTGAGAGTTGGCCGCAGCCCAAAACGGTCACACAAGTGAGGAGTTTTCTTGGCCTCGCTGGATTCTATAGGCGTTTTGTGAGAGATTTCAGCACCATTGCTGCACCTCTCAATGAGCTTACAAAGAAAGATGTGCCTTTTCTTTGGGGTACCGCACAGGAAGAAGCCTTCTCGGTATTGAAAGATAAGTTGACACATGCTCCTTTACTCCAACTTCCTGATTTTAATAAGACTTTTGAGCTTGAATGTGATGCTAGTGGAATTGGATTAGGAGGTGTGTTATTACAAGATGGCAAACCTGTTGCATACTTTTCTGAAAAATTGGGTGGGCCTAGTCTGAATTATTCTACTTATGATAAAGAATTATATGCTCTTGTTCGGACTTAAGAAACATGGCAACATTATTTATGGCCCAAAGAATTTGTTATACATTCTGATCATGAATCTTTGAAACATATTAAAAGTCAAGCTAAACTGAATCGTAGACATGCTAAATGGGTTGAATTCATTGAGACTTTCCCTTATGTCATTAAACACAAGAAGGGAAAATAAAATGCTATTGCTGATGCATTGTCTCGTCGCTATACTATCCTTTCACAACTTGACTTCAAAATATTTGGTTTGGAGACCATCAAAGATCAATATGTGCATGATGCTGATTTTAAAGATGTAAGGCAAAATTGTAAAGAAGGAAGAATGTGGAACAAGTTTGTCGTTAACGATGGATTTGTGTTTCGTGCTAACAAGCTATGCATTCCAGCTAGCTCCGTTCGTCTTTTGTTGTTGCAGGAGGCGCATGGAGGAGGATTAATGGGACACTCTGGTGTGAAGAAGACGGAGGACGTATTTGCTACACATTTCTTTTGGCCAAAGATGAGACAGGATGTTGAGCGTTTTATTGCTCGCTGCACTACATGTCAAAAAGCAAAGTCACGAATCAATCCTCATGGTTTATATATGCCTTTGCCTGTACCTAGTGTTCCTTGGGAGGATATATCTATGGACTTTGTTTTAGGTTTACCTCGAACAAAGAAGGGGAGGGATAGCATATTTGTTGTCGTGGATAGATTCTCGAAAATGGCACACTTTAAACCATGTCATAAAAGCGATGATGCTGTTAATGTTGCTGATTTGTTCTTTCGTGAAATTATTCGCTTGCATGGTGTGCCAAATACTATTGTTTCAAATCGTGATACTAAATTTCTTAGCCACGTTTGGAGATGTTTATGGGCTAAGTTGGGGACTAAACTGCTTTTTAGTACTACTTGTCACCCCCAAACTGATGGCCAAACTGAAGTAGTCAATAGAACATTGTCTACTATGCTTAGGGCTGTTTTGAAGAGTAATAAGAAAATGTGGGAGGAATGCTTGCCTCATATTGAATTTGCTTATAATCGTTCATTGCATTCTACTACTAAGATGTGCCCTTTTGAAGTTGTGTATGGTTTCCTACCTCGTGCACCTATTGATTTGTTGCCTCTTCCATCTTCGGAGAAGGTTAATTTTGATGCTAAACAACGTGCCAAATTGATTTTAAAAATGCATGAGTTAACTAAGGAAAACATTGAGCGTATGAATGCCAAATATAAACTTGTTGGAGATAAGGGTAGAAAACATGTTGTGTTTGCACCTGGAGATCTTGTTTGGTTACATTTGCGTAAGGATAGATTTCCTGATTTGCACAAATCAAAGCTCAGGCCACGGGCTGATGGTCCCTTTAAGGTGTTAGAGAAAATAAATGATAATGCATATAAACTTGAGATGCCTGCAGATTTTGGGGTTAGTCCCACTTTTAACATTGCAGATTTGAAGCCTTATTTGGGTGAGGAAGATGAGCTTCCGTTGAGGACGACTTCATTTCAAGAAGGGGAGGATGATGAGGACATCAATACCATTGTTACACCCACAGCCCCTGCTGCTATACATACTGGACCAATTACTAGAGCTCGCGCACGCCAACTAAATTGCCAGGTACTTCCGTTTCTTGGTAATGATTCTAATGTTCATGAGAATATGATGCTGCCTAAATTGGATACATTTGTTTTGCTTACAAATGAAGGGCCTAGCTTGGAGAAGGATGAACATTGGAGCAAGAACAAGCATGGAGATTATGGCATGCGCAAGGGGAACAAGAACAGAGTTACAAGTGATGATTTCAGGTCTTTGAAGCCACCATAACGAGTGCATGAAGCCTTGGACGAAATATACAAGATGTCACTTCATAAATTTCGTCCAGAGGGTATTATAGGTGCTGCGTCACCTTTTTATTGGGCCAGGCCCATGTAATTTCGAAATACATAAGTAGAGGCTATTTTTAGAGTCCGTATGTGTGGGGAAACAAGAGATAGGGCTGATTTCGGACCCCTCCACCAAGGGCCACGAAATTCCCCCTCTCTTCCTCCATATATACAGCCCTTAGGGCACCGTTTAGACTTTGGGTTTTGTTTAGATTAAAGTTCGCCATAGCTGCAACTTCGCGTACTTCGTTTGTGTTCAACGACCAGACAAAGGCGTCACAGAACCCCACCTTGATCAATAAAGCTTTCATCTTATATTCGCAATATCCAGATTGCAATCTTACATTCTTGCTTGTTCTTCGTTTGCTCGCAGGAAACAGACCCTCGTGGTCAGGTTGATCGTGCTCCGGCGTGGTCAATAACCTCTCGGAGTTGGTTTAGCGATTGCTAAGGCGCGACGTCCTCGCACGTTCGTAGTCGGATCGTCAAAGTCGACTTCCACCAAAGCGATATCCATCATCTCATCGAAAGACGGGACACCTTTGCCTCTATCATCATCAAAACATCGGGACACATTCGCCTCTATCAGAGTGGCTCTACAATATTCTCCAAAGTTTATTTGCATAGTGGATACCATCAAATTCGTATGAAATTGGGAGATGAATGGAAAACAACATTTAAAACTAAGTTTGGATTATACGAGTTGTTAGTCATGCCTTTTGCGTTAACTAATGCATCTAGTGCTTTCATGAAATTAATGAACGAAGTTTTACGTGTTTTCATTGGATGATTTGTGCTAGTCTATTTTGATGATATCTTGATTTATAGAAGATCTTCGGAGGAACATTTGGAACATTTACGTGTTGTTTTTATTGCTCTACATGATGCACGTCTGTTTGGTAACCTTGGGAAGTGCACCTTTTGCACTGACCGAGTATCTTTTCTTGGCTATGTTGTTACTCCACAGGGAATTGAAGTTGATAAAGCCAAGATTAAAGCTACTAAGAGTTGGCCGCAGCCCAAAACGGTCACACAAGTGAGGAATTTTCTTGGCCTCGCTGGATTATATAGGCGTTTTGTGAGAGATTTCAGCACCACTACTGCACCTCTCAATGAACTTACAAAGAAGGATGTGCCTTTTGTTTGGGGTACCGCACAAGAAGAGGCCTTCACGGTATTGAAAGATAAGTTGACACATGCTCCTTTACTTGAAATTCCTGATTTTAATAAGACTTTTGAGCTTGAATGTGATGCTAGTGGAATTGGATTAGGAGGTGTGTTATTCCAAGATGGCAAACCTGTTGCATACTTTTCTGAAAAATTGAGTGGGCCTAGTCTGAATTATTCTACTTATGATAAAGAAATATATGCTATTGTTCGGACTTTAGAAACATGGCAATATTATTTATGGCCCAAAGAATTTGTTATACATTTTGATCATGAATCTTTGAAAGATACTTAAAGTCAAGCTAAACTGAATCGTAGACATTCTAAATGGGTTGAATACATTGAGACTTTCCTTTATCTCATTAAACACAAGAAGGGTAAAGAAAATGTAATTGTTGATGCATTGTGTCGTCACTATACTATGCTTTCACAACTTGACTTCAAAATATTTGGTTTGGAGACCATCAAAGATCAATATGTGCATGACGCTGATTTTAAAGATGTATTGTAGAATTGTAAAGAAGGAAGAACATGGAACAAGTTCGTCGTTAATGACGGATTTGTGTTCCGTGCTAACAAGCTATGCATTCCAGCTAGCTTTGTTCGTTTTTTGTTGTTGCAGGAGGCGCATGGAGGAGGATTAATGGGACACTGTGGCATGAAGAAGACGGAGGACGTACTTGCTACACATCTCTTTTGGCCTAAGATGAGACGGGATGTTGAGCGTTTTGTTGCTCGCTGCACTACATGTCAAAAGGCTAAGTCACGACTCAATCCTCATGGATTATATATGCCTTTGCCAGTACCTAGTGTTCCTTCAGAGGATATATCTATGGACATTATTTTAGGTTTACCTCGAACAAAGAAGGGGGGGATAGCATATTTGTTGTCGTAGATTCTCGAAAATGGCGCACTTTGTACCATTCATAAAAGCGATGATGTTGTTAATGTTGCTGATTTGTTCTTTCGTGAAATTATTCGCTTACATGGTGTGCCAAATACTATTGTTTTAGATCATGATACTAAATTTCTTAGCCACTTTTGGAGATGTTTATGGGCTAAGTTGGGGACTAAACTACTTTTTAGTACTACGTGTCACCCCCAAACTGATGGACAAACTGAAGTAGTCAATAGAACATTGTCTACTATGCTTAGGGTTGTTTTGCAGAATAATAAGAAAATATGGGAAGAATGCTAGCCTCATATTTAATTTGCTTATAATCGTTCGTTGCATTCTACCACTAAGATGTGCCCTTTTGAACTTGTGTATGGTTTCCTACTTCGTGCACCTATTGATTTGTTGCCTCTTCCATCTTCGGAGAAGGTTAATTTTGATGCTAAACAACATGCTAAATTGATCTTAAAAATACATGAGTTAACTATAAGGAAAACATTGAGTATATGAATGCTAAATATAAACTTGTTGGAGATAAGGGTAGAAAACATATTGTGTTTGCACCTGGAGATCTTGTTTGGTTACATTTGTGTAACGATAGATTTCCTAATTTGCGCAAATCAAAGCTAATGCCACATGCTGATGGTCCTTTTAAGGTCTTAGAGAAAATAAATGATAATGCATATAATCTTGAGCTGCCTGTAGATTTTGGGGTTAGTCCCACTTTTAACATTGTAGATTTAAAGCCTTATTTGGATGATGAAGTTGAGCTCCCATCGAGGATGACTTCATTCAACAAGGGGAGGATGATGAGGACATCAATACCAGTGTTACACCCACAGCCCCTGCTACTATACATACATGACCAATTACTAGAGCTCGCGCACGCCAATTAAATTACCAGGTACTTTCATTTCTTGCTAATTATTCTAATGTTCATGAGAATATGATGCTGCCTAAATTGGATACATTTGTTTTTCTTACAAATGAAGGGCCTAGCTTGGAGAAGGATGAACATTCAAGCGAGAACAAGCATGCAGATGATGGCATGTGCAAGGGAAACAAGACCAGATTTTCAAGTGATGGTTTCAGGACTTTTTTTGACACCTGTGATTTCAGGACTTTGAAGCCACCGTAATGAGTGCAAGAAGGCTTGGACGAAATATACAAGATGCCACTTCACAAATTTTGTCTAGAGGCTATTATAGGTGCTGCGTCACCTTATTATTGGGCCAGGCCCATGTAATTTCAAAATACATAAGTATAGGCTGTTTTAAGAGTCTGTATGTGTGGGGAAACAAAGTTAGGGTTGGTTTCGGACCCCGCCTGCAAGGGGTCACAAAATTCCCCTCTACTCCTCCATATATACAACCCTTAGGGCGTTCTTTAGACTATGGGTTTTGTTTAGTTAAAAGTTCGACATAGCTGCAACTTCGCATACTTCGTTTGTGTTCAACGACCAGACCAAGACATCATAGAACCCATCTAGATCAATAAAGCTTTCATATTATATTCGCAATATCTAGATTGCAATCTGAGTTTCATGCTTGTTCTTCGTTTGCTTGAAGGAAATAGACCCTCGTGGTCAGGTTGATCATGCTCCGGCGTGGTCAATAACCCCTCAGAATTTGGTTTAGCAATTGCTAAGGCGCGACGTCTTCGCACGTTCCTACTCGGATCGTAAAAGTCGACTCCCACGGAAAATGATAGCTATCTCATCAAAACATCGGGACACCTTCGCCTCTATGAGGAGCTGCATCGTCGGCGAGCTCGAGCGGCGGCGTGCTACGGTCACTAAGGAGGCGACTGTCGGTGTCAAAACCGGCGGATCTCAGGTAGGGGGTCCCGAAGTGTGCGTCTAAGGCTAATGGTAACAGGATGTGGGGGACACGAAAGTTTACCCAGGTTCGGGCCCTCTCTATGGAGGTTATACCCTACTTCCTACTTCATTGATCTTGATAATATGAGTATTACAAGAGTTGATCTACCACGAGATCGTAGAGGCTAACCCTAGAAGCTAGCCTATGATTATGATTGTTGTTGTCCTACGGACTAAACCCTCTGGTTTATATAGACACTGGAGGGGGCTAGGGTTACACAGAGTCGGTTACAGAGAAGGGAATCTACGTATCTGAATCATCGGGCTTGCCTTCCATGCAAAGGAGAGTCCCACCTGGACATGGGACGAAGTCTTTAATCTTGTATCTTCATAGTCCAACAGTCCGGCATAAGCATATAGTCCGGCTATCCGAGGACCCCCTAGTCCAGGACTCCCTCAATATCCCATGAACCAGGCTTCAATGACGATGAGTCCGGTGCGCAGATTGTCTTCGGCATTGCAAGGCGGGTTCCATCTCCGAATACTCCAAAGAAGATCTTGAACACAAGAATCGTGTCCGGCTCTGCAAAACAAATTCCACATACCACCGTAGAGAGCACAATATTCCACAAGTCTAATCTGCTAACAACTTTCCCATAGCATGACATCACTCCATGGCCCGGTCATTATACGAACCGTTTTTCTCAACCTGCTACTGCATATTTTGCGAGGCGGTTTTATTGGCACGTCTTGTCGAAGAAGAGATCGTGTCCCCTTGTCACGGGATTCTCATCAATACGGGTGTGGGTAACCCAACCGCGCCATTAACATCACTTTTGGGGAATAAGCGAGTTTCCAGGGCAAGTGGGGAGGCACATGATTTCTGCTTCCTTTATAAAGAGACAAGGATTCCCCTTTTTCACAGACGCCTTCTTCTTCCTCTGCTCATCCATTCTTGAGCTCCAACGCCCAAGCTTTCACCTTCTCCGCAAAATCATTCCGAACATATCCGGAGCGGGTGGCAAATGGATGGCCTCCTCCGTCACGAAGGAGGACATCAAGAAGCTTCGGGAGGCCGGATACCTGTCAGCAAACATCGCGCATCGGCTTCCGGACGAAGGGCAGATCATCCCTACCCCAAAACCCCAGGAAAGGTTAGTATTCCTCTCTCACTTCGTCCGCGGGCTGGGATTCCCCCTCCACACGTTCGTCCGCGGACTAATGTTCTATTACGGGCTGGACTTCCATGATTTGGCCCCCAACTTCATCCTCAACATCTCGACGTTTATCGTCGTGTGCGAGGCCTTCCTCCGCATCACGCCCCACTTCGGCCTATGTCTGAAGACCTTCAACGTGAAGCCAAAGGTGGTGGGCGGTCAACAAGCAGAGTGCGGGGGCGCCATGGTGGGCAAGATGCCCAATGTCACCTGGCCCGAAGGCTCCTTTGTGGAGACTGTGAAGGAGTGGCAATCGGGGTGGTTCTACGTCACCGAGCCGTGCGATGCCAACTAGGTAGCGACCCCCAAATTTCGATCCGGCGTCCCCATGCGGCTCACCTCCTGGAAAGAGAAGGGCTTAACCTGGGGCTCAGCGGAAGAGCTGGCCGGACTTCAGAACTGCGTCCAAAATATGATAAGCAAGAAAATCAAGCTCGTCAACGTGGTCTAGGTTATGCTCCTCTGCCGGATCCTTCCGTGTCAAAGACTGGTTTGCAATCTGTGGGGGTTCAACCCAGCCGAACACCAGACGCTGCAAGAGCTCTTCAGCACGACACACGAAGACGTCTGGAAGGTGCTCTTCAAGGCCACCGAGGTACCACCGCCCATAACCGAAGATCACGGACTCAGCGCAAAACACCAAGCCAATCCGATAAGTTTTCATATTTTGCAAGAGATGCCTTTTACCAGCACATCCGCGGGAGGTATCTAAGCCTCCATGCAGATTTTACAGGCCTGGGTAGCGATAGCGGAGCAGATCGACGGTCCGGCTCTGCTACCTGAAGATCTAGAATCGCCTCTTCCAATGAATATGTTGTTTCCGGCGCCCTATGAGGTGCCGGAGAAGAAGGCCAAGAAGACGGCCGCGGGGACCAGAGAAGGTCTCCGGCGCAAGGTTGCATTGGACATGACGTCCGACGACACCAAGACACACTCCTCCTCCCAAGACAAGGAGGAGGAGGAGGAAATCCATCCCCCCCCCACCGGGGGGAGAAAGAAGAGGAAGGCCACCCCGCATGGGGAGGCCGAGGTGTCCAAGAAGGGAAAAACCTTCCTTCCGGACCACTCCACCGCAGCCACCAACAGCGGCGAGGAGTGGGAGCCGAGGGACTAGCCCCTAGCTAAGTCATAAGTATCCGAACACAATAGTACTTCCGGTATGTTTGCTTCATCGCTTCTTATCATGCCGAACATGCACCTGCAGTCTGGCCAAATCCCACATCAAGGTATCCTCCTCTTCGGAGGGGTCTCTGGACCCGTCGGTGATGAACAACGATTTTCTTCCGACAGCCTCCTCCCCCAGTCCCGCGGACGACACCGAGGTGTTGTCTCAAAGGATACCGGGCCAAGGGGAGACAATTCCGAAGACGCCCCCAGGCGAAATCCCAATCGCCGGGCACATGGGGGGGAGACCCCCATGGACTCTGATAATGGGGGCCACAACCAGTTTGGCCCCCAGCCGAATACGGCTCCGGAAACCCAAGTGGTTCTAAATTCAGGCAGGCAGCCTCTCTCTAAGGAGGGCGAGCCACCCGTACCGATGACCTATGTCCATCCAGAGGCACCGGACAACTTGCTAGAAGTGCTTCACATCGCTTCCATTGATGAAGAACACCGTACTCTTATGAGTACGGTGCTTGAGAAGGTCCAGTTCGCCAAAAGCGGATTGACCGAAGCCTGCACTAGCCTTCTAACAGGCTCTGAGGTAAGTAATAAAATTGTAAGAGAATATCAAAGTATAAACAGTAGCCCCTGATGCTCTATTTGGTGTTCGGAAAGAAAAGCCGAACAGAGGATCAAATAATGTTTGCAGAAGTCTAATAGAAGATGTCTATGTGAATAGGCAGGCGTCGCTGCTGGCCACTGCCGCTCGTACTGCAGAGGTCTCTAGACTAAAGCAGGACCTGGAGCGGACCGAGGCGAAGAGGCAGCTCGAGGAAAGTTAATGTACGTAATACCCCATTTGTATATTTGTAAAGGATAAATGGTTTCTGCTTATAGAAGCGTCATGAACTTTGATAGGGGCCACGACCGAAGTGTCGGCCCTTAAGAAGGCGCTGGCCAAGACCAAAGACAAAGCGGACAAGGAACGCGCCGAGTGCGAGAAGCAAGAGGCCCGGGTCAGCGTGGTCCTGCAAGAGCTCTAGGATTTCGTCCAGAAATACGAGTCCTTGGAGCGTGACTCAAAGACTCAAGAGTCTAATCTTGCTAAGGCCCTCCAGAGGATGCAAGACACCAAAGCCGAAGCCCAAAAGGCCCTCCAGGAGATTCAGGCGGCCAAGAAGATTGCGGCGGGTAAGGCATTCATTATGCAAAGCAAGCATGTGAAGGAGACATTCTTTTTACTTACCCCAATTTGGAGCTCTCCAAGAGCGTTCGCAGATCTGCCCCGCAGCATATCCGATGGCGCAGAGTTCTACCGAGCCGAAGAAGGGAGCTCGACGGAGAAGTTGTTCTGGTCTCAAAATCTTGGGACAGAACATCCGATGCCCTTGAGCGACCAGCTGACGCAAGATTTCGAGCTGCACAAGGCAGCTGAACTGGCCATGAAGGACCTCATAGCCCGGCCGTGGCCTGTCGAGCCTATGCCTAGCAGCTACTTCGGTCTCATGAAGTGGCTTGTGAGTGCCTGCCCACGACTAGAAGTCATAAAGCGGTCGGTTTGCATTGAAGGTGCGCGAATGGCCTTCGCCTGCGCAAAAGTGCACTGGGCGAAGATGGATGCCGAAAAGCTGATGACTGAGGGGCCACCAAAGGGCAAGGAGCACCGCTGGCCCGAAAACTATTATGACAGTGTTGTGAAGGGCTCTCTCCTTATGGCGGAGCAATGTGCTAAGGATGTAATCTTTGAATGAATACATTCATTTTATCCTGTAATATGAAACAAGTTCCTTTGCATAATAGAATGCTTGTTGATTTAAAATTTTACCTCCTGTGCGGCCGCTTACAAATCTGAGAGTTGGCCAGCCGTCGGCTTCTGCCCCCATGTAACTAGTACAGGGGTGTTCGGGATAAATCTAAACACTCTTTATCCAAATTTTTGGTCCTTTAAGGAGGTGTTTAGCGCAACGAACAAGGCAATTGGACTATACAGCTTTATCACCCTCACTTAGCCATAGAAGTTCTATAATTTTAAATTTTGGCGTAGCCCCTGGTATTCGGAAGGCCAAACTTGGGGTGCTACATGCCTAAATCGGACAAAGACCGATTCCTCGCCTGAAGCGAAAAAGATCTTTAAGGATTTGAAACTTCTCGAACAGCGACCAGCTCTCGCCGCATCATGACAGTCAGTTTCTGCTTTCTCTACTGAGGTGCTCGTCCGGAAGAACTGGGACACAATCGCAGTAGTTCTCCCTTTACTACCCTAGCCGATATAGCGGAATGTAGGGTAGCAAGCACAGGAGCCGGGCAACCCAACTATTGACCCAAGACATGATTCGAAGCTGATGCATATAATGCTATAAGTTTGGGGTGATGCACTATCGAAAGTGTTCGGACTTTCCTGCCGTGTTATGGGGTACACTGAAGCCCCTGGTGAACTGAACATACCAGAATTTATGGGTGCGATTTGTAGTAAATAAACAGTCAAGGAAAAAGGAAATGTAATAATAAGCTGACATTGTTCATTATTTTCCATTATTATTTGAGTGATACATCAAGGCGTATGTATACAAATAGTGGATAAGCAAATAGGACTATTTGACATGCCCTAGCCAAGAGCGAGTTGTGTGTGGGTATGTAAAACAGGTATAGCGATCGTTATCAGAGACCACCCGGGGATTCCCTTGTACGTCAAAGCTCATTGCCTCCTTGGCGTTTCCTTCCCATGTGGGTCCGATAATCAGGTTATCGGAAGAGCCTCAAGAAGAGAGGGACCTGAAAGAAAGAAAAAGGTGAAGGTATGCAGATCCTGGGGCGATTGAGCCGCATTGTGGACCGCAGTCTAGTTGTGCCTCCGTCTATGCCCATGGTATTTTAAGTGCGTAATTATGTACGCGCGGCACAAATTTCACCGCTTGACTGGGACTAGGACGGAGGCCGAATTGCCAGGCGAGCTCTGGACGGGCCGGACGGTCCTATTGCAGAGTACACCGGACTCGCTTGACGGTGTCCGGGGGATTTATAGCCGAATGAAGGGTCTGTCCGAGGAGGCTGCTCCGTAGTTCTGCTGCAAGGGCTGCTTATAACACCGCGGGGTCCAGGCATCTTAAGCTTGAGGTAGGCATAGTGTGGCACCGCATTGAATCTAGCGAATGCGGTTCGTCCTAGCAGTGCATGATAGCCACTGCGGAAGGGGACGATATCGAAGATTAACTCCTTGCTTTGGAAGTTGTCCGGGGATCCGAAGACCACTTCTAGTGTGATTGAGCCTGTACAACAGGCCTCTACACCTAGTATGACACCTTTTAAGGTGGTTTTGGTGGGTTTGATCCTTGAGGGATCGATACCCATTTTGCGCACTGTATCCTGATAGAGCAGGTTCTAGCTGCTGCCACTGTCCATTAGGACTCGTGTGAGGTGGAATCCGTCAATGATAGGGTCAAGGACCAGTGCGGCTGAGCGGCCATTACGGATACTGGTCGGATGGTCCCAACGATCAAAGGTGATCGGACAGGAAGACCATGGGTTGAACTTTGGGGCGACTGGCTCCATGGTGTACACTTCCCTTAGTGCGCGCTTCCGCTCCCGCTTGGGAATATGGGTGGCGTATATCATATTTACCGTTTTTACTTGGGGACAAAATTTCTTCTGTCCCCCTGTGTTCGGTAGCTGGGGTTCCTCGTCGTCATCACTATGCGACCCCTTTTCCTTGTTTTCGGCATTTAGCTTGTCGGCCTGTTTAAATACCCAACATTCTCTGTTGGTGTGGTTGGATGGTTTATCGGGGGTGCCGTAGATTTGACATGAGCGATCGAGTATGCGTTCCAGACTGGACTGGCCCGGATTGTTTTTTTAAATGGCTTCTTCCGTTGACCGGACTTAGAGCCATTGAATCCGGCATTGATGGTCGTGTCTTTGGCGTTGTCGCCATTATTGCAACGCTTGTGTCTGTTTCGCCGGGGCTTGCCATTGCTATCTCTGGCGTCTGATGTGCCAGGATTTCTTGATGTGCTGTTGCTACGAGCCAACGAACTGTCCTCGCCCGCACAAAAGCGGGTCATGAGTTGTATGGGCTTCCATGGATTTCGGCTTCTCTTGGCCAAGGTGTCGGGCAAGCCACTCATCATGGATGTTATGCTTAAAGGCCGCTAGGGCTTCAGCATCCGGACAGTCGACGATTTGGTTCTTTTTAGTTAAGAACTGAGTCCAGAATTTCCTGGATGACTCTCTGGGTTGTTGGGTTATGTGACTTAAGTCATCAGCGTCCGATGGTCGCACATAAGTGCCTTGGAAGTTGTTAAGGAATGCGTCTTCGAGGTTCTCCCAACTACCAATGGAGTTTGCCGATAGACTATTCAGCCAATGTCGAGCTGGTCCCTTGAGTTTTAATGGGAGGTACTTGATGGCATGTAGATCATCGCCGCGGGCCATGTGAATGTGGAGAAGGAAATCTTCGATCCATACCGCGGGGTCTGTTATCCCATCATATGGTTCGATGTTTACGGGTTTAAACCCTTCTGGGAATTCATGCTCCATTACTTCGTCAGTGAAGCATAGGGGGTGCGCGGAGCCTCTATGCCGGGCTACATCGCGATGCAGTTTGGATGAATCTGGTCTGCTGTGTTCAGCCCGGATGGATTTGTATTTAGTATATCCGGCGTGGCGGTCATCGTCACGCGTTGGGGCGCGCCCCCGCGATCCGTAGATTGATCTTGATTATCCTGCTTTGTTTTTCAGTTCGTCTCACAGGTCATGCGTGTACCCCGGGGCCTTCGTGTTTTTGTTTGATTGGCGATGGGGTGCGGGCTGGTGTTCGTGTTGATACGCCGCTTTGTCTCGTCCATGAGGTGGTTGGTCAGCCACATCCTGCGCTGGTAGTATAGGCTCTAGTGCCTCGTCCTCGAATTGAGGTAACAACCTGCGCCTCGGAATAAGCACCAATGAAAGCACTAATGTCGGTGTCAAAACCGGCGGATCTCGGGTAGGGGGTCCCGAACTGTGCAACTAAGGCTAATGGTAACAGGAGGCGGGGGACACGATGTATACCCAGGTTTGGGCCCTCTCTATGGAGGTAATACCCTACTTCCTACTTGATTGATCTTGATGATATCAGTATTACAAGAGTTGATCTACCACGAGATCGTAGAGGCTAACCCTAGAAGCTACACTATGTTTATGATTATTGTTGTCCTACGGACTAAACCCTCCGGTTTATATAGACATCGGAGGGGGCTAGGGTTACACAGAGTCGGTTAAAGAGAAGGAGATCTACATATCCGAATTGCCAAGCTTGCCTTCCACGCAAAGGAGAGTCCCACCCGGACACGGGACGAAGTCTTCTATCTTGTATCTTCATAGTCCAACAGTCCGACCAAAGTATATAGTCCGGCTGTCCGAGGACCCCCTAATCAAGGACTCCCTCACCCACCTCGGGTACCTTCCGGACTCCTTTTTCTTCCGTTTGCTTGTTACCCACCACGGGAGGAATGAGAGGGCTGGCTCGATCGGGACGGCACCGAGGAGAAGATCCGTGGTGTCACGCTGGCGGGGAGACAGGCAGGCGAGCTGGTGGCATGGCGGTATCACCCTGTATGCGCGTCGGCCACATTCCCAGCCGACTTGCTCCAGGAGGACGACAACGCTGGTGGGATGGCCCAGCTGGGCCACATAGTACTGGGCCGCAGGTAAGTTCCTCTCTCTCTCTCTCTCTCTCTCTCTCTTTCCTATTTCTTTTCTGTTTTCTATTTTTATTTTTTGTTTTGTTTTAGTTAGGGAACTAAAACATTTTAGATAATTTTCAAACCTTTTGTGGGCTCACTCTGAAATATTCCAGAGGCCCTCTGCATGTTTCAAAATATTTGGAGCTTTAATATATATAGAGACAGAGTATAAATGGCCCCAATTCAAAAATGGTCTGATTTAATTGAAAGCCCATTTTGTCCTACAAAAATGTGCATCATTTATGGTTAGGGCTTTCACCTTTTTCCCTAAATCATGAACATTTTTGAAGGGCATTTCATGTTCATTAAATAAATATTTTAGTAAACCCTAGTTGATTAAAGTGGTTCTAGGGCTTATGCCATCCCCATTTCAAGTTTCATGCAAGTTTAAACATGATGCAACACATGAAAGTCTAGCCTAGGTCATACAAGAACTAGGGATGTGAAAACTTGCCCCCCACTCGAAAGAATCTCGTCCCAAGATTCAGGGGTCGTCGGAAAGAGTGTGGGGTACTCCAGTCAAAGACGATCTTATCATTCCCATGTAGTTTCTATCAGAAGGATGAGACCACTAAAACTTGAGAAACTTGATGTTCTCACGTCGGGTGACACGCTCTGCTTGATCAAGAATGCAAACCCAGTACTCTCGATAAGTGAAGTTATCTTGGAGATTGTGCGTTTCGTGGTCCACTCTGCGGATGGGATCCAAGAAGCGACACCTGAGTTGAGAGACATGGAAGACATCATGTACTCGAGAAAGATGTGGGAGTAGTTCCAATTGGTAGGCAACCTCTCCTCGTTTGGCGAGAATGAGAAAAGGACCAATCTAACAAGGAGCCAACTTGCCCTTGATACTGAAACGACGGGTATCCTTTAAAGGAGTAACCCGAAGGTAAGCCTTGTCGCCAACTTCATAAGCCACTTCCTTTTGATGATGGTCATACTGGCTCTTTTGACGAGACTGGGCTGTTTTAAAATTCTCATGAATAATGCAAACTTGATCTTCTGCTTCCTGGATCATATCCAGTCCCAAGAATTGTCTTTCACTAGTTTCAGACCAGTTCAAAGGTGTTCGACATCTTCATCCATAAAGAATCTCAAAAGGTGCTTTCTTAAGACTAGATTGGTAGCTATTGTTGTAAGAAAACTCGGCGAAAGGAAGGTTCTTCTCCCAATCCATAACGAATGAGATACGCAAGCTCTAAGCATGTCTTCGACAATCTGGTTGATCCTTTCCACCTGGCCACTTGACTGAGGGTGGAAAGCAGTACTGGAAGAAAGATGGGTTCCCATGGCAGTCTCGAAACTCACCCAGAAATGAGAAGTGAAGAGATTACCACGGTCAGTGGAACACCATGAAGTGCCACTATTCAAGAAATATACAAGTCTGTGAGATGACTAGCGGTGATACTCTCCCGAATAGGTAAGAAGTGGGCCACTTTGGAAAGAGGCTCAAGGGACTACAAGGATAGAATTATTCCCTTTCTTGGTCCTGGGAAAGCCGGTGATGAAATCCATACCAACTTTGTCCCATTTCCATTCAGGAATAGCTAAAGGCTGAAGGGTGCCAGCGGGCCTCTGATGTCTGCCTGAAAGTGACAACAAACATCGCAGTTGGCAATGAACTCAGCAATTTCTCACTTCCATCTAGTCCACCAAAACCTCTGGCGTAAGTTCTGATACATCTTAGTACTACCGGGATGAATCATGAGAGGAGATTCATGAGCCTCCTTAAGGATCAACTCTCAAAGATGTCCACTCTTGGGAACTACCAAGTTGTCCTCAAAGAAGACAACACCTCGTTCATCTACAGAAAAGCTACCATCAACTCCCTTCTTAATCTTCTTCTTGATCCTATTAATACCCGAATCATATAGCTAGACAACTATGATATGATCCTCAAGAGTAGGTTTTGCCGCCAGTGTAGAAAGGTTGCCATGAGGAACAATGTGAAGGTTAAATTTACGGAATTCCTCATGGAGAAGTGGTTGGCCTTGTTGCAACATGAGGTTGTTGCAATATGACTTAGGACTCAACGCATCAGCCATGACATTGACCTTTCCTGGGGTGTAGTTTATACCTATGTCGTAATCTCTGATCAACTCTACCCAACATCTCTGCCTGAGATTTAGATCCTTTGGGTGAAGATATACTTGAGACTCTGGTGATCAGTGTAGATCTCGCAACGATTACCAAGAAGGTAATGTCGTCGTGTCTTAAGTGCATGGACTATGGCTGCTAGCTCTAGATCATGTGTAGGATAATTCTCCTCATCTGGATGCAACTATTGAGATTCATAGGCAATCACATGGCGATCTTGCATGAGAATGCAACCTAGTCCTTGTTGTGAGGCATCACAGTAGATAACAAAGTCCTTAGAGAAATCCGGTGGCACTAGTATGGGAGCAGAAGTGAGGCGTTTTTTTAGTTCCTGAAAACTATGCTCACACTATGGGGACCACTCAAACTTTTTATCTTTCTTCAAAAGTTCCATGAGAGGTTTGGCCACTTTGGAGAAGTTCTTAACAAAGCAACGACAGTACCTTTCTAGACCAAAGGTCGGGCCTGTCAAAATAAGCGGGCCAGCCCATTAACGGCCTACTTCAGTCGGGCCCATTCACAAGCATGGCCCATACGAGTTACACAGAATCGGCCCATCAATGGCCCATTCTAGATTTGACAATTTCCAGCCCATCGTCAGTTCCAGCCCGTTAACGGCCCGCTACATCTTTGGGCCCAATTAAGGCCCGAGATTCTTTCGGCCTGTTAGCAGCCCATCGTCATTTCCAGCTCGTTAACGGCTCGGAACATCTTTCGGCCTTTTCTCGGCCCATTCTGTAGTTGGGCCAACTTCTAGCCCGTTGTGACTTTAGTCCTGTCCTTAGCCCATTCGGCAAATGGGCCGATTCCTAGTCCATTTTGTCTTTGGGCCCGTTAACGGCCCGCATAACAGTTGTGCCTATGACTGTGCAACCTAATTTTGGGTCCATTAGTGGCCCATGTTCCGCATGGCAAAATTTCAGCCTGACAAGACTTTCGGCCTGTTAAAAGCCTAGTTTGCAAATTGGGCCGCCTCTAGCCCAAAAAACTTTCGGCCTCTTACTGGCCCGTAAAGTAAAAGGTCCAAGACAAAATTGACATTTATTTCGGCCTGCTAGAGGCCCGCGGGCCATTTCCAATTATACGGGCCTACCGAGCTTTCGGCCTGTTAACGGTCTGCTAAGAACCGTTGTTACGGTGGGCCATATCATTTGGGATCCACTAAATATTATTTTGACCAGCCCAATTAAGGCCCGCTTTGACTACACATGTTTGTTTGTTCAGATGGTGTCCAGGAAATGTTTGGGCGTGCTAGCCCTCGTTTCAACGATATAGCATATTCAAAGAATTATCCTACTCTCTACTATCGCCTCAAAAACATACACTATACAATAAAGAGAGTAAGGCATAGAAATGTAGAATAATCCTACAGTATACAATAAAGAAATTATAGCCGATTATACCCACCGGGCATTATAGTTCGGCACCAGTGATAATAAAGCATACACAAAAAGCAAATTACATACACTGGGCAAATAAAGCTTATACATCATGGACACACATCAACGGAACTTGCCATTT
Organism: Triticum aestivum; assembly: GCF_018294505.1. Lineage (NCBI taxonomy): Eukaryota > Viridiplantae > Streptophyta > Magnoliopsida > Poales > Poaceae > Triticum > Triticum aestivum. The sequence goes on from NC_057795.1 coordinate 227,234,451, forward strand.
GAACTATAATCTCTTCAGAAAATAGGATTGGCCGGATTCAGATAGCACAACTTTTAGTGTACAAAATCTCCAATTCCTTCGTGGTTACCTCAGTGTCTCGTTTCATTTTTTTGACTCCTGCGTCTCATACCTGCAAATCAAGTCTCAACTTGTTGATTGCATGTTGAGAATCATGTACATGTTGTCTTGCCACCTCTAGTTGATGCTCGAGAACATCAGCACATTCCAATTCCAATCCATAATCATTTGGTAACGGCCATGCCACACTGCTCGCAGATCTTTGTGTTGATGTCACTTCATCCTGAAATGTTTCTGTAAGTACACATGACTAGGGCAAAAATATAGTTACAACAGTGAAGCGAGCAAGACAGACTATTTTGTACATGGAAAAACAGGACTAACAATAATGTTACACATCATGAAGCATAGGCAGGTGATATGTTAAAAATTATAAAAATGGCAGTCTGTGCAGCCTGCATACAAGAATCTCTCTTAGCTCACCAGAGGAGCATGATGTTGGGGCGAAATCCAAAACACAAACAATTTACAAATTTAGACAGCACGTTGCATATAAGCAAGCAGCTGGCCATTCTGTAGCTCAATTAAAGCCTTAGGGAGCATAATGAACAACAGAGGGATTCATACAAACCTACTACAGCAAGCAAAACTATGCAATCATTAGCCTAGTATAAACTAGATTGTTAGCCTCATGTAGTAATAGTTGGTTAATAGACTTCAAAGCTTCAGGGACACTTTGTCAGAGTAATTAAATGGTGAGGCCTTTAATTATGTCAACTAATAGTTATACAAGTACCCAACATCAGGCATCATTGTTTGGGCATCTCATTAACTAGGACAAATAAAGCAATTGAAAAGAGCAATTTAACTATACCTGAAACAAACAAGAAATTGAACTGTTGAGTTGGCAGCATGCATACATGCATGCCTCAATAACATCCATGGCCTAGCTACATTTACTATATAAACGAACAAGTAATGTAATATTGTTTGCCCCCTATGAAGTATCTCGACTTGTATGTAATCAATATCCTAGTAATGATAGGGAGGCTAATGATGTGAATATGCATTTGGTTATGAGACACTGACAACTCTACCATGGCAGGAAGCAGTTTCACACTGTTCATTACTATAAGACGTTTTAGATATTTAAAAGTAGGTTACATCCGTAATGAGTGAACAGACACATTAAAATGTGTTTACATACATCTGATTTACAAAAAAGTTAGAACATCATATAGTAGTGAGTGTAGGGGGTTTTAATCAATGGCCCAATGACTGGGTTACTGGTGAAAACCCATACGCAAGCACAATGTCAGACAAATAGGATGTCCTGGTAATTGTAATACAGTGTGACTTACCTTAACTGGTTGAACAGGCTCAGTGCTGCTCCTCCTTCTCTTGCAAGGCTCCTTCCTAACATCTTGTACATGGAAATCCTCAATCTTATGTTCATTGCACCCCCTCTGCAAGGTGACACAAACTAGTTACCGGTCTCCTTGAAAGATAAATTTGCATACTTTCCAGTCTGTGAACAACACAAAAGGATGGTATTATAACAAAACAACACCACATAATGAAACATGCCACATCTCTTGCACACAATGAAATGAGAATTTACTATGTGTGCACTATGTAAAAGCTAGGCATGCCTTCGAAATGGATCTCCAGGTACTCTTGGAGAGCCTAATTTAGTGTACGGCCAAACCTTTATATCACTTATGAGTTATACAAGCCCCCACTACAGGAGCCCTTAGTGTTTAAATTGTTGACAAGCTCTGTTAGGTCAAGAAAATCAAGTAATCAAGGCAAATAGTCCTAGTATGGTTGGCTGATAAAAACAAGCAATTGAATAAATGTGTGAGCAAATCTTACATATCAAGAAAAGAAGCATAGAAGGAGGCTTAAAGACCATCACTAGACTGACCAGATTTAAGGGGCATTTAAATATCATGTGCAACATATGAACTAACATAAACATTGCATATTTCAGATTCTATAATGAAATGCACATGTATTAGGTTATGCCACGTATGATGATGCCTAAATGTACACTATAGTAGGTAGGAGTGATTCATCATTGCACGCACAATTGAATTGCAGGTTAAGGGCCAATTCTATTCCGCCTTTTCAGAGCTTATTGTAAAAATAAGCCATAAAAGATGTAAAGAAGTCATTTTTGAGTTATGGGCTTGGGCTTAACTTATTTCGCTTTGGAGGGGGGTATTTCGTGTAGAAGCTCACTAAAATTGAAGGGAAGGGGAATAGTGAAATGACTCTGTTGTTTGCCTATATTAAACTCAAAATGCCACTGCTCACGCCCGCGTCACACTTGACCCTCAAGTAAAAACAAACACGCAAGTGTTCATTGCCCTGCCCGCTTGCATCTCCTCTCCCCTTTCCCTCTACCTCGATCCCCTGCCTGAAACGCTAGGGTTCCTCCAACGAGCCATCGCCACTGGTCCCATCTGGCCTGGTCCACGATGATGCTCTCCCCGGATACTCCTTCCTCTAGTGCCTCCCCTCATTCTCATGGTCTCCAGCAGCTGCTCCGCTGTGGTCCATCCAATGCACTACTCAAGTGGGCGCCGCACAACTACGGCCGATGCGACACTATGGCAGAAGGCACCTCGTTGCCCTCCCCTCCTCCCAGGTAGTGGCCTTGAGGTGCTGTTGAAGGATGAGCTCATCCAACAAGGTGAGGATCTCCTCTGATTTTTTTGCCAAATTTTCATTCTGATCCGCTATACGATGAATTGCTATGAGCTGCTTGTGTTGCTGCTATATGATGCATTGCTATGAGCTGCTGCTGCTATATGATGAATTGCTATGAGCTGTTGCTGCTATATGATGAATTGCTATGAGCTGCTGCTGCTGCTATATGATGAATTGCTCTAAGTTGCTCCTGCTGCTACTGTATGATAAATTGCTATGAGTTGCTCCTTCTGGTACTATATGATGAATTGCTATGCACTGCTCCTGTTGCTGCTATATGATGAATTGCACACTCCTGCTGCTGTTGTATGATGAGTTGCTATGAGCTACTGCTGCTGCTATACGATGCTTTCAGCTGGTGCTGCTATATGATTATAACGAGCCACTTGGACCATCAAACTTCGATAAATAATTGTTCTTCATTTCAATTTAGGCCATGTGTTCTTCATTTAAATTAGGCAATGGGATCTCTATGGAAGACATTGACCAAAGTAGATTGTGCCAAGTAGATGGTATTTTGTGTTTGCATTTTGAACAAATATTGATGGTCTGTTTTCCTATCATATTAATTACTGCACTGGGTTCAATTTGTGATGTTTGCAAGTCAAATTAAGTTTCATATGGGCATTAAAATTATAAAATATAATGCAATCTAGACTTTTCGCTGATCATACCATAGATAAGCTGAAAAGGCAGGCAATGAAAAGAAATGGTTGGCTTATTACCTGGAGCTTATATTCAAAGGTGCTTATTAGGATAACTTGAAATAATTGTCCCTAAGAAACTTGGCCAATAGAACTGACACAAAAATAACATGCCATGATGATTGCAATGGAGGCCCAGTTCTTTTGCCAGATTCTCCCAAATCTGACCCCTACCCAGATTCTCCCAGAATCTTTGAGCCCCATTTTTTACAATCCTATCTAGTTAGGGTCTAATTAGGTAGGATTGTAAAACAAAAGGGGGTCAAAGATTCTAGGAGAAGCTAGAGAGGGGCAGATTCTGGGAGAATCCTTCAAAAGAACGGGGCCAAAGTGACCTACCATAGCACACTGTATAGGCTCACCGCTGCCTCTCCTTTTTTTGCAATGTTTCATGAAATTGCCACATACATCTTGTACTTTTTCATTTCGTAACCCTATCTGCAAGTTGACACGGGTAATTTCAGACATCTCTACATGATAATACATTGCATATCGCTTGCAAATATTTAAACCACCAACTAACGATTGTGTGCGTAGCATAAACTAGCCATGACTCTGTGTGCTGGACTAGCAGGCACTCCATGGGAGCCTAATGTAGTGCACTAGAATTCCTACATGCCACCTACCATTTTGTGTAATGTACTGCCTCTGTTCCTAAATATATGTCTTTGTGGAGATTCAATTATGGACCACATACAGATGTATATAGATGCATTTTTGAGTGTAGATTCTTTCATTTTTCTCTATATGTAGCCTATTGTGGAATCTCTAGAAAGACTTATATTTAGGAACGGAGGGGGTATCATGTATGACATCTACATATCTAATTTAGCAGCCAGTAGGAGAAATCATTGTCTACACAAAGGGATTACTGGTCGAAAATCCTAGCGAAGCACGCTGGCAGGCCCACAACAATACAAAAGAGAGAGACGCACTTACAAGATCATATCAATGCCTCAGTCCAGGATCTTGATTGGCCAAGCTGTTAGATCTAGAAGAAACATCGTCCTTGTAGTTTTTTTCCAGCTGCATAACATGTAATAGCAACCTGTTAGTATATTTGAAGTACATCGGGCAGGTGATGATGGACGGGTTTAAAGGTGACAAGTACCTAGGCCATGGCGGGTGCTTGGCATCTTTCCAGATGGTGGGAATCAGGTTAGAAACGTCAAGGGTGATGACGCTACGCTGGCTGTCGGGGTCCAGTAAGGAGATCTAGAATCATCTAGTAGGGTGTTTGTGGATCGACTCTTGTAGGGTGGACTACGGTGTGGGCGAACTGGATCTGAGGCCATGGACGAGGGCGTCGGTGAAGCTGCTCCGGTGGTAAGGTTCAGGATGGTGTCGATGATGCGTATCTGCGACCATGGACGGGGTGTCCGAAGCTGCACTGGTAGGTTGGACGAGGGTGCGACGAAGTGGATCTGAGGTCGTGGACTTGTGCGTTGGCAAAGCAGCCCCGGTAGGGTTGAGAATGGTATAGGTGAAGCTACTCCGGTAGGGTTGACAATGGTGTTGGCGAAGCGGCTCTAGTAGGGTTGAGGAAGGTGTCGGCAAAGAGGATCAGAGGTCGTCGACGGGGGTGTCGGTGGGGCGCCTCCGGGTGGTGTGGACAAAGTGTGTCTGGTGGGGAGTACGAAGGAGCCACCGCAGATGCGCTGCGGTTGATGAGAGTACCAGCGAAGCAGATCCGGTGGAGTGGACAAGGTCGGCACTGAATGGGCTGTGGTACAGTGGTGGATGAGCAGTCTACTTGTTTCTAGGGGAGGTGGGAGGGGGTAGATGCGGACGTAGAAGCAGATCCGGCGAGGTGGACGCCGCTGGCAGTAAATGGGCTCTGGTACGCCGGTGGATGACTAGTCTGGGGTTTCGAGAGGGGAGGGTTAGAAAGGCCGATGAAGTACGGACGGCGTGATGTAAGATGCTTTGGTGCTGTGGAGTTAGTCATTTTTGCAGGAGGGGGGGGGAGAAAATGGGGGTGCCATGTGGTGGGGGGAACCGGGAGTTACCAAAGCAGCCCCGACATATTATGTAAATGAGGGCCGTATTGTAACTGTTGTTCTCCGTGCACCAAGGACAAAAGGGGTATTTCACATGCTAAAGAGTAGGTGGCGGAAATTTAAGAAGCACGCGGGACATTTTGCCGCCCGCGGGATCGTTCGTATCTAGTTTCAACTAATTTTGGACAGTGCTAGCGGGAAGGTCATGCGAGACTGTGTACACGGGGCACACGTCAATAGTTAATAACTGGTGTGAAGTCCACCCAAGAAAAAAAGACAAAAACTCGGGATGATGCACCAAGAACTTGGACGTTCACACGGGCACGGCCAATCATACGGGTGTAGAGGCGTGTTCACAAAAATGGGATCAAACGCTCAGCCTATGTATTTCTTGTGTAAATATATAATTTAGTGCTATTGGTTATTTACTTTAAACATAATGCATTCACGTGTTATTGTAGAGGCGCACAAAAAGAAATGGATATTGTAGTCCCATAAAAGAAATGGATATTGAAGTCTGCTACTTGAAAGTGTTACCTCATATGATTACATAGCCTCCATGTCATAAATTGCGTACCTGTTGAATTCAATATGAATATTACATATATTACTTCATAATAGAACCTTAAATCATCCAAGACTTATGAATTTGAATGCAAGACTAACAATGGTGCATGTACATGATAGCTACATTGGTTGTTTGAAGAAACATCACTCTAACTTTGGCATGCACAATTAAAAAGGATTATTTAGAAGAAAAAAATGTGATATGTGAGTGTCCAACCTTTATAGCGTTGAAGATATTGTATCTTTGGCCACGATACGAAGTAGATATTGATTTATGTTCAAGCGATGCACGTCCACGATCGCTAGATAGTGATACATGAATGAATTGTGCAATCTCTCTCACACGCATACATATCTCATTTCTCCATGGGCATCAGAATCACACACGCGAACTTCGTGTATTTCTCTCCCTCGGTCAAGGTTAGAATTTGTTTTTCTACCCCGTCCTACAAGTCTCTCACATAGAAACACGCACGCTCTCTCTGTCGAACACGCCACCCCTTTAATTCTGCCCACCCACCGCCACTAATGTCTCAAAGTATAATTATGTCTCGCACACATATGCCTAATGTTAACACGAGTCCCAGAACCATATGAATACATACAATGGGATTCTAGCAGAGCACCTTTTGTTTTGAGATTTCTCTCTCTCTCTCTCTCTCTCTCTCTCTCTCTCTCTCTCATGCACACACACACACGCACACACATGCGCGCGTAGACATTGTTTCTCTCTTCATTTTTTTCGGCACTTGCATGCACACCGCTTGTTTATCTCCGTGATGCTTTAAGTATGCCTCGCACACATGCTATCTACCTATCCCTTAATATAGATATGTGTCACACAAACTCCTTCTCCCTATATCTAAGTGTCACTGCACCCCCCCCC